>NW_011888876.1:5763020-5778257 GCF_000151845.1 Pteropus vampyrus | reverse complement strand
ATGCCACCTGTTCGGCTATAGCTGCCATTCTGTAGAAGGAACACACAGTGGGCACTGTAAGTAAATTAACTGAACCAAATAAAGCAAAGCAGAGAAGTGGAGAGGGGAGCATAGGCATTAGGGGCAGACGGGAGAGGTGTTTTTTAAGTTGTACCATATGCCAGCACTTGGCTTATTTTTACCCACAAAAAGCATGGGTGTTTTTATTGCCAATTTATGAATGAGGAACTTGAGGCTCAAATGGTGAGTTAGTTGGTATCAGAACCAGAGCAAGCCCTTTTGCTACTGAAGTCATATTTTAACTGGGCCCCTTAGAATCCAGTCCCGGGTTTGGGGGTCTCAGTGGAAGAACTCACAAGAAGAAATCCCAGACTCAGACAGGTGCACTGGCTCGGGTGAGGACACATTTTGGGGTCTGAAAGGCCTTCACGATGTGCCCAAATTTTTACCAAACAGGTTTATGAGGTAGAAGCTTTTAGGTCCCTATATCTGCATGAAATTTGCACCCACTTCCTCAACCCACCTCTTCTCCCCTCCGGCTTCCAGCGGGCCGAGAGCGGGGTTAGCCACGGGCCTTTGCAGCTCCTATTGGTTGAGCCGGCCACCACCTGGACCTAGAATGGCCATACTATGCTGTTTAGATCTAAAAGAAACTTAAAGGGCTTTAGACTAGTAGCTTTAACAAAAAACCAACAAACCAACAAACCCCTTTTTTTCCTAACAAAATCTTGCACAGAAACATAATACATAAAACAGAAGAAAACAAGCAGTACAGGGCAGGCGAGATGAGGGCCAAAGGCCTGGAGCCCACCTTCTCAGCCTCCCCAGTGCTTGTTCCCCACAGCTCAGGGGGGCCCTGATCGAATCCAACCCCCTCGTTTGATAAATTGGGAAAATGAGGCCCAGAGTGGTTAAGGGACCTGCCCAAGTTCACAGTCAATGGCGACCTTCAGGTTTCCTTGCTCGGCCCTCCAGGGCCCCATAGTTTGGCCTGATGGGGACACTGAGACCATCCTTCCTCCCACCTCCAAGCCTCGGTTATCTGCTCATGCTGTGATGCCAGATCCTTGCTACTCTACTCGTAGCTTGTCTCCTGCCCCATACCACACCCTGTCCCTTCTCTAAAGTTTCACAAACATACTGGTCAGGATGCTCATCAACCATGCCATATTTGGACCATCAGCCATATCCTATGGCACAGGGTGTGTCATCTGCTCAGGGAGGGACCTTGCCTGAGTTTTCTCTGTGTCTCTAGAACCTGCCGCAGAGAATATGAGTGTGATATGCTGTTACTTTGTCTATCCTCTGGTCTCCTTCCAGGTAATGTTTCTGTATATGGGAAGAAGGGCACATTGGGGCTCGGGGAATTGTCAATGCTCCCTTCTTCTGCGCCTCCAGCCTTGACCTGGTCATCTCATTCAAATTCAGCCCAAAAAACAGCCCAACTCCCTGTAGGGCACAGCTAACTCTCTGTGGTCCTCACCACCCACATTGTAGAATAGCTTAGCTTCTGTCTTTGGCCTCTGACCAAGGCATGCATGCTGTGTCTGCCTGAGCACAGTCAGTGCCTTCTACAGGATGACCATGACCAGCATCACAAGCGCTATCAGGTCTCACAACGGTCCAGTGAGAAATCCCGATTTTGAATGCGGGAAAACGGAGCCTCAGGGAAGTGAGGAGTCTTGTCCTAATTTGTTCTCCCAGCCAAGTGAAGGCCCAGCCCTTCTGACTCTCCTCTGTCATGCGCTTCCCACCATATCGCAAAACATCATCCATTTCACGTTAATAAATATTCACTGACCATCTGCTACGTGCCAGGCGCCCGGTTAGATGATGCCTGATCTACTTCCAGACACCCTAGGACAAGTAGGGGACTGGTGGGCACGTTAACAGCCTCTGTCACCAGGCCCGTTGGCCCCATTCCCACCCCACCCCCACCTAGATCTGGCCTGAAGTTTTACTTCAGGGAGTCCTAGAAGAGCGCATTGACCTGGAGAGATGAGGATAAATCCTTCCACTATTCCCAGAAAGACCACTAAATAGCCTTTCACAAATCCCTTAAAGACTTTCCCCCTGGATCTTTTTCATGTAAAATAGAAAGAGACCGATTTTTAACACCTTAAGCAAAACAAGTGTGTGCAAATGACCGATTGGTTGGGAGCAGTTCCCGTGGAAGAGCTCATCTTTGTCCCCAGCAAGGCGGCTGCAGTTCAGGGACATTTTAGTCCATCTCCAGAAGGTTTCGAAGCTGCACAAGGACACTGCTTCTTCTCACCCACCATATTCCCTGATTTTGTCCCCAAATGATTTCTGATCATTTCAGAATCAACCTAGCCCACCCTCCCAGCATCGATATTGTCAACTCCTCTGTTTATTTCAAATAATATGTAGCACTAGGTGCCACCCAATCCAGAAAAAATAAATTGAACTTTAAGAAAGTAGTGCGAGTCTGCTAAGCAGGGTCAGGCCTGGTTAGTACTTGGATGGGAGACCACCTCAGAAGACCAGGTGCTGTAGGTGTAAAAAATAAAAAATAAGGGATTGTAAGCTGACAAGGTCCTTATAATCTGAGGTCAACCAAGAGTTGCCTCACCTAAAAAAAAAAAAATAAGAAGAAAAAATGCCACTGCACCCTCATTTGCTAATGTAATCATATGCATTATAGAGTAAGGTCACCTTCATTTCAAAAGCACAGCAATTGGAGAGATCTTAGCAGTGAAAGGGGCACGGATCATAAATGGCAAATCGATTACTCCTTCTAAGGATACAAAGAAAATTTCTATTGCCTAAGGATACAAAGAAAATTTCTTTTGCCTAAGTCTTCCTTCATGCAAGGGCTGCCACAGGGAAAATGCAGTCATTAGTCATGAAAGATAAAACCAGAAAGACTCTTTCTCAATGCGAAAACGACTGCTTTAAAATACTAGGAATGGATCAATCTTCCAAGAAGCTGATAATACAGTTTAGCTCACTCTGAACCATGGATACTTCCCTGACCCGCCCTATTTGCCTCTCTTTGGCCCCGTCTCCTCTACTCCCATTGCCCTTCTGTGTCTGTCCCATTTTCTCTTTGTCACTTGTGTGCTTACTTCTTTTTTCTTTCTTTTTTTTTTTTCCCTGCCCTCTTGTCTTACTATTACACACTGGACGCGAGGGCTAGAGACACAGCCCCGCCCTCACTCACACAACAACAGCGCAGCTTATGATCCAAGCCAGGAGAGGGGTCTAGAGGGCTTTAGAAGCACCAAAGAGGGAGCAATGACTTGAGATTAGGCATGAAGAGAGAGCTGAGGAAACTCACGGAGGAGTCTGGTGGATTGCATTCACGGCCCCAGTTCCCCCATCCCTGAATCTTTGCTCGTAACTTGGCCCTCCATTCGCGACTTTGGATTCGGCCATGCAACTTGCTTCGGCCAACAGGATATTCGAGAGCATGAAAAAAAGCTGTGCTAGTGGGCTTTTTCCCTCGTGATTCCTTCATTGCCACAAGAAGGGTGGCCCAGCTAGCCCCATGGCCCAAAGAGGAGGGTGAGAGACACACAGAGCGGAGCTGCTCCAGTCAAGGTGATTCAGGCCTAAGTCCAGCATAGGGCAGAGGCCCTAGCTGACCTGCAGAAGCAAGAGCAGCCCAGCCTAGATCAGCCAGGCCCCAGCCGACCTACCGACAGGCAAGCAAAAATAAATGATTCATGCTTTCAGCCACTGAGTTGTGGGTGATGTTACACAGTAATAGCACATTGATCACTATTTCTGATATTAGCCTTTCTCCAACATAGCCTGTCCCTGCCAATTTAGAGTCCTGAGAACTGATCTACCAAGGCATACTTGCTTTCGCTGTTTGCTTTTGGAGAGTGATATTCTTGTTTTGAGCCTCGTGAGTTTCTGCCCTCAAGCCTCTGCCAATCTACCAAGTATTCTTTGAGGGTGAGTCATATTTTTCCATTGGGCTAGTAATAGTAGTCATGGCTCTGCCTGTCAGATTTCATAACCAGATCCATTCTCTCTTTGTAGAGAGGCGAGTTCGTCTATTGGTTGCCTTTTTTGGAGACGCTGCCATCTCCCCCACACTCAAATTCACGGGGAACCTTTTCAGTGCCTCTCTTGTGAGAAGGGAGATTGAAATTGGCAAAGGCAAAAAAAAAAAAAGAAAGAAATTGGCAAAGGCTGGAAGAATGAGGTGAGCAAAGCTAATCACATAGCCCTCTGTTTTGCAAGGAGCCAGATCCTACACCTACAGAGACACCACCACCCCACCCCTTCTTCCCTTCAGAGCCACAAAACAACTGACAGCTGGTAAATCCTGACCAAGACATTGACCACGTGCATCAAGAAATCAAGTAACCACGGACCTCAGAAACCACAATGACAAGGTAGGATGTTAACCGACCAAGGGCTAGGTGGCCTTACATTCATCCTACTGTTTAATGCTCATCGAAATCCTGTGCCGCACGCATGACTGTCCCCATTTTACAGAGGAGGAAATTGCAGCTTGGGGAGGTAATGTGCCCAAGGCATCAAATTAGGAAGCGGTGGAATCAGTTTTGGAGCAGAGACTTGGCTCTGGGCTAAAATGAGGGATAGCAGGAGACCTCCTCCCCTCAGCCCCTCTCATTCCAAATCTACCTACCACACATCAGATTCACTTCAGATGTTTACGTCAAATGCACATGCTACCCTCCGCCTCCAAACTTTCTGAATCAGTAGGTCTGGGGTGATGCGTTTTGAATAAGCACCCTGGGTGAGCTATCATTATTATTATTATTATTACTATTGTTACGATCATTAATACGGTATTTACTTGTCTTCCTTCTGTCAAACCTTAAGCCTAGCACTTTCCCCAGGCGCCTGGGGAGGTATAGGAAAAGGAACATACAGGGCAGATGAGACACTGGAGAAACTAAAGGAGGCGGAGATGCTCCTTCGCCTGGCAGAGAGGATGGGAAAGGCCCCACCAGACAAAAGAGCCCCATGGCCCCCGAGAGGACAAAGCCCAGAATGGCACAGAGCTGTTGGTGGCATAGCCAACGGTGAGGCTCCAAACACAGTCCCAACTCTGGCCCCAGAGCCAGCCACCCCTACACTCTGGGTGGTCTTGATGCAGGTGGTCTGCATGGCACACTTACAGAACCACCGACCTCAATCCTGTAAAACTTGAGATTGGCAAAGGCGGATAGCATCCTTGCCTTCAGAAAGTCTGTGCTAGTTGGGAAGTGTTCAGAGGCAGCATGAAGGCAGGAGGAGGGAGATAAGTGATTCTTACCAACTCTCCTTTGAGATAGGTTTGGGATGTCTCATTTCTCTCTTCTCTCTTGAATTTATAGAAATGAGGGGGAACCAGTGTCTCAGTTAGCTTGGACTGCTATAACAAAACACCCAAGAGTGGGTGGCTTAAATGATAGATATTTATTTCCCATAGTTCTGAGGCTAGAAGGCCAAGATCGATGTGCCAGCAAATTCGGTTCCTGGTGAGAGGCCGCCTTCTGGTTTGCAACCTTCTCACTGCTTCTTCACAGTGAGGAGAGAGGAAGCTCTGGAGTCTCTTCTTCCTCTTCTTAAAAGGGCATGAATCCCCTCATGAGATCTCCACTTTCACAACCTCGTCTAAATCTAATTACCTCCCAAAGGCCTCCTTCCCATCTAATACCATCATATGAAAAGTTAGGGCTTCAACATAGGAACTGTAAGGAGACGAACGTTCGGTCCATAACAATCAGCTTGGTCTTTTCTCCATTAGCCCAGGATGCTCAGGAGGCTACTAGCAACAGAGGAAAAGCATCCTGGTCCATTCAACCCCAGGAGCCCCCTCCTCTGTGCTGCCCCCGGCCCCCCGTATGCCCCTGTGATGAGATACTCATCACACCTTTCAGGACTGCTGGGTTTTGTCTCTCCACCTCTCTCTCTTCTCCTCCCCGCAACCATCCCCAACACACGCTAGACTAAGAATCTCTTCAGGGCAAAGAGTGTGTCTGATTTCTCTTCTGCCTCCAAATACCAAGCACAGGGCACCGCCCAGAGGGGACAATACGTGTTGAAATTAGGAAAGAGCTGAGCGGTTGGAAATGCTTCCAGGCCCACAGACGATCATTGGAAGAACAAGACAATGACAGAGACCTGAGGCCTTTGGAGAAGAGGAAGAGCTGCCTGGGGGCTGGGGGAGCGGGGAGCCTAAGGCTACAAAGCGGAAGAGCTATAATTTCACCAACTGAATTAGTCATCTTGGGCAGCCATGATGAAATTCCGAAGACTGGGTGGATTACAACAACAACAAAATTTTTTTCTCACCGTTCTGGAAGCCAGAAGTCCAAGATCAAGGTGCCATCAGGGTTGGGTTTTGGCGAGCGCTCTCTTCCTGGCTTGTGGATGGCTGCCTTCCCGCTGTGTCCTCCTGGGGCCTCTTCTCTGTACAAGCAGAGAGAGAGCAAGCTCTGGTGCTTCTTCTAAAGACACCTGTCCTGCTGTTTTAGGATCCCACCTTTGTGACTCCCTTTGATCTGAAAGGTCCTCTCCCACTACAGTCACACTGAGGGTGTTAAAGAACAAGATTCAGCAGAGTAAATGTGAAGATCTAATTGGCTTTATTAAATGATTCCTGGATCAGGCAGCATCCCACCTAGCAAGCAGGCTCTCAGAGGGGTTTTAGGAACTAGAAGGTTTTATAGGGAGAAGGGTGTGGCTGGGTTGTTATTAGCAAAAGAAAAGGATTCTTTTTAGACCTGAGGACATCTTTTAAAAACCATGAAAAGGGTTTTATCATGCAGAGTGCCTCTGCTTCCTTCATGTGGGGGTGGATGGAGAGGAACTAAGATTATATTCCTGGGGGAGGCCGAAACCACAACTAAATCAGGTCTTAAATCTAGGTTTAGGATCAAGGACTCCAGCACGAGTGATACCATTTGGGGCATGTGGTTACTCTTTAAAAAGAGTTAGTTTCAACACGTGAATTTTGGGTGGACACAATTCAGTTCATAGCGCCTACCCTGGTGCAGGTACCCCAAATCTCCTTCTGGCAGCCTTTTGGGGTGAATATTATGACAGCCTAGGTGAGGCTACCAAGCAGTCCTAAGATCCTGACTTCTAATCTCCAAGGTTCTGGTTTTAAGTCTTGACTTTACCATTTACTGGATGATTGACTTTGGGCAAATTGCTTACTATCAAATGAAGATAATGGTATCTCTCTGGGATTGTTATGAGACTTATCTAAGAAAATAGCTGTAAAGTGCTTAGAACAAGGACAGGGCACATAGTACATCTCACTACATGTTGGTCAATCTATTTCTAGAGGTCATCGGGGATAAACGACAGGATTGGAATTTGAGCACCAAGATCAAGCTTGGAACTTTTCCTGGGTGCCCACTGCCTTCCTCTTCCCTTCCTGAGCCAGCTTTTCTCTCTGCCTTAACTGACCGTAACACGGAAGTGTATATAAGTTGTATCTATCAAATAATATTTGTTTTCTTTGTTACTCATTATTTGAAGGGTGTGAATGTACTATTTTCTGGTTCTCGTTCCCAAAAGCAAATTTCCTAACATGACTCGTATATGGTACTAGACTTCGAATGCCCTCAGTTCCCCAATCCAGTCTGGGACTGCTTACTTAACAGCAACAGAACTATTCATTCCCCCTCCTCTGCTGCCACCGTGTGGTCATAGCAGCTTATAACCAGCATTTCCACATGCTTTGGCTGGGCTGGGGATTCAATTTGAACTCGCAGCTTGGTTCTAGGTGAGCATCGTGTAGTACACCTCTGATCAAAGACATGTAACATTCTTGGAAAAAAGCAATATAACGGATAGCCTTTTGCCCTACTGTGGTCAATTCCAGCTGTGGAGATTTTCCCCACTTAAGCAGCATTCACTTATGTCTACTTAGATCGGAGACCAGAAATGACAGGACATAGCCAGTCCCTGTCCCCAAGGACTTCATAGTCTGATGTGTAAGCAAACAGTTACGATTCACCTTTGGCAACCGCACATGCTGAAGACAGGATTACCCGACAGGAAACGGAGACGAAGTCATTGAAGTCACCGGGACTTTCATATGTCATACTTTAAGGAAAACTTTAAAGTTTTCATTAAATGCAAAATGACAGCACGAGGACAACAGTAGACAACTTACGGAGACATTGGTATGTGTTGATCAAAGTGCTGAGTGCTTCACCAGTGTTTACCTCACGGACCTGTCATTCAATCTCCTGTTTTTACAGGCGGGGAACAAAGGCACAGCCAGTGCTCGCCAGAGCCAGGCTTTGTGCCCTCGAAACTTTTCTTAACCAATGTCATCATAACCTGAAGGAGCACACAGAGTGGTGACCGCTTCTTTCCGAAGAGACAGGAAAGACAAGGATCCAGGGAGGATGAAAGATTTGAACTGAGTTTTAAGGGATATATAGGGTTTTCCCAAGCAGTCAAGGAGATTCCAGGGTCTTAGATAAGGTTCTTTTTTGATGAGTGGACTCAAGGCTTTGTGGAGAATGGATAGTAAATGAACAGATAACATTTATGAAATGTTTACTACATGCCACACCATGCTGAGAACTGTAGCTCTTTGAATGAATCCTTGCACCGACCCTCTGAGATAGATTCTGATTATCCTCATTTAGGAGACCTATGGTCATTCACAGAATCAAAACTAAATTCTTGGGCTGGAGAGAATGAAGATGGGAGTGTGACTTCACTAAGGATACCTCTTTATGTAGTGTTGGCTTTCAAAGTAGATAAATGCTTCACGTGTTAAAAAAAAAAAAAGGTTAAATTAAAAAGGATGAATAAAAGCAAATCCCAAAATTGAATCATACAGAAATAAATGAATCTACTTCTATATCAAGCTGATAACATAACCACACAGAAAAAGTTAATTCAAATGATTTTTGAATTAACTCCATATCTTATACATCCTTAACAGGATACACTGTAAAGAAAAAACGACAACAACAAAAAAAAAAACAAAAAAAAAAAAAAGAATTGCAAATCTTGAAATTTTTAGAGTTGTTACTAATTAGTGGCATAGGCATAATTATGAAACTACTATGTGTGTATTAAATGAAAATAAAAATTAGTAAAAATATGGATGTTAGGAATTATGTTTCCATTGGAAATATCAGTATAAATTCATCGTTTTAAAACGATATTTTTTCCTGTTCTGTCCGTTGCAAGGGCGTGGAAGCAATAACATCCCAGTAGCAATGAATGCTCATACTATCTAGCCTTTAGTTTTAAATGTCATTCTCCACAAAAGGAACCAGAACTTCTTGGAAAACAGTTAATTCCAACCCTTATGCAAAGAAAGAAACATGATCCTGGAACATCTTAAGCCAGAAAGAAGGGGAGGGCCTAAAGACTAATGATTCATCTCAAAAGGATACAGGAATTGGCTTT
Source organism: Pteropus vampyrus (assembly GCF_000151845.1). NCBI lineage: Eukaryota > Metazoa > Chordata > Mammalia > Chiroptera > Pteropodidae > Pteropus > Pteropus vampyrus. The sequence continues at coordinate 5,768,882 of NW_011888876.1, read as the reverse complement.
AAAAGGCTACTACTGGCCCAAAGCATACACACACACAAAATGATGGTAATAGATATTGAATTTATAAAAATCTGTATGTCTATAGTGATACTGAAGAGGCGGGAGGAAGGTAGGGTTCTACTTTGCAGAAGATTGCCAGGTAATAAATGCAAAAGAAATGAGAGAATTAGAAAATCACTAATGTAATAATTTGGTTCAGGCAAGGATCATCAATAGATACTAAAACTATTAGGTGAAAGGTTTTGGGAGGGAAAGATATTTACACAGTCTCCAAGTATCGCATCACAGATGACTTACTATTTACAAAGAGGAAAATAATTTTATAATATGGAGATCTGGCAGTCACACCTTAACCAGGTGATTAAACCTCGGATCACCAAGCAGACATCCGGTACCCCTGACTTGATGCAGTAAGAACTACACAACATCACCGCTGGTCACGTTACTGTCAAAAATGAGGACACGATTAAAAATCAGAACGTGGGCATTCTGTCAGACAATTGGCCTGGACTCTAAAAAGCCACTGACATGAAAAACAGAAACAAAGGTAAGAAGACTGTTCTAGCTTAAGGGAGACTAAAGTACCAAAAATGCACTGCGTGTGAATCTTGATTGGATCCTAGATTTAAAAATAAACTTAAAGTTTGGAAACAAGTAGGGAAAATTGATTATGGCCTATATTTTGGATTTTGTGGAGTTATCGTTAATTTTCTTGGGGGCGATGATGGTACTGTGGTTACGAGGGAGAGTGACCTTTTCATTCTTTGTAGATGCAGCAAAGGATTGAGAGGCAAAGTCCAGATGCCTGCAACTTACTTTAAGATGATTCCACAAAAAAAGAGATACAGCGAATGTAGCAAAATGTGATGAGTATACAGGTATTAATTGTAATTAATATTCATTTTCCTGTGGGTTTTCAAGTTTTCGAAATAAAAGCTGAATTTTTTAAAATTCACTGATTCATAAAATTTAAGACTCTGAAGGGTCTTAAAAGATCATCTAATACAACCCCTCACTTTACAAATGGGAAACTGAGGCCAAGGGAAAGGAGACGTGCCGAAGGGCTCACAGCTGGCTACTGAGAGTGAGTTCATGTTCACTATTCTCCTGATTGCTGCCACCTGTAGTGGGACGTGGGTGGCAGTGTGGTCAGGGGTATGAGGGACTTTGGGAGGAAGAATTTGGTGAAGCTATGGCAGGAAGGGGGGTCATGTTGTGAGTCACGGCCACAGTCCAGAGGGGAGGAGGTTCTGACATGAAACACAGGCAGGCCCCGGAGACCCAGGGCTATACCCAGCTCAACTCATTTTTCTCTTCTTAAAAATCTCCCCTTATTTTCTTCCTCCAACCTATTTTCCCCGCTACTCTTTTTTAACTTCATTGTATTGTCTCTTCATTGTATTGTCACTTGGTTTCTTCATCTTTGCAAAGTTGCTGCTTCCCACCCTGAAAGGACGTCGCATTCAAAGAACCGGTACGTTCATTATATTCTTTCTGATGCCTTACCAAATGAAAGGCACAGTTGTGGGCACTGGTGATGATAAAAACAGATAGTATTTATTTGAAGGCTGGCTGCGTTCTAAATATTTTTTAATTTTTTAATTTTTATTTTTTATAGGTGAGGGAACCCTTGACCTCACAGATTGCAAGGACCTTATCAGCTTATCAGCTTACGATCCCTTATTTTTTACACCTACAGCACCTGGTCTTCCTAGGTGGTCCCCCATCCAAGTACTAACCAGGCCCAACCCTGCTTAGCTTCTGAGATCAGACGTCGGGCTTGTTCAGGGTGGCATGGCCATAGACGAGTGTTTTAAGTATTATATGTGAAGATGCATGTTACACATCCCCATTTCACAGATGAGGAAACTGAGGCATGGGGGTATTAGTATCTTGCCCACAACAATGCTACGTGTCAGCCTATTCCCAGGGTGAATACTGTGTCATGCCACACGCAGAGAGGAAAACAAAGTCCACAAGTTAGTGGGCTTTCATTCCAGGAAGTGAAATCTGGAAAACTATTGGCATAGTTTGTCATAGGCAAATGTTTCTCTTTCCTTCCCCCCGATTCCATGGCTAAAAAGGAGAATCACATAAAGAGGAAGAAAAGTGCTCTGAATGCTCTTTTTTCAAGTCCTTCCCTCCTTTATAAATGAAGAAAAAGGAAACCAAAAGAAGTGAACCCTTGTTTTGTGACAAACGCTGTCACTCACCTTAATCCACAGGATGGTGATTTCAAACTTGAAACTACCTAGTAATCACCTGGAGGGCTTGTAAAAAGTGAGCCACTACCAGAATTTCTGATGCAGTAGGTCCAAGGTGAGGCCTGAGAATGTGCATTTCTTACAAGATTCCCCAATGAAGCTGACACAGAACTACCCATGAAACAGGTACCGTTGTCCCTACTCCAGAGGTGAAACCGAGCATTGGGAAGACCAGGTGCCTCACGAGAAGCTACCCCACCAATGACAGACTGAACCTGAACCCTGATCTGACTCCAAAGCCTGTGCCGTTTGCATGATGCATGCGTTGGAGACCTAACGCTGGCATTTCCCCATTCCATGTTGTTCACTTTATTCTGGAATTTCCATTCCTGAAAGGCAAAGCCAAGATTCTATAAGAGTGTAATATATTTTCATTTCCAATAAGAACAAAAGGTGGCTTGTAGAAGCTATTTTTAAATGTTCCTGTCCATCACCCAGTGATTCCTCTTCAAGAATGATCCAAAATATAGCCCAAAATACAGATGCTAAGTGTTTTAGCAAAAAACGGGTACTCTAAATATCCAATATTAAGGGACTGGTTAAATAAATTATGGTATATACAAATTATGGACTATTATGAAGCCATTAAAATTATTTATTTAAATTTTTATAATAAGGCAAAGTATTTACAATATAATAAAACAGAACACATAACTAAATTTAGTAATCTCTCAATGTTATTAAAAATATCAAAAAAAGACTGAAAGGAAATAACCTAGAATATTGACAATTGTCTCTATTTTTAATAATTTTCTGTATTTTCCACACTTTACAATGAGTTTTAATCAGAAAAAAAAAACATGCACTTTCTTTTTGATTAACTACAACAGATACTTTCAAGATCCTTCTTTAGTGAGTCAATTCCTAAACAGCCAAGAAAAGCAAGAGTGACTTTTAAAGACAATATTTAATTCCAGATTACATTTCCCCTGACCCTAAAATATACATTTTTTAAGTAAAAAACAAGAGGAAAAAAGCAAATAGCAATCATTATTACACAGAAAGACTAGAAAGCTACCTGTAAAAATGACAATGGGGATTATTTTTGGTTGGTAGAATTATAAGGCTTTTAGCTTAATGATTTTTATTACATTTTATTTTCTACAATGAGCATCTATTACTTTTGTAATAAAAAGTCTGTGCTGTTTTTCTTTTTAAGAGACAACCACCAAGCAAATTACAGGACATCTATACAATGGAATATCAATAGCCATTTTAAAAATGTTGTAGAAGAGTATTTAAGAACATGAAAACAAGTTTGCTAGATTGGCTGACCATACTATAAAACAGTATGCTCAGAATGGTCCCATTGTTTTATTTAACAACAAACAAAATGTCTACATCTACAAAAAAAAATCTTAGAAGTTTTTAAAAATCTTCATTAAACAAAAAATTACCTTATTAAATAAAAGAGACAGAGAAAGGAGTAAGATTTTACTCAAAGACCCTCCTGTAAAAAAGGCTCTCCAACTGCAGCCAGCTCTGATTTGTAAGTCAAACTGGTCTTCTAGCATCAACAGGGCAGTCGGCATCATCCTTGCTCCTACTCTAGACATAATAATGCTTGAGGGGGACATCAACTCCAACAGCAAAGGGTGCCCCACTTGATGAGGTAAACACATGCCACCTGGAACTTTAAAACAAGACCCTGGTAGAGAACAGGGTCTGGGGAGCAGGGAGGAAATTTAACTGCCTTCTTAGACTATGGATCTGATTATAAATATAACGTACAATCATCTGAATAAGGAAATGCACAATTTATGTTGCAAATAACACACTAACTATAGCATTTTACTCCTAGACCTGGCAGAGGCCTCTGAGATCATCTGAAGACAATTTCCAGGACACTGTCTTTAGGATGCCATGTAAATACTGACTGGAAAACACAACAAGGATGTCATGCTGGAGAATTTTAAGTAAACAGTCCGAAAGCCTGGTTTCCTGTTTATACAATTTTAAGTCATTTTATTGCTAGCCACAAGGTGATTCAGCATTTTGATTTAATCTAAGGATTTCTTGACTTTACGTATAATAAAAGAGACTACAAAGGATAGCTTCAAAGCCAGAAGACACGGGAAGAAACAAAAATAAACACACAGACATGCGTCTTCCAGCCTAAACAATGAGAAATCTAGGCCACTAGATCTTCAGTTCAATCTATTTCCAAATCACTATCCTCACTGTGACAGGTGGCAGAGTTATGCAGGGACGTCAGCACCAAGACTTCCTTTTCTGGGAGCAAACCAAATTCTTGTAGAAAAGCTTCAAGGTCCACAGCAAAGAAATCTTCCCCCAGCTGGTCAGTGACTCGAACAAAATTGCCAATCAATTCGCCCCCCTTGTAGAGGAGCAGGGCAGGAAGGGCACTGCTGGTGAACCGGCTGCTGGCGCCGATAACTGAGCTCTTCACCCGGCAGAATTTGACAGCTGGGTACTCCGCGGCAAGGCAGATCATGCAACCATGCATGGCGTCGGTGCCCGGAATGCCATCCTCATAGATATGGACCATGATGAGCGTGCTTTTCTGTTCTTTGTCGATCATGTCTAAAAACCCTTCTCCACTGGGGATCTCAAAAACCTGCCTGAATTGGGGTCCCCTGTGAAGCTGCTGCTGCATCTCTTCCATTCTCTGCTTCCGGTACTGCTGCAGAAACTCTTCATCGTCCTGGTCCTCGTTCATCATGGAAAACTCCTTCAGAGTCATCTGAAGGAGGACCAGCAGGTGAGCATAGGAAACACACACTGAATACTTGCGATAATAGTTAATATGCACCGCATGTTTAGGCGGCCCCATGTATCGCATCTCACTGAATTCTCATGCCAACTCCATTGGGAAGAAACCTTTATTACTCCCACTTTACTAATGAGGTTCCGAGACTTGAGATTATTTGCACAGATTCACATAGGTAACAAGTGTAAGACTGGGATTGAAACTAGATTTTTTTTGAAATGCCCAGGCTCTTAACTACTGTATCAATATTGCTTCTCAATTCAAACAGACAGCGTCAGATAACATCAGTTCACAAGCTTTTTTATTGTTGTCAGTTCTGGCAGTGGGTTAATTATTTTACCCACTCTTTTGTTTTGTTGAAAAGACAACAGGACATTAAGGAACTTTAAAAAGAACGTTCATAATCCCTGCCCTGAACACACACACCCCGCACAGACACACAAAACGCACACGGTCACATCCTAAAATGGATTTTGCTTTCACAGCAGCAGTTGTCGGTGTACCAATTAAGCTATAACCTGCTTTTACCACTTAACATTATCATAAATATTTCGTGTTTCCGAATATTTTTTATAAAGTTATATATCAAGTGCCATATTTTGCTTAACTACTCCCCTATTTCTGGCATTCAGGCAGCTTCCTGGCCTGTTCTATTGCAAAGAATTCAGTAGGACAAAAAGAGCCTGTCTCAAGACTGCCCATGTGATCACGTGACATGTTGCTTCATCTGGTCTCTCATCTCAATATAAGGAAGCATTGTGAACAGTGGGCACACTTCCCTGCAGCCAGCTTAAGTTACAAGTCTCTCTTCTCCTGCCCTGGTGTAGCAGAGACAGCGCTGCTCCCATACGAACCCTGGCTCTGCCC
>NW_011888876.1:5756592-5761415 GCF_000151845.1 Pteropus vampyrus | reverse complement strand
TGTAGAAAAGCTTCAAGGTCCACAGCAAAGAAATCTTCCCCCAGCTGGTCAGTGACTCGAACAAAATTGCCAATCAATTCGCCCCCCTTGTAGAGGAGCAGGGCAGGAAGGGCACTGCTGGTGAACCGGCTGCTGGCGCCGATAACTGAGCTCTTCACCCGGCAGAATTTGACAGCTGGGTACTCCGCGGCAAGGCAGATCATGCAACCATGCATGGCGTCGGTGCCCGGAATGCCATCCTCATAGATATGGACCATGATGAGCGTGCTTTTCTGTTCTTTGTCGATCATGTCTAAAAACCCTTCTCCACTGGGGATCTCAAAAACCTGCCTGAATTGGGGTCCCCTGTGAAGCTGCTGCTGCATCTCTTCCATTCTCTGCTTCCGGTACTGCTGCAGAAACTCTTCATCGTCCTGGTCCTCGTTCATCATGGAAAACTCCTTCAGAGTCATCTGAAGGAGGACCAGCAGGTGAGCATAGGAAACACACACTGAATACTTGCGATAATAGTTAATATGCACCGCATGTTTAGGCGGCCCCATGTATCGCATCTCACTGAATTCTCATGCCAACTCCATTGGGAAGAAACCTTTATTACTCCCACTTTACTAATGAGGTTCCGAGACTTGAGATTATTTGCACAGATTCACATAGGTAACAAGTGTAAGACTGGGATTGAAACTAGATTTTTTTTGAAATGCCCAGGCTCTTAACTACTGTATCAATATTGCTTCTCAATTCAAACAGACAGCGTCAGATAACATCAGTTCACAAGCTTTTTTATTGTTGTCAGTTCTGGCAGTGGGTTAATTATTTTACCCACTCTTTTGTTTTGTTGAAAAGACAACAGGACATTAAGGAACTTTAAAAAGAACGTTCATAATCCCTGCCCTGAACACACACACCCCGCACAGACACACAAAACGCACACGGTCACATCCTAAAATGGATTTTGCTTTCACAGCAGCAGTTGTCGGTGTACCAATTAAGCTATAACCTGCTTTTACCACTTAACATTATCATAAATATTTCGTGTTTCCGAATATTTTTTATAAAGTTATATATCAAGTGCCATATTTTGCTTAACTACTCCCCTATTTCTGGCATTCAGGCAGCTTCCTGGCCTGTTCTATTGCAAAGAATTCAGTAGGACAAAAAGAGCCTGTCTCAAGACTGCCCATGTGATCACGTGACATGTTGCTTCATCTGGTCTCTCATCTCAATATAAGGAAGCACTGTGAACAGTGGGCACACTTCCCTGCAGCCAGCTTAAGTTACAAGTCTCTCTTCTCCTGCCCTGGTGTAGCAGAGACAGCGCTGCTCCCATACGAACCCTGGCTCTGCCCGACCCCGCATGGATTAGGAGGTGAAGGCCAGGGGACCACACCAGATCAGAACTGAGGTTACTGCATCACAGCCAGAACCATTCTGAATGCACTGTTTTACTTATCATTCCTCATCTTCATGCCATCTCAGAGCTCTCCATTCTAACTCTGCCTACCAAAGTGGCTCTTTCTGAGCTGTTGTGATCTTTGTTTGAGTCTAATGCCCTGAAATCATCCTTCTGATCAAGGTGAATGGCTCCTCACTTAATCCTCTTATCTGCGCCCTGATCCCGGCTGGTATTTCCAGCCAAGAGCTGCTTTGGGCCATATCCAAATGACCTCCTAGACATGCACCCATGGTCAGAGGATATGGGGTGAGAGGGAGTGGGTCCTTCTGATACTGGGAAGAGTGTCAGGGACCTAGTTCCAAATACCTTCCAGAGTGTCTATCTGCTTCTACTGTATTGCCTCATTAGAATAAATTTGTATAAATAGGCTTCCAGTGAAACAGCAGCATCATGGGAAGAGGAGAAAAACCTGGGTTAGAATTCGAGTTCCTATTAGCTTTTACTCATTGCATGACCCTGAGCAAGTTCCCTACCATGTCTAAGCATCGGTTTCATCATCTATAAAATAAAGATATTATCACCAACCTCAAAGGGTTACTTCTGGCCCAAGGTAAGAGTTCAATAAAGGACAAGAAACTCCTATTTACTGAGCACTTTCGATGGGCAAGGCACTATAAAGGGCACTGCACTCACACAGCACAGCCCTGTGAGGGAGGGATACTGACCTCATTTAACCAATGAAAAGCCCGATTCAGAATGGAAGAGACGTCCCCAAAACATCCCCACAGTCACTAGTGGCAGAGCTGAGATTCAAACCAAAGTGTGTGTTTCAGTGATGACTCTATTCAGCATTGCACAGCTTCCTGGAGGCCAAATCAAACATCCTACACCTCTTGAATCACTAACCCCAGTTCCAGCAGCCAGGGCAGCTTCTGAGGAAAAAGCCTGGGTGCTGCGAATTACCTTCCCACTGATCTTCTCCTGGAGGTCCTTCTGTTTCTGCTGCTCTTCCTCTTCATCCAGATGGGACCTGCAGGTCATTGACAGCTTCTTGATCAGCCTTTCCATCTCCCGGCATTGCTCCTCCCTTTGCTCTGTCTCCAACTGTTTGAAGCGGCGCCAGTCATTGATCACACCTTTTGGACCTGGGTTGGGGGTGAACATGGAGGAGACCGAGAAGAATGGGTAAAGAGCGATGGATCAGCTCACACCTGTCTAAAGCTCGCTTCGACTGCACAGTGACGCTCACACAGGGCAGCGTGGTCTACGCACGGTAATGTCCACTGCGGCATGGCTTGCAATAATTAAAGGGCCGAGCTACGGTCTAATATTAGGAGAGGCATTAAATAATGATTCACCTACTCAAAGGGAAGTAAAGCAACTCTTAGAAAGAATGAGGTAGCTATGTTTCCTGCCATGAAAGGTGTTCAAATATATTAGGTTAAAAAAAAAAGAGAGAGAACGAAATGCAGATATCATGGTATGATCCTCTGATTTTCAGAAAGAGAACTGTATGTGTATGTATAAGTATTTATAGATATTTATATACATGCACATACATTTGAATGTTCATAGAAAAAGGGTTAGAAGGATGTATAAACTGTTGACAGTGGTTGTCTTTAAGTAGCAAGACATAAGAGATAAGAGGACTGGTGAGAGAGAACTTCTTCTTTTTTCTTTCTACACTTCTGTATAATCTGAATTTTTATAACATTATGATAGGTTGTCCTGTTATTCAAACTAACCCCACACCTACCTGCCCCATGCTATAAATCCCTGCACCTTGACATGTGATTTATAGGACCTCCTGTGGCATGAGTACATGTATCCCTAGCCCACTGATGTTGGGCTTGGCCATACGACTTTCTTTGGCCAATGGATTCTGAGCAAAAGATTTATGAGCTATTACATGTCTCCAACAGCCCTCTCTTATTCCCTACACTTAGTCATGAAAATGGTGTGTCTTTCAGCCTCGTTCCTAGAGAGGATACATGAAGCAAAGATGCTGCTGACGCACACAGGCAGCACATAACATGATTGAGAAATAAACCTGTGTTGTCACAAGCCACTGAGATGTGAAGGTCTTCTGTTACCACAGAAAAAGATAATAAAAATCTATATAAAGCAAACTTTAAAATGCTACCAAGAAACACTGAGAAAGACTTGAATAAATGGAAAGGCAATACTGTATTCCTGACTAGGAAGACCCAACATCACACAAAGGTGTCAATTATCTCTAAATTAATCTATATATTTAATGCAGTCTCAATGAAAATCTGTGATTGCACATATGTGTATATGCTCTTAAAATTGCTTTGGAAAAATAAGAAAGCAAAAGTTAGGGAAAAAATGACACAGAAGAGTACTGAGGAGAAACTAGCCCTACTAGATACTAAAACATGTAACAGCACAATAATTAAAAACAGTGTGATAAAGTACAGTAAAAGAGAAATCAATGGGTGAATAGATATATAAGTGTAGAAAAGATGAAATCATAAAAATACTAAGAAAACACATGGGAGAGCTTTTTTAAAATCCCGAAGTAAAAAAAGGCCTTTTAAGTAAGAAACAAAATTAAGAAACTATAAAATAATGCTTTTAAGTACATAATAATAAAATTTTTTTGCCAGAAAAAGAAAATAAAGTAAAAGACAATCAACAAATTGGTAGAAATGTTTACAACTCATACCATAGATTAATTCCCTTAATATATAGTTCCCTAAGAAGAAAAACATCAACCACCCAATTTAAAAATGAGCAAAGGATACGAAAATATCTCCTAAAGTTATGAAAAGAAGCTCCATGTCACTCTTAAAAAGAGAAAATAAAACTACAGTGAGTTACTATTTGTCGTCCCTGGCTAAGATCAAAAAATAAGATAACACAGTAGAAGGGCAAGTGTACGGAGAAAGATCGTATCTCTGGTTAAACGATAAAACAGTGCCACCTCAACTTCACAGCAATTTGAAATTACTAAAATGTAAAATTGTCATTTCTAGGAATTTATACTACCAGTATACTCATACCTACAATTTATGTGTACCAAACAACTACTAATTTGAGAAGCTAGATTCACACCCAGGCCAGTCTGTTCCTTACAATGTTGCTATGCATGCATAGGTGTACTGTGCAGCGGAATGGCTAGAAAAATGCAGCGAAATAACAGCTCTAGGTTATCTCTGGAAGTGGGACTAGAATTAGAAGCAATCAGACTGCCAACTGATACCTATTTAATGGACATTTTTTAAACCTGTTCCCGGAGCTCAGGGATTTCCAGTACCTGTGTTAACTGAGATGCCTTCGCCTGCCAACTCCGCATCTGCAGGTATTGAACTGCCAGCCAGGGCACCCCTGCCTCTGTCCTTGTCCTCGTGGTCGCTGTCCTCATCCTCACTGCTGCTGTAATAGTACTGCAGCTTTTCTCCCAGCA
>NW_011888876.1:5685790-5755397 GCF_000151845.1 Pteropus vampyrus | reverse complement strand
AGGGGAGGTGAGGAAGGGGCCAAAGGAAGCGGGGCGGCGAGATAGCGGGGTGCAAACAACTTTTGTGAGACAGGCCAGTGGTGGTGGAGGCAGCGGAGGAGGCGAGGCGGGAAAATCAGCGGAGATGCCGGAGGTCGAGGGGGCGCGCGGACAAAGCGGGCTCCCCGACTACCCGTATTCCACCACCTCCCACCCGTATTCCCTGCCCGCCGCTTCTTCCCCGCTGAACTCAACGCTTTACCCGGCCTAGCTCGGTCCGGATCCCTTCGGGCTGGCAGCTCTGGGAACTTAGGAAGAAAGGGAGCGCTCTGTAGGAAGAAAAGAAGTGAGTCGGCGCCTGGAGCCCGAGGAGAAGAGCCGCTGGAGTCCCGACTGCGCGGACCAATGAGACAGCCTTCCTGCGTCAGGGTAGACAGACGCTGTCCAATTGGAGTAGGGCTCTTCGGGTGGCCGAGGGAGCGGCTACGGGTCCCATTTTGGGACAAAATACCTCGACAATAGTATTACACGCTATTCGCTTTGTTTTTTATAGACTTTGAACGAAAAGCTACGTGATACATGACCGGCTTTGAGCAACGAAAAAACTTAGTTACTTTTGAAGTTTCCGAAACCGTTCCGCACGTATTCTATCACTTCTAGTAAGACAGAATCAGAGACACTAAGTACTTTAACAAAGAACGCACAGCCCTTAGATTAAAATTAGAAACACCAACAAAAATGCCAGGTCCATGGTAACTAAATGCATTGTGAAATCCTAAATTGGATCCTAGAACAGAAACAGACATGAATGGGACAACTGACGAAATTTGAATAACGTCTGTTTAATAGTAATTTTTTTTCGCATGAACAGCCGACTTGAATATGCTTGTGATCTACTTTAAGTGACAAACCAGCACCCAGCAATGGTGCCTCTGCATAGGAGAGTCTCCCTAAGTATTTGTTAAACAAATACTAGTTGAATACTTTGCTTTTAATTGTTTTTACTCACATCATCCTGAAGAAGGGGTCTTCTTCACTCATGATGATTTTTTTTCTTTTTTCTTTTTTAATTAATTTGTTTTTATGGCAACATTGGTTAACGAAATCCAACAAGCTTCAGCTGTACACTTTGACAGCAAAGTATATATATATTTACACTGTGTTCACCTCCCGTAGTTAGGTTTCTTTCTGTCACCACATATTTGACCCCCTTTTACCCCATCTACCACCCATGGTGGTTTCTTGTCCTTCAAAATTCACTTTTAAGGTTGCAGTCCACAAGGGGGGTCATCGGTACTGCCCAACAATCCTAGTTTCTCCTCCGGGTCTTCTCCCACTCCCTAGGAGAAGCAATTCATATCTCTTCTCTCAGATCTTTAACACTCCTTCCCCTCTCCTAGCTCAGCTTATGACCTTGATGCCTATTTCACCTGAAAAATAGAAGCAACCAAAAGAGACTTGCACTTGAGTCTACCCTCAGTATACCAACAACTCCCCCTGATCTGTACCTATTAAATGAATCACTGGTGCGGTGGATCCCACTCCTCCAGCCTTGTAAAGGACTCATCTCCTGTAGCAACTCCTCTCTCTCCCCTGCATATCCTGGCTTACTTTCTCCAGCCTATTAATGTTTTCCTAGTTCTCATCTCTAAAAAAAAAAAATCCTCAGATACCATTCTCCACCATCCAGATTGCTAATGAGCAAAAAAGTTTGATATCAGTGAGACTGTGGGGAATACATTGCTGGTAAGACTGTAAAGAGATACAGATCTTACAGATGGCAATTGAGAAATATCAATCAATACTACAAAAACATATATCTTTAAGCAATTCCACTACTAGAAGTTCATCCTATAGATACACTTGCATGAATACATTATTTAGTTTTTTTAAAAAAAGCAAAGTAGAGAACATTATGTATCTGTTTCCTGTCTTTTGCATTAAAAATACAAATATTTGCTTATATATGTATAAAGAAAATCATTGAAAACATCTATAAGAAAAAGTTACTTTGAACAGCAGCTGAATAGAGTGGGAGACTTTTTATATATACTTTTATATGTTAATTTTTAATCATCTGGAAGTATTACCTATTCTGTTCCCGAAATATTGATCTGTAACTTTATTTTGTAATGACATTATCAGGTTTTAGTACCAGGGTTATATTAGTCTAATAAAACTAGTTAAGAGGTTCTCCTCTACATTTTCTGAGTTTCTGTGAAAATTGGTGTTATTTTTCCCTTAAGTGTATAATAGAATTCATCTGGGCCCAGAGTTTTCTTTGCGGAAAGGTTTTCATAATGAATTCAATTTATTTTGTAGGTAGAAGGCTATTGTAGGCAGCTTCTAAAATGGATCCTGTGCCAATACATTTATTGCCTCTCAGCTCCCAATTCACTCTTCTTGCTTTTTGCAATAATGGATAGAATTCCTTTAAGTTTTTGTACTTTGCAATGGGCAAAGCTTTGCAATGATAAGCTTTCTCAGGAGAGGGCACTGGAGGGGCAGTGGTCGAAGGTATGGCTATAAAGAATCCAGTGGCGCTCTTCCCCAGCCATTTGGTGCATCGTACGTGTTGCCTTGATGACCTTGCAACCTCAGTCTGGCTCAACAATAATTTTCCCATGACCCTCTCTCAACAGGGAAATCGGTGCCCTGAAGGCCTCCTGCCTACATTGGCACCCAAAGGCGACCTGTCTGCTCTGGTACCAGTTCCCTCCACAGGGTCTTGTGCAGCTCACCTGTGGCCCAGAGATTTGCTTTCTGCTGGCCAGCAACCAGTTCCACCTGGGGCAAACCAGCAGACTTTTCTGCTGAAGTAGGCTGAACTTCACCTTCTTCAATGAGATCTGAACTCCAGTCTTGTAAGGGGGCCCCTTTCCAAGTTTGTCCTTCCTTAGGTACTCACTCTAAGCCATAGGAGACCATATGGAATTTCTTTTTGTCTTACAGTCACTCATTTATTAGATTTGAATAATAACTATCAAATAATTTCTTAGTTATTTAATGATTAATAATTTAACAATTCTTTATATTAAACGTTCCCTGTATAATCCACTACATGGTTTCTTGCTCCCAACTGGAGATAAAAAGTCACTAGGTCCAGTCCGCAGGGAGAGGTTACACACAGGCACAGATACCAGGAGGCAGGGGCTTGGGGAGCTATATCAGTCCTTGAGTATGAGCTGGATCTAGTGACTTGCTTCTAAGGAATAAAGACAAAAATTATGGGATGTTGCTTCTTAGATTAGGTTATAAAAGATTGTGAGTTCTTTGTAGCTCTCGCTCTTCTTCTCTCTCTCTACCCCCCACTCCCCCCCCCCATCTCCATCTCTCCTAGGGCCCCAGTTCCCCTCATTCTCAGGCTCTTCTTGCTTGCTGCTCGGATGAGCCAGGCTACCATATTGATTGTGAGCTGCCCTTCAGGTGGCTCATGTGGCAAGGAACTGAGGGCAGCCTTCAGCCAACAAAAACTGAGGCCTTCATTCTGACACTCCGGGAGGAACTGAATCCTGCCATCAGGGATGTGAGCTTGGAAGCAGACCCCTCCCCAGGAGAGCTGTTGAGATGACTGCAGTGCCAGCCAGCACCTAGACTGCAGCCTCTGGGAGACCTAAGTCACGTGCAGATTCCCTGACGTACAGAAAGTGAGAGATAGTAAATGTTGTTAAGTCACTAAGTTGTGGGGTAATTTGTTATGTGACAATAGATAACTAATACAAGAGTTACTTCAATTTCCTTATCTGTTTTTGGTAAGTCATATTTTTAAAGAATTTGTCCGTTTTTAAGACCTTATAGTCTATTCATTTCCTTCAGAAGCAGACAAAGTACACCAATTTATGTGCTCAAAAAATATATCAGAAAAGGGAAAACTTATGTCCACACAAAAATATGTATACAGATGTTCACAGCGGCTTTATTTGTAACAGCCGAAAATTCGAAACAACCCAAATGTTCTTCGATGGGTGAATGTTTAAACAAAATATGGTACATCCACACCATGGTATACTGCTCAGCAAAACAGAGTAACAAACTATTAATATATGCAACAATTTGGATGGATCTCAAGGGAATTATACTGAGTAAGAAAAGGCAATCTCAAAAGGTTACAGTCTATATGACTTTATTTATATAATATTCTCATAATGACAAAATTATAGAGACCACATCAGTGGTTGCCAAAGGGATTAGGGATGGGAGAATGGGGTTAAGGGAGGAGAAGGATGTGAATATAAAGGGGTAGCAGAAAGCATCGTTGAGGTGATGGAACAATTCTGTTATCTTTTTTTTTTCAGTTGTTATCTTGATAGTGGTGGTTCCACAAACCTACTTGTGATAAAATTGCATGGAAGTACATACACATACATACCCACACAGTTCTGCACACACACAGAGTGCATTTGAAGCCAGTGAAATCTGAATAAAGTCTGTAGATTGTTACTAATGGCAATTTCTCATTTTTGATATTGTTATAGTTATGTGAGATGCTACCATTGGGGAGGTTGCATGAAGGATACGTGGGTCCTCACAGTATTATCTTTGCAACTTCCTGTGACTGTGTAATTATTTCAGAATATAAAGTTTAAAAAAAGACTTCAGTTGATCTCATCCAGTCTCGGGTTAAATACCCATCATAAATAGCACTCCCATCCCATTACTCTCCATCCAATTCTGAGGTTGGCTTTTGAGTGAAGACCTGAGGGAGTGAGAGATCTAGCCATGAAGGTATCCGATGGGGGGAGGGGAAACCCTCTATCCTTAAAGAACAGCAAATGTAAAGGCTCTGCAGCGGGAACATTCCTGGTGTGGTGGAGAAGCCCTGAGCAGCCAGTGGGATGGGGCAAACGATTAATGACAAGACTGGCTTTCACTCTTGGTGATGTGAGCAGCATTTGGAGGGGCCTGAACACAGGAGTGAAACAAGCACTTTAATGAGATCACACTTTGGCTGCTGTGGTGGGACTACGATGAAGGCAGGCAAGTGCAGGAGCAGGGAGAACAGGAAGCCATCACAATTCAGGTGAGAGAATTGTGGCTTGAATCTAGGTGATGAGAAGTGGCAAAATTCCGAATGTACTTTGAAGCTAGGTAGAACTGACAGAACTTACTGCCGGACTAGGTGCATGAGTAGTCAAGGAGGAAGTAATTGAAATGGGGAGGACTGGAGGTGCCATTTAGGAAGTGGGGGAATACCAGCTCAGATTCGGACATGTTAAATTTATTAGAGATCCCAAAGGAGATGCTCAGTAGACTGTCCCTATCTAGAATTACCACTCCCACCTTACAAAATCTCATCATCTGGTTGCATCATATTTATTCTGGTTATATTACTCCTCATGATCTAAATTCACCTTTTATTTTCTTGTCTATCCCTACAAATTTCACGAAGTTACAGACTAGTTCACTCCTATATTCCTGTGGCCTAGTGCATACATTCAAAAAATTTTTGTTGAATGAGTCTCTGAAAACTATATGGACCTGAACATTTGACAATGCATGTTTTTAATGCCCCTGGGTGAAGACAGGCCAGAACCCCCTTTATTCATAATGGCAGGGGTTTCCAAACTTTTGTGTGCCTTGGAAGCATCTGGAGAGCTTCAAAAGTACTGATGCCTTGGTTCCGCCCCCTAGAGATTGTGATTTAATCGGTCTGGAGTGTGAGCTGAGCTATGAGATTTTTAAAAGATCCTTAGGTGATCGTAATGTGCAGGGAAATCTGGAACCACTGCACTGTGAAGTTTTTGATTATTAAAAAAAAAAAAATTGTAGTCGTCACATGATAATTATTTCAAGAGCTATTAACAATAAAGGAAATAAAATCTTCATGGAATTTAAGTTTCCTCTCCTTTGTTTGGATCAACTATCCATGGTTGTTCTTCCTGATCTCAATGGTCACTCCAAGGCTTATACAACATAACATGTTTCACAAATATGTCTGTTCTCAGCAAAGAGGTCTGGGATTCTAAGACAAACTTAATCCACGACAACGTGTAGTTGTCTAACGTACTCCTTCTACAACCAATCCTGTCAATTGCTCTCTCCTACTTCCCAAATTCGTCTCTTTTCCTCCACCCTCGCTTCTGCCACACTCTAAACACTTACCTACATTGTTGACCTACCATCTGGCTTTATCTCACACTACTGCCAAAGTGATCTAAAACCCCCAATCTTCCACACCATCTAATTTCCAAGACTCCCTAATAGTGTCTTTAGTATGGTGTTCAATGTCCTTCACAGAGGTCCCTACCTACCTCATCTAGCTGTGTGACCTTGGGTAAATTCTCTAAGGACTCTGCCTCAGTTTTCTTATCTGTAAAGTGGTGACAATAATGGTCCTAGATTGTAATATACCTACAGCACTGTGTCTGGAATGTATTAAGTGCTCTAAGAGGTTAGGGTAAGCTATTCCTTAACATTCCTTCCATTGTGACATTTTCTAGTTTTGAGGTCTCCGGCAAGTTAGTGCCTCAAATATAACGCAGGGATCATAGAATCCACAGAGAAAGGCTGTTAGGACAGAGTGGGATTTCATGAAGGTAGAGTAGGTACTCAATCAGGGTGTTTCTCCCCCTCACCTCTGCTTGGTGAAATATTGCTCAGCCTACAAAATCTAGCCTGAGGTCATTTTTCAAGGCACCACCTCTGGCTCACCACCAGCACCATCTGCCCCATAATTTCCATTTTGGAGTTTCCATACACCCTACAGTGGAACATAGCTCACTGAGTTGGTTATTCAAATTTGTTTTTCCCTGTTCTGTACAGTGAGCCTCTAGAGAAAAGGGCTCATATTTCATTAACTTTTAACCTTAATGACCAGTACAGACAGGGGCTTAAAATATATCAGCTGAGTGAAATAGTGAAACTACACAAGGCCCAATGAAAATAGTGAAACTACTCAAGGCCCAATGAAAATAGTGTCCAGATCTACCCCTGCCATTCTCTCTCTGTTCATATGGTTTCCACAGAACTGTCCTCACATTTCTATAATACACTGCTTTGTATTAGTTATGGGTATTTGTCCTATTTTCTCCACTAAGAGAAATACTGTTGAGTTCAATACTGTGAACTGCTAGCATTGTCTTTGCCCTCATCTCCCATACAGAAAGTACTCTATACTGAATGAATAAAGTGACTGATCAAATTGAGAAATATTGCAACCTCTCTGGCCTATTCACTTCCTTCAGATCGTTCCCACTGATGTATACATGAGCCAGGTGATTATTTAAATCTCGAAGAGTGTCTGGTAGCTTTGTTAAGCCAAAAAATATACCAAGGAAATCAAGTTAACTAAAATGCACCATAAACTTAATATTGACACTAAACAAACAACTTTCAAGGTGGACAAATAATTTTATTTTGTGCATGCAAATACATGTCAAGTACTGCAAACTTTTTCCATCAATTTTCTCTCAAACACTGAAAATCATGATGCTCTATTCTGTGAACAGCCAAAGCTAATATCTCTTCACTTCAGTGCTACGGTAAAAACACACAGAATTCACTCTTCGCTATTCACTATCATCACAACCCTCATTGTTCCATCTCTGCCCTCCCCCCATATACAGGCCTTTATAAGTCCTAGCCTTCCCCCATTTAATCCTATTCCTATAGCACAAAGGGAAACATTACGATTTGGAAATTCAAATTGAAATAAATGGAATAGAATTTATTCCCATATATATTCCCCATTTCATTGTACAGAATTATTTTAAATTATAGTTTTAAATAGAAGCTGAGTATATGCCTTAAAAATGAGCATTAAATCCATCTTAGAGATGGTGCCTGCTTTTTACATGATGGGTGTACACCATCTTTAATTTCATTTACATTTCAATCGAACAATAGATTTGCAAAGAAAATGTCTAATACAGACGTAAAAATATTCACACTAGAGCTTCACAATCGGTTGTACAATTGACAAACAGGCCTCTTTTCCCAAACTTTCCAGCTAAGCAAATTTATAAAATGTAATCGATGCAACAAGAAAAACATTTCTCTTTCACTTCCAGGGAAAAGAATATGCAATAAACAGTATAAATGCAAACAGCAGTCGCTGCAAGCTAACCACGATACTCCCAAGTGGCTGTACAGTGGATATGTGCAGTACAAATAAAAGCCACATGTGTTGTATCACAACTACAGTATAATTGTTTGCCCAGCTAAGAGAATGCATGCACTTCCATGCCTTGGGTTATAAAGTGAGGCCTAATTCTTGACAGATTGATGGAATATATGCAAATGACCTTGGCTTTTGGCAGTACTAAGTGCAGCCAGTGTCTATGTTCCACTGGTTTGAGGATATTTTTTAAATTTTACTTAAAAAAAAAAAAAATAAAAACTGCCAATTTTGGACCTGGGGGAATAACTGCTCTTGGAGTAAAAATAAGACTCCACATAAGTGTGGGGTGTTCTGATCAGTGGCCTTGACCTCTTGTATTCCCTTGCCAGCAAAGGGATACAAAGAAACTGCTAGTATAAAGGAGTAACTAGCAAATTTATTCAATTTATCCAGAAAATGGGATACTCCTTGAGCATGTTCATTTTTGTTCTGCTAGCAGAAGGGGTTCTTATGTAGAAGGAGTTACAGTAAGTGATCCCATTGACACTCTTCATTCACTAAAACACAAGAAAAGTTCTTCCAGTTAACTAATCCATAGTTGCAATGCAACTTTTCCCTTTAATGGTTAGTTACCAATACTGGTGACATCTCCTCAGAAAATGACTCAAAGAAGCTAAGGAAGAAATATTCAGATTCAAAGTTAAACTCACATGCTGAACCTGATCATTGCAAATCCACCCATTAACAAGACAACCATGGGCTTTAACATGTAAAATGCAAAGGCAAGCTAGATGGTTATTAAAAGTGTTTTCAAATGTTTAAATGATCCCATTTTAAATTCCTACAAATTGCTATGCATCCTGTAATTTTCTCAAGGCAGCATATAAAATTGGGATGTGCTTATAACTTAGCATCAACTTGAAATTTGAATGAACGTGACTAGAGATCCATACATATGGAAAATTTCAGTCCTAGTATAGGAGGTTTCTTTTACTATTCTCTTGTGAGAGTAAACAGATACTAGGAAAAAAATCAGTGCCACTGGCCCAATGAAGTACCTTCTCTTGAAAATTACAATGCACAACTTTCATGCATGACACTGGTTTATCAGATGGCATTAAAAGTTTAAGTCATGGCAAAAAAGGCAAGGGAAACTGCTTTGTTCAGGTACCAACTAGATGAAATACATATGTAGCTTTCTCAGAATTTATAAAATGAAATGAGACCACAAAAGGACTACTGACGTTACATTCACAGTATCTGAATGAGGCACATGGACTTCAGAATGGGGCTTAGAAACTGAAAAACAAAACACAAAAACTGAAAAACAACAACAACAAAACAAACAGACAACATTTCCCACTTTGCAGACCTCAGGCTACTTTTTTCCTAATTAGAGCACAGGCAACATATGCAGTTTAGTTACCAATGTTACAAATTTCCTCACCTATTGTTTTATATCCTTTGATTTCAAACATATGTATATTACATCTTGGTAAAAAAAAGTCAAATGACACGGAAGGCCCCCAATTTTAAGAAGTCACATCCTAGGTCTGATCTGTGATTTTTTTCCTCTGAGACATCAGTAGGTACCATTCTGAAGAAGGATCAGGTAAAATGCTCTGTCTTCTAAACTGGCAGAGAACCAATGTCTTTACCTCACATTAACCCCATCATGAGAAACAGAAAATGGCTACTACACAAAGAATGCAACACAGAATAATCCCAACACAGAAACGATTCCTATGTTGTTAGTGAGAAAGAGAGTAAGTTTTTAAGAACAGGGAGTATTGTTTTATGGGATCACCTGCTGCAAGACAAGCATTATTTTAATATAAATGTTGAGACATACCAATAAGGTTGGCAGGTATATACATACACTGATGCAAATGTAATTTCACTGGACAAGTAGGCAAACACCTAAGCAGTTTATCCCAACTCCCTCCAGCAGAGCACAACCAAGTTTCAAAATCTCAATTTTAAAATTAAAAAGATAAGGTTAAATACACAAGATCAATTTATGTAGTATATATTCACCCTCAGAACGTGCTGAAGATGTTTTGCGTAGTTCTGTTGCACAGAGGGTTCTTTCCCTGAGGGCACATAAGGAGCTCTCCAACTGTTAATAGGTCTCTATTTTGTAACAAAATAGCAATTTTTAAATCTTAAAAAAAAATACATTACCTTCAACATGGAAGATCTCACTATTTAAATATCCATGAAATAGACATTATGGTTTGCATATCCTTTCTGGAAATACAAACAGCAAATAAAGTACATTGGAAGCATTTCGAATGTAGTGAGGTGTATTTATAGAAAGGTTCTGGTATAAATTATGTAACAATCATGTTCCTGTAACAATCCCAGGCTAATTTATAATGTCAGAAATAAGTTAATGTAACATGGTTTAAAAACTCTTGTTCCTATTCATTTCAGGTTACAGAGTGAAATAAATAAAATGTCTTTGTAGGGAGAGGGAGCACTGGCCATGGCGAAAAGGTACAGTACTAACCGAAGGAAACTAAGTCAAGGCTACTGTGCTGTTATGTTACAAACAAACATCTTCATACATCTGAGTATTAAATAAATGTGTAAGATCTTCCATACTGACACCAGAATATCAAAACTACCCCTTTGTTTCAGGTATATTTACAACTTATCAGTCACCTTATGAGCATGTTCATTAAGACAGGTATCAAACACCAGTATTTACTCATTCTGATCAAGAAATTTCAGGGAAATGCCAACCCTCCCGCCCCTGGAAATGTGCACAAAACTTTTTATCAAAATCTTATCTGATACAATGCTGTGGTTTTGTAAAACAACTAAATAGCTCAGACGACCAATAACATGATCCTGTTTAAGCATCTTGCTAGCAGGAAAAGCCCTTACATACAGTACACCTGGTGAAAGATCAGCTTGGCTTAAAATATTCCAGTACAATTTTCAGAGTAAACAACTTCACAGAAGTTAATTAAAAAAAAATAATAAAAGTCAAACTAATCTTAAAGAAACGGGGAAAAAAACAAAGAGACAAACTATAGGTAAGATCACCAGGAAGGAATGCCCAGCTTTTGGTTTCAAATGTTGACTGAAATTTAGGTTTCAATAAAATACTTCCAACGAATCTGGGGCATGGTTGGTTGAACATAATGCATACTTTCAGATGCCAAGTCAAAACACTTTTCAGTCACATTTTAGCAGGGCAGAAATTATTCATGTTTTTAAGTATGAATAAAGGTTAGCCAATGTTCTATTATTACATGGTTCATAGTCTTATCAACCTAACAGTCATAAAAAAGGGAAAATTAAACCCCAACATGAAGTTAACAATAAACAATATTTAACCAAGATAATGCAATGAACATCCAAAATAATTAGTTTAAATTAAAAACCCAGCAATACCATCTTGTTAGTCAGTGCAAACACTACATACAGGGTTTTCTCAAGAAAGCTGAAAGCACCTGATTCTTTTGCCAAGTCATCAGATTCAATAATGTACAGGCTTAAATCTGCATTTTAAAAAACTGCCATTACATTAGTGCATAATTTATCAAAATTGTAAAAACGATTCTGCATAACTTAGGAGAATTTAATATCTAGTACATCAGCTGAAAGACTTAGGCACTTGGTTATATATTTAATTACTTACTTCAACAAGTAGCCTCTGTATAAATATTAACAAAGCAGAAACTATTCTTGAAAAATGGAAAATTAAAAAAATTTAAATGCTACAGATAAAAGCACTGCACCACACTCCTACATATAATGCAGTAAAGAAAGCTAGTCAATAACCCTGCAAAATTCTATGGTAAGAACATCTAACTTCACTCTTCAAAGTTAAAAAAAAAAAAAAAATTAAAAAAAAAAATTAAAAAAAAATTCCATGCAAAGTCCCATGAAAAAGATAAATAAAGCAGCTGGAATGAGATGGAAATTTCTCTTAGTGAAACATAAAATAGAAATAAATAAGTTAATTAAGTCTACTTTCACTAGATGTATCATTGTAGGATCCTGCTAGTTTAATAACTGAGTTGTTAATTTTCTATAGAAGCCATTTAAAATAGGAAATGGCTCAGTTACTGCACCGGATTGCTACAAACTCATAAAAAGCTGCTTGAAGCTTAAGTTAAATGTCCAAATTCCAATCACTTCTGGAAAGTGAACGTGTTACCCTAGTAAAGTAAATTTTCTTTTTTTTTCCATAATGCTAATGCAAGAGGGCTTGAAGTATCAAAGAGTCCACAGGAAATGGATGCCCCCAGTAATATCTTTTTTTTAAAAAAAATATACATTATATAATATATATTATATATATAAAAAGCTAGTGTAAATGCTTCCATGGTATGGTCACAAATTTGAAAGATGAACCTTCTTTCAGCTGTTAACCATCTTCCCATTTGCAACGGGTTTTAAAAAGTCGTTTTTATCTTCAGACATGACATGAGTTTTCAGAATAAGGTTGCCAACGCTGACAGATGTGGTGATGGGGAGGCAACTTGCATTGCTAATGGACACTGGGAGTGGCTGGCTAAAGCAAGAAGTTACTGGCAGAACTGTTTTTTGCTCCTCCCTGAGAGAAAATGACATTGAAAACAAATTAGCTTTAAGTGAAAACTTATAACACACACAAAAAGTTGTACCCAACTTTAAGAGCCTCTAGCATGGCATGTCTTTAAAATTGAAAGGCATCAGAGGTCACTAACAAGGTCCCATTTTCCAAAAATTAAAATAAAAAATTAAAATATTGGTTAATTTCAGGCCAACAAACTATCAAGTTCAAGATTAGCCCATATTTTTTGCAGTAATTATACAAAATGGAAATATTAAAGCCAAGAAAACCTTGACATGATTTTTTAAAAGGGAAACCCTTTATCTAGGATTTAATTCTCCATTTTGTAGTCTATAAATTTGACTACCAGACTGAGGAAATATAATTTGATGCCGGAGCACAAAGGTTATTTTTTATCCCAAGAAAAAGGAAGTTTCGGGCCACTAAAATGGACTACTTTGTTGGTTCAAATTTACCTCTTCTTTCCTAAAAATTCAGACTGATCAACTCATTGCCCTATTACATAGATCTTCCCCAGAGGCTGAAAAAAAGCAAAAATGAGTTTAACGCTGCATCTATTTCTCTTTAACTATTCATGCCCTATGCCCACTGCTTATGAATTTTCTGTCTAACACTCACAGAATCACATGGTCTTCACCTAAACTCTGTCTCTTCTGCTCCGGTGGCTCCTTTTGGTGCTTTTGGACTGGATGCCCATTTTCTACTGCTGTTCCATTCAGCAACTGATCATTTTGCGAACTGATACCAAGCTGTATGTCCAGGATCTCCTAAGAAAATAAAATGTTAATCCTTCAGTGTGAAAGAATTTTACTTTAGTTTCCAATAGAATAAAGCCTCCTAAATGTCTAATTGTAGTACTTACTTCAATTTGTTCACTCTGTCCATCAGGTTCATCAGTATCAAGTGCTGAAAGCTCTAACTCAATATCTCTATCAGGCTTCGTATCGGCCGCATCTTCTGTATAATCACTCTGAAATTAAAAAAAAAAAATACTGATTGCATGTTTACCTGTGGAAAATGGGGCTTCCTAATGATTGATCTAAAAAATTATTTAAAGAATCAGGAACCATAATTCTATTGATACTGTAAGTTTTAAAAGCAATCGCCTATCAGAAAAAGGCACATTAAAATGCACTAAGTTATGGCATAAACCAATGCACAGCAATAGCAAACAACAAATACATTAAGAATGAAGCTGAGAGGTTCAGTTTCTTTACCTCTCCATTTCTCAATTCAATTTCCTTGCTTAGAAGATTTAGGGTAAGGTGACGGCCTTCATCTAGGGAATTCCACTTTTGTTGCATGGCCAGAGCATTGGCCTCCCTCTGAAGAAGCAATGAGTTACTCTTGGCCTACAGAGAAAAAAAAGTAAAGTTAGCCTCCAACCACCATTCTACTTAAAAAAAAACTCAAAGCCGAGTAACACAAAGCCTACCTGCTGAAGTTCAATGCTTAAAAGATCTCCAGTACTGGAATGCTTTCTATGACCAGATAAATCAGTAACAATAAATCTGTCCCTTTAAAGAGAAACATGTTTACTGTAAGAAAAGTGAAACGAGTAAAGCAACTATAGGAGTAATGACTACTCTATCTGCTTTATGTAACAGATCAACCCTAAAAGTGTCAGTCGTCATTCCAAATGTAAAATTTTTTTCATAAATTTGTTATATAGCTAAAACTAGCAAAGCACATTTTATAAATAACTGAAGGAAGAATGTGTACTGAGGGCACATGCAAGTCTGAGAATAGAGAATCCTAAAGAATTAAGAGTAATGTTACCTTTCAACATAATGTGCTGATGATGTGGCTTCGTTACCATATGAACTCCACCTTGAATCAACAGCATTGACATAAGGGACATAATCTATAGAAATGTAGAAACAATAATCAGAAAAGTGAAGAGTCAGTATTAGCATGTGATGAATACTTTTCAAAAAAAGTATCCAATTAGCCATGTCATCCCAGCTAAACCATTAATTATGAGTTTACTGTGGCTGTTAAATGAGGGGAACTTCTGTGCCTTACAAAGTGAGGATTAAAAGCGCAGCGCCAGAACACAGCAGGTGAGGCCAGAACACAGCAGGTGAGGTATGAGTTAAATGATCACCTGATACGCTGATGGGCTTCGTTGCACTTCCTTGGGAAGCAGTGGCCTGGACAGGATCCGTGGTATGGTAACCTGTGCGCGAAGATCTGGAAATTGCACCCCATTTTGAGATGATAGGTCCATCGCTAAAAGGAATTATTGGGTCTTCTTCTTTTGCCCTTCTCTGAGTTTCAAATAAATGCACTCTTCTCTTAACATCTCCACTGTCCAGGTCCTGCATTAAACCAAAGAAAATCAGTAAAATGGTGGTAATTACTTCGGCTAGTAATAAAAACACATGCTCTCAAAAGACATGTAATTAAGTTTTCTGGTAAACTTAACACTAGTTGTAGATCTCAATGATAATCCAACATCTATTTTAAACCACCGAACTGTGCTCGAATAATTTAAACACTAAATGCAATTTATTTCAGACTTACCTAAATATAACTCTGTTGCTTACAGATGAGTTACACAGCAACAACATGAAGGTGAAAGTATTCGATCATTCTAAAACCTGAGTCAACATGCATGATATCCCCATGCCCCCAAATCATACCATTAATACAGCATTTGAATTAGCAATCACATCTCTGGGCTCTGAATCGATGGCATTTATACAGGAGCCTATGGTGCCACAAGACCAGGGAGAATAATGGGAAAGATGATCTTCTTCAAACTTTGTACCACTCACACTTTCAGAGAACTGATTAAAAAAAAAAAAAAAAAAGGCATAGCCAGTTAGTAAGAAACCTCAATCTATAAACTTGTAACTAATATAAACTATTACAGAATACGTAGGACTCCACAGTAAACAATTAAACCTCCAGTGACTAATATTAAAAACTGTCACAGGTAACAAATAGTATTTATATTATTTACTAAGAGAAAATAGAACATCTTCTCTTTTTACTTTGTCCTTTAAGTCTCATAAGGAACCCCTGACTATACTATCAAAACCAATCAACGAATAATTTATAGTATGCCTCTAACGTGGCGTGTGGCACTCCAGGAAATGAAAACACACACACACACACACACACACACCACAGACCATATCCTAAAGTAGTTGATAACTGTGAGAAAAAAATAACAAGTGTAAATGAGGGAACTGCATGATAAACCACGCAGTATTAAATAAAGAACCAAAACAATTCAAAGGCGGCTCTGGAACCAGAAGGAGAAATGGATAACTTTTAAAGGGACTGTAAAGATGACTGTAGAATCAGAGTACTAAAGTTTAAGAATCTAGTTTACTAATTATATAGATAAGAAAACTCAAAGCCAAAAAGGTTAAATTATTATCCCAAGTCATTACTGATAATAGATCTGAATCTCAGGGAAATACTTATTTCCTAA
This sequence comes from Pteropus vampyrus, assembly GCF_000151845.1. NCBI lineage: Eukaryota > Metazoa > Chordata > Mammalia > Chiroptera > Pteropodidae > Pteropus > Pteropus vampyrus. Next base: position 5,739,341 of record NW_011888876.1, on the reverse strand, counting down.
TACATAATATAAAAAAATATAAATACATTTTTCTGTGAAGCAAGTGGCAAATCTATCACTCTGCTGTCGGGAGGTTTAGCTGTTTTGAAGAAGTCTAAGTTAGACGAAACACATTTGGATTTAGTTTTAAAAATTCAATGGTTTACTGAAATATTTATGGATGAAAAAATATGATGCCTCGTATTTCTTCAAAATAATCTAGTAGGAAGAAGCTATACAAGAAACAAAATTAGCTGGGTTGATAACTGTGGAAGTTAGGTGATGGGTCCCTGGGGTTTATTATACTATTCTCTCTCCTTTTGTATGTTTGAAACTTTTCATAATAAAGAGATTAAAAAATTTTTTTTCATACTGGAACCTCTAAGGACGGAAAATAAACCAAAAGAATTTAAAAAAAAATACTAATAGTGTGCTCTAGATATAACAGTACTGAAAACACCAGGATACAGTGAATTGATCCTGGACAAACACTTGTTTTGTAATGACAAGAACATTAATTTACAGTGATATAAAACACCATGAATAATACAATAGGTATTTCTGCACCTCTTGCGAATTAGGGAAGAATATCTCGGACCAAGATTCAAATCCCAGCTACTTACAGGCTGAATTTATTACTTGGGCAAATTACTTAACTTCTCTGGGTAGAATTCCAAACCTGCAAAATATGGGTAACACCTGCCCCCTAAGGTTTTTGTGAGAATTAAACAACATTATGTAAATGTTTAATACAGTGCCTGGCATGGGGAGGTGCTCAATAAATGGTAGATATAAACCTTATTATTAATAAAAGCCATGAAAATAATGAGAACTATACAGCTGAAAAAATTTTGAATTCTTAGTAGAAAAAGGACTATGATTTTATGATCTTCAGAGTCTTGTAATGTCTAGTCACAGTGCTTACATACTCAATGATTATTACTCAACTGCACACCAAATGACTGCAAAATATCCAACACAACTAATCCTGGTTTGAGTGAGTGCCCTGAAGTCAGCTGTTTGACCTACTCCTGCCATATCAGTGATTAAAAACTTTCTTACATCAGTGCGAAAGTCTACACTGAATAGAGGAGAAGGTGGTGTTGGTGACTGTGTTGCCACAGGAAGAGTTGAAGAAACAAGAGGTGCTTTCTGAGTGTGGTACTGTGCCCACTGTTCTGGTTTTCTTCTTAGCTGCTCCTCGCAACTGGTCTTCAAATGACCACAAGGTTCCTAAGGGGGGATAAAAGAAACAATCTTAATCATCTAAGGAGTAGTAAATTAATTTAACTATGCTCCGAGGAAATAACATAAACAATTTATTATATTTTGGATCCAAAAAAATAAATACAATAGGGAAGTCACCCTAGCCTATTCTCTACATGCTTAAATGAAAGGTTAGTACTTAGCCAAGCAATGTTAAAAGCAAAATCTCAACATACTTTTGGGGTTTAGGAAATTCATTTGTAGGTATGTATGTGGGGATACTGAAAATAGGCCCTGTCCTGGCATTTTGAAGATTTACCTTCCCATCAGTTTCCTATCCAAATAGCATTTATTGAGCATTAATGTTTTTTCTGATTTAATCCTCACTACAATAGTAGGTACTACTATTATTTCCATCAAACATGAAAAAACCGACATAGAGAAGTCAAGTACCTTCCATAAGTCACACTGTTAGTAAGTGGAGGAGCCAGGATATACACCTGGGTGGTCGCACACCAGGCACTGGGCTCTTAACCCTACACTACGGCAACATCCCTATTCCATCATCACTTACCCTTGGTAAAGGCACAGTTGTCCTTGGTTCACTTGGTGGCTGACAAGCCACTGAATAATACCCATCTAAGGAGTTATATCTTTCTCGCAAAGACGTCTGATAGACAGATGAGTGCATTACATCCATTGGAGGTAAAGAATTGCTTCTAATAATGTCATCTCGTTGGTACATAGGCGGACGCCAGATGCGCCTGCTGTCGTACACAGGGGCATACATTCCAGAAGGTACTGGAGGAACTGGTCCATATGGCTGCGGAGGAGGAGGTTGATAAGGAGAATTCATTCGATCTCGAGGGGAAAATGTACTGTAATGATCGGCATATGGCATAGAAGCAGGTGGGAGGGAAGACTCTGGAACATTATTGGACCTCACAAAGCGAGGAACACAGGGAGCCACACCAGCTGGTACCGTTGGAGGTGGTGGGTAGTATCCTTGAAAATTGGAAAGAGGAATATTTAATGTAATCTTAGCAAAATCCAACATCTTATAATGGTTTAAGTCTAAAGCAGTCTTTAATGTGGGAAAATAAAATAAGCTTTGCCCCTACTTTAGTTACCTCCACTTTCTTTTTAAATTTATTTTATTTATAGTTGACATACAATAGTTACCTCTACTTTTGAAAGAAACTATATACTTTCAAGATATTACTATATGAAAATCATTAACATTCAATACTTTGCTAAACTGCTCCTAAAAACACATGACAGAGCAATTAACAGATGGCTGGTAAATTTCCTTCTAAGGACATCTATTGCCACAGGTTTTGGGTTAAGTAATTATGGTTACATCACTGCTTCTTAATCTTGTTGGGAACAGAGGTTAAAGACCTCTTTCGAAATCTATATTATGTGGTTGTCTTTCCAAAATTACACCAAAGTATATAAACCAAACATTTGCACATCATTTCAGAAGATTTACAGAACTCTCTGAAGCTCATTCATGGACCCTATAGTTGATTCATAAAAATGAGAAATTTAAAACTATTGGCATGTAGAATCACAGATTTTTAGGGCAGGAAGAAAACTTAAGAGTAATGTAGTCTAAAGGATTAATTTTTAATATAAATATTCTAGACAAATATAAATGATTCACTTATTTATCTAAAGGCAACAAATGTTATATAACAGCTTTTTCTTAAGAATTTTCTAAAATTACTTACCTGTCTGTGGGTACTGTGGGACTTCAAAAGGTATCTGAGTCCTTGGATCTTGAATATACTGAATGTTTTCAGAATGCTGAGGATATACCGGTACTCTAGTTATAAATGGGCTGGATTTTGGAGGCACAGAATTCAGTTCTGTTCCAACATTACAGGGCCCAGCTGAGGTAGCCGCTATATTACTTACAGGCGTCTTGGGTGGAGAACTAATTTTGCTGGAGAAAAAATTAAACAAGGGAAATGATAAATCATTGTCTATGACTGTTAAGTCTTCCTCAGTAGGATTTTTTCATAAAATTACGAAGTAAAACCACTAACTGAAAGATACTTTAGGGGTTTTCATATTGACAAATAAGGCAATGAATTTCCTTGCCATTTCACACTGCTAATTCATAGCCTCATAGTAACAGATCTCATATTCTGGTGAGGGCAAAAAAAGAAATAAACAAATCTCAGGCATAATGTGACCCATCAGTCCCTTTTCACTCATTCTCTGAAGGAAGATTTTTCCTATTGGAAATTTAAAAATAAAAATCCCTTTTCAATTAATTCCAACAGAAACAATACAGTCTACCAGTAGAATTCTTTGGGATAAAGCAGACAGACATATAAAGGAAGGGTTGTTACTATTAAGTGTGATTAGCTGAAATGTAAACACCTTGAGGAAAAGCTATGTTGTCCACTTTGTTAACTGCTACTTCCCCAGAAACTAGAACAGTAAGAGGTACTCAGTATATATTTGTTGGACAAATAAGTAGTTCCTGCCACATAGTAGATACTCAGTAAATATCTGTTAAACAAAATGCTGATGAAATGGTTACTCATTAAATGAATGCAAAATACACAAAATTTTAATATATTTTTTTAAACACAAAGGATTTTCTTCATTGAATCACCAAGCAATCAGTTCCACAGGATCTCACCAAGGCTTTTAACAAGTCAAACTTTGGCAGAGCTTAGATATATGGTGATTCAAGAAAATGATCTTGCTAATGATGTAGGAATTCAATACGTTGCATCCCGACTATATTAGGTTTTCTCAAACTAAACGACGAGGACAATGGGCTATCTCTAAGTCTAGCATAGCAGATTAGCCTAGCAGATGTTTACTTCTATGTGTAATTGTGCATTAAAATGTAGAAAATAACCGAGGAACTATGGGTAATGATATTGGGTAGAAATGCATGGGCTTAGAGTTTAAAGGTATATTGGGCTGTGCTTATTCTCTGAAGTTAAATAAAGGCAACAAAGAAAATTACTAGGATTTCCTTATAACAGCAACACTTACTGAGCAATATACGGTAAATATGTCAACTCTGAGATGACAAATTCTTAGACTTGTCAGGAAAAGGGCATCAAAATCCATGACAAGGTTCATGGCCTCATGAAATCATGCAGCTATCCCAAAAATTCAGACCTAAAGAAAAGCTTTCAGCTGCATTTTAGTCAGACAACTAGATCACTACAGCTATATCCTAGATGACTTCCAGGATTCTAGGCTCTCCTTTGCAGCAGCGCCTCTCGTACCTATATGCTTTTTCCTGTGTGGTTTTCTCTATTGAGAAGGCCCTCCCTTCCTAACTCTCTAATCTTTTGGAACTAGCTCAGGTGTCATTACTTTATCTCTGAAAATGCTTCCACAATAACTCCCTAGAGAATTATTCTTTTTTAAATGTTCCAATAACACTTGGAACACAACTCCATTACAGTACCTTTCAGAATATATTATATGGAAGCTGTTTACATTTGTCTCTCAAACTACACCAGAAGACCTTTAGAGGCAGGGAGTTTATCTAGTTCATATTCCTTAGCTACACAAATTGGCCTGGTGTTTGCTACACAGAAGATCCATAATTTTTGAATGAATAAATAAATGATTTATTTATTTAGATTATTTTAAAAAGGTTTTTCTCCTAGTCATTTTTTTAACGAGATATAATTCATCCTTTTAAAGTATACACTTCAGTGAGTTTTGGTATATTCACAAAGTTATGCAACCATCACCACTATCTAATTTTAAAACATACTCATTGCCCCTGGGAGAAATCTGTACTCATTAGCATTCACTCCCCATCTTTTTTCCTCCCCAGCCCTAGCCCCTAGTAACCATCAATCTACTTTGTCTGTATGGATTTGCATATGCTGCACATTCACATATATGGAATCATACACTGTAGCTTTTTGTATGTAGCTTCAATATCACTTCATTTACATAAATACTATCTCCAAAGCTTTATTATCATAAGTTTCTTAAAGGCAGAACAATCTTATACATCTCATATATTTTCAAGAGTGCCAAGAACAGAACTCAGAATGAGTACACAGGTAACATTTGCTAACTTGACAATATTCTTTGATATATCATTTCTAAAATCTCCCCCAGGGAAGATTACAAATATCCTTTAATAAACAAATTTCCCTTATCACATGCTAACTGCAGAAATAAAGAATATAAATGCTTACCTACCTATCCTTTATTATATGAAATCACTACCAGTTTACAATGTCTAACATGCTTTTCTTCTAGAAAGCATACACTAGATACTGATACACTATTTATGGATAAACTGAACATGCTTTAACTCAGATTTTAAGACTCTAAAAGAATATCAAAACATGAGATTTCAGAGAAGTAACTTTTCAGATCACCTGAAAGTTTTAAAACTTTGTCTTAAAGCACCAAAACCCCTTTACTAGCCAAATTAAATTTTATGCTGAAGCCCAACAACAATAATAATGGAGACAATAATAACAGATATTTGCTGAGTGGTTTGCGGCAGGTGTTGTTCAAAGCACATTGCAGTATTAACTCATTTAATCCTCATAAGCAACATACGAAGTAGGAACTATTACACTAATTTTACAGATGACTAAACTGAGGAAGACAAATTAAGTAACTGGCGTAAGATCAAATAGCTAGGAAACAGTGAGCCAGAAATTAAACCCAGAGTCTGGCTCCAAAGAGTCTCCTCTTAACTTCTATACATCATTACAGAGTTTAAAGTAGAACTATTCTGATTAAAATGGAAGCTGGAGACTCAAGTATCTCACCTGCTTAGGTTTCTACTTAGTTCCTTTCTGGTACCTCTATGGACTCAATCCTAAAGTTCAAGAAAATAAGATGCAAAAAAAATCAATTCTAGTCCAACCTCTTCAGTTTATAGCTGAGGGAAACAAAACTCAGCTGAAGTGGCTTTCCTAGGTCGTAAAGCTATGCAATTGTGGAGCCAGGACTAGAACTCAAATTTTTTGTTATTTAGTGCTTTTTCTACATGAAACATTTTGCATAAAAATTCTATTAACTGCTTTTCTTCAGGATAAAAATACTCAAATGATCCTAAAAAGGCCAAGTAATTCATATTAAGCACTTTACCTACTACTTACTTTTCAGTTACAGACTCTGAAGAAGGCCCAGGAGCGCTCTGACCATTAGTGCCAACCTTCCCCACCTTCTTCACAGTCTCCAGAGCTCTTAATGCACTGTCGGCATTACGTGGGATTAGCTGGGAAACACTGTTTTCTGCATTTGAAATTCCGTTTGTACTTGGAACAATTTTCCCCGTTGTTTCAGTACTTCCTATGACAGAAATGACATTTCCGGCTGTGGTTGTGACAGTGTTGTTTACACCAACTTTATTTAGAAGAGGAAACGTTCTTACAGTTGCATTGATCTTTTTGTTCCTTAATCGATACCTGTTTCAAAAACAATCAACATATTGGTGAAAATTTCACTAAAGCTTTTCCTGGAAAAAAAAAGGCAATGAGAAAAAATTTAAAAAGGAGGAAACAGCTTTGAAAAAGTTCTTTCAGCTATCATATACAGTCTACATCAAACTCTGCTCTGATAGATGCCACATGAAAATATATGTCATTTACACACACACACACACACACACGTTTATCTAGGCACATAATAAATATAGCAAGCAAAGTACACATGTATTCAGAGAAGCCTTTTGAGGGAGTGGGAGGAGATCCTTTTGAAAATTTCGTCTAACTGGAATATAAAGTGTAGTATGTAAAAATGAAAGAAACCATATGACTTTAGTTGGGAATGTAGAATGAGAAAAGGTATGCAAGAGTTGAAAAAATTCTCTGTTGTTAACGAGTTGTTAAAGCATTATGTAATTTTAAAGAAATAAAAAAACAAAAATTTATTCCTAAACATTACGCCAAAATATAGAAAATAAGTGTTATATTTTTCAGATTAGTTTATGAGATTATCTCAGAAAGGCAGGCATAGACTATGTGATGCAGGCTCTTATAGACACAATCTAGATTTTATATCCTTAGCCACAAGGTAATGACAAAACAGATCTAAGTTTCTCATTACCTGCATTGAGCCTTATGGCAAAGTTCTCCCTGTTTTGTGAGGAACAATGGGATTGTGGGTGGGCAACAGTAACTGTAAGAAGACTAGTTAGGAGGCAACTGTGGATCAAGAAAAAGGGATGACAGCTTGGATTATAAGGATGGAAAGAAGAGAGAAAGAGTTAAGAATTATATAGAAAGCTGAAGTGATAGAACTTGGTGACTAAGCCAAGCCGGTGAAAACTGGCGAAGATGATTCCTATATGACACGACACGTTAACTGGCTGGACCTGGGTACTGGTGAAGTTGAATGGAAGGCAGAAGAGGAAGACGTAAAGGAGGAGAAAATTAGCTCAAATTGAGTTTAAGTTGTCTAAAAACAAAAGGGAGCTGTCCATTAGGAGCTGATACACAGTCCAGTTGTTCAGTAGAAAGGCTGGGATCAATTTCTTGGTGAAATCTCAGAGTGTTTTGGTTAAAAACAACAAACACTCAGACAACACATAATATAGCTTATATCTTTTGACTTTTATATTTGGGATAAGTGGACAAAGAAAAAGGAGTTACCCATAAAAGAGGAGAAAAAGAAGACACATAAAAAGAATGCTAAAAAAGACCAAAAAAGGGGTCAAATATGTGGTGACGGAAAGAAATCTAACTATGGGAGGTACACACGCAATGTAAATATATATATACCTTACTGTTAAAATGTACAGCTGACACTTATCAGATTTCATTAACCAATGTCACCATTAAAAAAATTAAAATAATAAGGAAAAAAAAACGACCAAAAGCCACAAAAATAAAATATACCTGCTTTATCATTTTACCTGGGCCTTTGCTATTATCTTCAACTGAACCTGAGCAAATAAGATTGTACACAGGAGCATTTTCATTCTATATAAAATTTTCATTCTATATGGGCTTAGCAGAAACATGTATTCCAGCTACACGACTGTCTAAAATATGCCCCTGAATAAGGTTCTAAGTCACTTCTTACGTTAATCTTGCTCCCAGAAGCAACAAAGTATGTTTTCAAAAGAAAGGTTATTTTCTACAATGTGAATTTAGCTGCATCTTTGAAACTCATCACTAATTTTAAGATTGTATATAACATTTTCAAAATGACCAAAAATTAAACCCATATGAAAGAGAATTCTTCTAACTTACTTTTCAAGCTCTTCCTGAGAATGGGCAAAAGTACAATTTGTTCCTCGTGGACACCCTCCTTGTTGTCGCAGATCTCGGCACATACTAGTCTTATATTTGCTGTTTGGCTGGGGCTACAGAAAGAACATCAAGAGGTGGAAAGGTGAAGATTACAGTTGTTATTTACTCTAGGGACTTCGGAATTTCAGGATTACACCTTTAATTATTTTGCTTATTAGATAAGTAATTCTTGTGCTGTAACAATTACCATTCCATCATTCCCCATTAAGAATTATGAAGCATAACCCTGAGTTGGAATTTCAGACATTCCTTCTGAGGATTATCTGGAACTGGTTCAAATGTTATGTCTATTAATTTGTCAGGCAACGTAATTCCCATGAAAATAAGAGATTTTCTCATCAATTCACTGCTGTTTTAAAGTTATGAAACCAAAATCAAATATAAAATTTTTAAAAACATTTAAAGGCCATAAGCTTGTTCATTTAAACTTTCCCAGGAAATGTAGAATACAATTTCTCCTGAAAGTGAAACATTAAGAAATACCAATTCATCTGTTAACTCTCTTCTGAGGCTTGGAGCTGTTTAAGTTTATACAATGAGGCAAAATATAAAAACTTCATCATACCTGCTATGATTTGCATCAAAATTGAAAAGTCATTGTTATTTTTATGATCTTAATGAAGATAAAACATTTATCTTTCAGTTAATATTTAAATATTATAATGTCTTCTAATAGAGTAAGGATAGAAGATGAAAAGATCACTTTGGAGTAGATCTGATCCCAGCTCTGTCACTTATTGCCACCATGGCCTTAGATATGCTATTAAACCTCTTTAAACTTCAACTTGGGAACAGCATATATCTTGTATGTGGTTGTGAGGATTAAAAATAATATGTGTAAAATATTGAACACAGGGACTGACTCACAGTAACTTAATGAATGTTATCATTCAAATAAAAGATTTATACTTTAAATAACTCCTAAAGTACACTAAAATATTTTTAAAATTCAAATTCCACACACGAATAGAAATTTTTTGTATGACAGCAATGAAGAAAAAAGTGACAATTTCCCCACATTAGAAAAGAATTAGACAAAATATTTGGAAGGCATCAATGATCCACACTTGGTCAAAGACATCTGCATTCAAGATACTATCAACTCAATTCAAGATACCATACAAACTGTTGCTGTGCTATGAATTATTTATCAGGTACGCTACAACTTGACTTTCTCCCAGAAGAACAGATAATATAAAATTATGAGAAAGTAGAGTGACATAAAGATTCCATTAACCAAAAAGCTTGTAAAGATGTTTAGGACGAAACTCTGCTAGAGATAACAGTAGTACATTAAATGTGCTTACCTGAGGTGTCTCATGGCCTTTTCTACTATAATTTTGTATGAAGTCCACAAGGCCATGAACCACTGTTTTAACAGCTACCATTGCATTTTCTAGCTGCTCCCAAGTTGGTGAAACAGCATCTAAAGCCGCCAAGGGGATGGGATGGAGGAGAGAATTTGTTAGCAGAAATTCTCTTGTGTCACTTACCTCAAAGTAGAAAAAGCATAAGCAATTGAGTATTTTCCCACATACCTGGATTGGGGTCTATGTTTGCAAGAAGCTCTAAATGAGGCCTCAGTCTATTTAAGTTAGCTGGATCGCCTGTTCGTTGCAAAACAATGGTCAATTCCTGGACACTCTTTGCAAATGATTCTGGAGACTGCAACTAACAAACAGAAGATAGAATGGTTTTTACTCTGGTCCTTATAACATCTATATTCAAATGTTTTTATTTAATCAACAAACTGAACAGGTTTTCAAGTGTCTTCAGATTTCATAGTAGGAGTATCAACGATGAATTAAATTTTCACCTCAGAATCTGCCCTATGAAATTCATCATTAGACACTCAGAAAACTTATTTATAAGCTGTATGAGCTCTCTGGAGTCAGAATGTAGATATATAATAGACTTTGTAAGCCAGGCTGCTTTTATCCTGTCTTTGCTCCCCTGCTGCCCCCTTTAGTTTATTTTGAAAGTTAAAAAATATTAATAAGAAAAAAAGATTAATTTATAGGACTGATAGTTAAAAACATAGGAATCTCCAACTGGTTGTCTCTTTAGTACCTTCAGGAGACTCCAGTACTCTCCAATGTTAACAGCAATGACAGAAATCAGCATCTCTACTTTCACGAACCTTGTCAATAATAGACTGCATGTGTGACTTATGCGCCAAGTCACCATACAGAAGTGAGGACCACTGCTCAGGTGAAATACGGAGCCCTGCTTCCATAGCAATGTGAACAATCTGGGCATCATGTTCTCTGCGTAATGCCTCATAACTCCGAAATTCCTCCTTTAGCTGCATCAGAGAAGAGTCTTCATCCCTTTTGGTAACCTAAAAAATAACGAGGAGAAAAAAAAAAAAATCACCCATCAGAATTGGTGTGCTCTCCCTCCGCCCCCAACCAATTCTATTTTTGGGGAGGTGAGAGGGCACCAACTACATATCAGATACCACACAAAGAAGGTACAAAGAAGATAATGCCCTTACCACAAATTCTTTTGGGAACAAAGCAGAACTTTCATAACCTAATACATAGTCCTGCCTTTCTCCAATGAGCTCAGCAACTAGTAGGGAAGAGACTTATAAAATTATAGTATAAGCGCTATTATAAGGCTCTATAGCAATATGAAGGCAAGGCAATTAAATGACTGGTGGAAGATAGAGGGGGATCAGATAAGGCTCTCCCCAGCTGAAGGCTACACGAATCGAGTCCTGAAGAACAAAGAGGAGTTCTCCCAACAAAGGTGAGGAATAGAATTCTAAAAACAGTAGCAAGTGGTGAAATAGAAACATGAAAAAGCAGAACACACAGAATTAAAGGCTAACATGCAAGCTGGAAAAAAATCACAGAGGATCTTGGATACTATGATTAGCAATGTGGATATTACCCTGTAGGAAATGGGAAGCCACTGAGAGCTTTTAAGCAGAGGGGTGTCATGATCAGCCCTGCCAACGAGTAGCAATATATTAACTCCATATGATGATTAAGAAATTTTCTGCCACCACAAAAATGATCATTAGGATATTTATACAGCTTTAATCTATACTTAAGTGATAAATTCAAAAGTTAAGAGTTTCATATGTCCTAGTAAAACTGTCTAATTAAACATGCAAGTATATGGCTAAATAATTTCCATAATAAAAGATACACGCTTACTTCTGAATGACTAAAACTTGCTAAGAAATTTGAAACTTAGGAATCAGAATACCTAAGACTAGTCCAGGTTCTGAAACTTAAATTAGACAAATCACTCAAACTATTTAAAACGATGATTTCCTCATGCGTACAATGAATATATCCCAGACCACCTCACTGGTTGTTTCTATTGCTGTTGCTGGCAATATGTCCCCAAGAACATGAAGATGAGGAAATCAAGTTATCATCTGAGAGGTAACTTAATAGTACCAGTTCACAATTCTCTTTGGGAATATATAAATATATTATAGAAAAGTTTGAGATCCCAACAATTCTAATCAACTTAAATCTTAGGTATAATTTAAGAAATGGAACAGTATAACTAGAAGTCACAAAAATCTATATTCTACATAACCTACTTAAAGAAATGCTGAGGAAACAAAAGGAGGAATTATCAACCTAAAAAGTAGAAAGAAGAAACCCAAAGAACCAGAGGATGGTAGCATGTATCCAATCACCAGGTATGGTACAGGTGCCTCCTGGGCAGCATCAGCATCTACCTACCTGAATAGTAAAGATGGACAAAGGTGGCTAAGAGAGCCTACACCCATTAAAATTCTATTAACATGCATCGAAATCACCCATAAAGTTTTAAAATTGTAGCTGCAGGTCTACTAAATCAGAATCCTTGGCTTTGAAGACCACATAATTTAAAAATTATATATGAGGGGTGGTTCCATAGAGTAGTGGTTAGCACATCTGCTTTACACACCGAAAGTCCTGGGTTCGAACCCCAGCAGAGCCACAGCCCATACCCTGGGTGCGCACCGCGAGCGTGTGGGAGAAGACGCCCCACCATCAGAGATCCAGTTCTTAAGGGGAGACAGCAACATTCGTAGGTCAGGGGTGGAAGTGGCAGGGGGGAGATTAAAAAAAAATTATATATGAATGTTCAAGTCCTACAGGAGATACACTAAATCAGAATATCGGGGGATGGGACCCAGGAATGCATACTTTCAAAAACTCTACAGGTCTCATCTACGGCCATGCCACCCTGAACAAGCCCGATCTCGGAAGCTAAGCAGGGTCGGGTCTGGTTAGTACTTGGATGGGAGACCACCTAGGAAGACCAGGTGGTGTAGGCATAAAAAATAAAAAATAAGGGCTTGTAAGCTGACAAAGTCCTTGCAATCTGTGAGGTCAACCAAGGGGTGCCTCGCCAAAAAAAATTAAAATAAAAATAAATAAATAAAAACTACGGGTCTCTACAGGTGATTCTCCTGTGTACCTTCAGTTGAGAATCACTGCATTAAATATCAGAATCATTAACTTTACTTGTTCTAACTCCATACTAAGCAAGCAAAGGTTTGATACTCTTCTACAGAAAAATATCTACAACATGAGAATTCAAGTCATTTAATCATTATGAATAAAGAAAACAGATGATAAGTTAGGATGATGCTGTTCCTGAGGAAAGACTCTCCTGCGTGCATCCACAAAATTCAGGTCTCTAAGCCCATAAAGTCTAGGAAAAGACCTTTGACACAGTGACTTTACTAGAGTAAATGTCACCTGAGAGAGAGGCTTTTTGACAATTAAGTCAGTATGATGTCCTTTTATTCATCTAAACACTGCTTTAACGTTTTAAACTACAGAGCAGTAAGTATGAAATGAGAGCATACAGTTGAAATAAATTTTTAAACTAGTGTTATTAAAATGTCAGATATTAGTAGTAGCTTTAGATTTATGATAATCATAAACCACAAATCATGATACCGATGAGGAAAAATAAGTACATAATGTGAGAACCTACCAGTCACTTCAGGATGACAAATAATCTCTGTAACTTGGCTGCTTAGCCAAAAACATGATGTTTGAGGAACCAGAGATTCATTTCAATTGTTGCCCAAAGGAAAAAAATCAAGCATTATAACTATCAGGAAGATAGTGGCCAAGCCTCATTATGGAGACAAGTGAACACATTTGAACATATTTCCATAATCACTTATATCTCAAACTAAGCAATGTGCCCTCACCTCCCCTGCTCCCCCCTCCTCCCGCCAAATAACAACAAAAACCCTTTTTCTGTCTATATTGTTTTTACCTTTGGGGCTATAAAACCAGTAAAATAACCTAAATAAGCTTTGGTTTCAAATTTAGATGTTTAACTTTCACAGACGCTAATGGGATGTTCAACTTCCAAGACCCAGCCAGCAACCTATACTCCTGTAACATGCAGAAACTTTAAGGATTCAGCCAACTTTTCTCAGTACCCGTCACCACCCATGAGCCTATTAGATGATGAAACTACAATTCTAAATATCTTGGGATTCTTTCCTGCCCTCTCCAGCAAAAACAAAACAAAACACAAAACAAAACTCTACCCTAAATGCAGAGTAGGGCAATGGCCTCAAATTTTCACTCTCTAATTATCCCTAAGATAACATATAAGCCATCTTCAGATTAAAAGCTTTAGTGACACAGAGAATGAGATAAAAATAATGGGGAAGTTAAAACATTTACCTACTCCTTTTAAGTTTTCAGCGTAGTTCCTGACTCCCTTTTAAGAGGAAAGAATAAATGAATTGGGCTTCTTTAGTCCACTTTTATTATTCCAAGAGTCAAGTTTACCAAACTATTTCCTTATGGTGTTTTTTGTTATTGATATCTTCACATGTGTTCTTATTCTCAATAGGTAGCATCACAGATGCATTCTACCTTTGTGGGGCTCTAGCCTAGGTAACACTCATTCTGGGAAGCCTCTGTCCCACATACAGGCATGTAATGTTTAAATGGTTGCTTACTACTTACCTTAAAACAAGAAGCTCGATACAGTAGTTGCACAACATGACCAATACTTGTTTTTGATGCCTGAGGAAATCTTGGTTCTAGTCTTTGCACAACAAAAAGTACCAGAACTTTCCTTGAGAGGGCAGAACCATCTTCTAATGCCAGCAGCACCAGTTTCAAGGCCTCTTCTTGCATAGCTAGAAGGAACATGAGTTCATGATAAATGAGAAATCCTGCAGATCGCGTGCGTCACAGACTTCTTTAGGTATTAGTTTACAGCAGTTTGTTATCCAGTCTGTGTTTGCACAAAAAGAGGACATCACACATACACAAATACAATTTACTTAAAAAGGATAGTAGTCCGCTCTTATCTGTGGGGGATATGTTCCCAGACCTCTAGTGGATGCCTAAAACTGTGGATAGTACTGAACCCTATGTTTTTTTCCTATTCACTAAGTCCTCACTTAACACCATTGATAGGTGCTGCAGCTTTAGACGTATGATGAAACCATAGGCTGATTGATACAAACAAGAGTTAAGTTCCTATGACATCTCATCCAAGTTATAACTAAACAATGTTATTTGAGGACCTGCTGTACATACATACCTATGATAAAGTTCAATTTATAAATTAGGCACACTAAGAGATTAACAATAACTAAAAATACAATAGATCAATTATAACAATATATTGTAATAAAAGTTATAGGAATGAGGTCTCTCTCTCAAAGTATCTTATTGTACTGTACTCACCCTTCTTGTGAGGATATGAGATGATACAAGGCCTACATGATGAGATGAAGTGAGATGAATGAGGCAGGCATTGTGACTTAGTATAAGTCTACTATAAAAGTTACTTGAAAATAAGTGACTAATGGGCGGATAGCACATACCGTGTGGATATGCTGGACAAAGGAAAAAGTCACAATGGCACAAGATTTCATCATGCTACTCAGAATGGCGTGTAATTTAAAACTTATGAATTGTTTATTTCTGAAATTTTCCATTTAATATTTTTAGACTGCAGGTAACTGAAACCACAGAAAGAGAAATCATAGATAAGGGGGGACTACTATAATCAAACAAAACATACTTCCTACTAAACGACCAATCAGAACACAAGTCAACAGAACTTAAATATATCTTCTGTAGGTACTTAATAATCAACTAATTAATGATAGTGTTAAAGTGAAAAAAAGTCCTCATTTATAAAAGACACACAGCTACTCTGACAAGTAACACATAAAGGATACACAGCAGTCTTAAAGGATACACAGCAGTCTTCCGATAAATGGTAATTTTGTCAATGCATGAAACTGTTACTTGCCTGTCAGAACTATTTTGTATATAATTTTTAAGTGATATTACCTCTGGATGCAATACCTATGGATTTATGTTGTTTTCAAGCCAGGGATATATTCTATAATCTGAACCTAATCATGAGGGAACATCAGACAAACCAAATTAAGAACAGTCTATAAGATAACTAGCCTGTATTCTTCAAGAATACACACATTAGACAATGTAAGACTGAGGAATGGTTTCAGAATAAAGAATACTAAAAAGAGACATGACAAATAAATACGATAAGTAATCATATATTGGAACTTATAAAAATCTCTTTTATATACAAATAAATACAATAAACAATCTTGGATTAGAACAAAAACATCATTTATGACATTTATTTTCTTCCAAAAAAAAAAAAGGAAGAAAAATAAATAGAAGAAAATAAATACCATAAAAGACATTTTTGGAATAATTTACAAAACTAAAATATAAATTGTAGATTGTAGTACTGTAGCAATGTTAAATTTTCTGAATTTGATGAATGTACTGTTATTATCTAAGATGGTAGTATCCTTGTTTTTAGGAAACACACAAGTATTATTGAGTAAAGGGGCATGAAATATGCAATCCTATTCTCAAGTGGTTCAAAAAAGAGAGGAGGGAATAATATAACAAATACAGCAAATTATTAAAAACTAGTAAATATGGATAAAGAGTATTCAGGAATTCTCTGTATTATTCTTGCAATTTTTTGGTGAATTTGAAATTATTTCAAAATTAAAATGTAAAAATATATTGGTTTTCCATTAAAACAATGAAGCTTTAGAGCACAGAGATCATGTGGAATCCAGATTAAAAATAAAACTCTCTTTTTCTCTAAGTGAGGCACTGAAGGCCAGAGAAGTTAGGCTAAGGTCAATGACTAGTTAGTATCAAAATGTAACTAGAACCAAAGACTTTTTTTAAATTAAGGTAAAATTCACATAACATAAAATTAACCATCTTAAAGTATACAATTCACAATGTTGTAGAACCATCAACTAACTCTATCAACTAAATCTATCTAGTTCTAAGACATTTTCATCACCTCAAAGGAACTACATAGCAATTTGGCAGTCACCTCTCATACCCTCTGGCAATCCACTAGCCTGATGGGTAGTACCACTGATTTACTTTTGTGGATGCTGCACATAAATAGAATCATAGAATGTGTAACCATTTGTCTGGCTTCTTTCACTTAACATAGTATTTTCGAAGCTCATCCACACTGCAGCATGTTTCACCAGTTTTCACAACTTTGGCTAAATAATATTCTATTTATGGATATACCACATTTTGTTTATCCTAAGTTGGTGAACATCTGGAAGGTTTCCACCTTTTGAGTATTTTAAATAATGCTGCTATAAACACTGATGTACAGGTATTAGTTTAAGTGCCTGTTTTCAACTCTTTGAGGGTACAGACCTAAGAGTGGAGCTGCTGAGTCATACGGTAATTGTTTTAACTTTTTGAACTGCCAAATTGTTTCCTACAGAGGCTGCACCATTTTACATTCCCAAGTTCTCCACATCCTCACCAACACTTGATTTTCCATTGTTTACATTATGGTGAACCTAGTGGGTGTAAAGTAGTATCTCATTGTGATTTTGATGTGCTTTTCTTTAATTACTAATGACACTGAGCATCTCCTGCGCTTTTCAGTCATCTATGTATCTTCTCTGGAGAAATGTCTATTCAAGTGGTTGGCCCATATTTTAATTTAGTTTGTCTTTCTTTGAGGTGAACAACCAAGGACGTTTGATACCTAGGTTAGTACTTCTTAGGTAAGGTAAATAAAAATAAAATATACAAAGGTAACATTCTAAAATTATATATAAATGTGGATTTTAAAAATTACTTTTCAATTGAACTTGTATTATGGAAAATTTTACACATATACAAAAGTAGAGCTAATATGCACCCATAACACAGCCGTTGCCAGTAAGGCTTCATCTTACTTCTTACCCATTTTTCTAGTGTTTTGGCTGGAGTGTTCTAATGTAAATCCCAGACAACATCCTTAAATAATTCAGAGAGTATTTCTAACACACAAGGAATTATTTTTTCAAATTTACTATAACACCATTACCCCATCTAAAATAAGTGATATATTTCCTTAACATCACCTAATACCCAGTCCACATTGAATTTCCTACCACTGCCTCAAAAATTTCTTTTTATAGTCGATTTCCTTAAATATCTAAGTCCATACATTGCTTTTGGGTAACATGTCCCCAGGCTTAAAAAACTATGCCAGTTCCCCCTGGCTCTCCATCCTTCTATGTAAAAGAAAATCTAGTATATTCGTTGATGAAACAATCATTTTTCTCAACAATTTACCACATTCTTGATTTGGCTAATTTTGTGGTTTAAAACTATGTTCCTTTATCCGTTTCATGTAAACTACAGGCTTAGTTAGTTTCAGGATGTTTTTCTTCTTCTTTCCCAAGCATACTTCTTATTCCATGTAGTACCATCAGGAAATGCATAAGGCCCAACTGTCTCACTTTAATAAGACTGATAAGTGGTTTTAGGCCTTATCCATCTATTATAAATTTTCCCAGCAACCTTTCTTCCAGTGGTTTTAACAGCTACTAATAATTCTTGCCCAGACCAATTAATTCATTTGATGTTGCAAATTTGTGATTTTTCTAATTTTAACATTTTTTTTCTAAGTTTATTAACTAAAAGAAGAACCTACCCCTCCACATCCTAATGGTTTGTAAAAGGCAAGGCAGAAAAACTGCTTGATTTTTTTCTATGCCTTTTCCAATTTTTAGAATGTGTTGGCACCCAAGCAACTGCCAACAATAACCAATTAATTTTTCTGCACTATCATTACAAAATCATGATTTTTTATATATTTTGTGTCTCAATCCATTAAATTATTCATTTTGATGTTCAAATTGTCTCCCACTTATGTCCAGTGGGAGCCCCTTCAAATTCAATTCTATGTTCTTTTGACAAGATTCTAGGTTTTTTTTAATAGCTTTTTTACTTTCTGGCATAAGACTTCTCAAGCTCTTTTTATACTTTTCTACCCTGGAAATGGAATCAGGCATTTTTCTGAAGAGCCCTGTTTACTTTTTAGTGGTAAATGGTATTATTAAAGGCCAGAATCTAAGTGCTATGACTATCCATTACTTCTAAGCCATTTCTGTGGACAGATCTAAGGAACAGGTATTTTTTAGAAGATAATAAAATAAAATGAACAAGTCTATATTGCCAATTCAAATTTAAGACTACAGAATTTTTACATAAATTCTTTGATTTCATACTTGGATCTCTTTTTTTAAAATGCTGAAAATCTTGATTCCTGATGGCATTAACATAATTATTTGCTTTATTCTACAGTGTGTCTATATAATAGTTTCAAAATAGAATACCAAGAAAATTATCAACAGTGTAATGATGGAACACAGTTTAGGATTTATTATGTATCCCCTGCTAGAGATATAAAAATCAAAATACTGTGTGTTCTAAAGCCACCTGAAAAAATTCAATCATGATAAACATGCTACCAATTTGATGTTTTAGCTTTTTTATTTTTTAGGTATTGATTTGTTTTACTCATTTTATTTAAATTTTTAAAATTTATTTTTACTAAAAATTGTTTTATAATTACATAAAACATTTACATGGCTGCAAAGTACAAAACCAAAGCCTATGGTTCTATGAGGCCTATGGCTTCTCTCCTTGTCTGCTTTATCTTGGTTCCCCCCTTCTCTACACAAGCTTATTATTTTTAATTTTTTTCCTACCATTGCTTCTTTTGGAAAATATAAACAAATAATAACGGTTGTCTCTCCCTTTCTTCGATAAAAGGTACTATGATAAGCACACTATGCTGCACTTTGCTTTTCTTTAACTTAATGTATCTAGAGATCACATGCAAGCAGAATATATACATTTTCCTCATTTCTTTCAATAAGCACATAGTATTCCATTGGAAAGACATACCAGGTCATTAAACCAGTCTCCTATTCACATTCAGATGGCTTCAGATGTTTGCTCTTACAAATAGTGCTTTATAACTTTGTGTGTCCTGTATTTTTTGCTGTATCTTTGGGACAGATTCCTAGAAGTGGGGCTGTTGGGGCCAAAAGGTAAATGCATAGGTAATTTTGCTAGATATTGCCAAATTCCTCTATAAGTGTGTATCACTTTGCATTCCCACCATTATTGGATGAAAGATCTGTTTTCCCACAGCCATGACAACAGAATATATTGTCAAACTTTTGGATTCTGCCAATCTGATAAGTGAGATATGGTATTTCAGTATAATTTTAAGATATATTTCTCTTAATATGAAAAAGACTGAGTATCTTTTTATATGTGTGAGGGCCATTTACAATACTTTCCCCTATGAATTGTCTGTTTATATCTTTTGACAAATTTTCAATTGGGTGGTTAGTATTTTTCTTGAGTTTTTATAAGTACCTTAAATATTAGTTATAGTAGTGCTTTGTGTGTAATATAATACAAATATTTCCCCAAGTTTGTCATTTATTATGCTTCTAATTTTTTGTGATGCAACTTAAAAAAAATTATATAGTCAAATGTCACTCTTTCTCCTAGTGCTTCTGGATTTGGAGTCAAAGAGAAAAGTGTTTCCTACTCCAAGGTTATAAAGGAATTCACTCTTGTGTTTGTTTTTATTACTTATATACTTTATTTTTTAATCTTAAGTATTTCTGATCTATTTGGAATTTATGCAGCTTTGGAGTATAAGGAATTCATCCAATTTTATCTTTTTCAGTATGTCTATTCAGTTGTCCCAATAATACTAAACAAGTTTCTTCACAAAAATAAATCCTACTTGGACTGTAATTCCAAATCAGAAAAGTTAAACACTAAACATTCCAGAAGGCAACACAGGACAATATGTCATAATCTTGGTAAAGATTTTTTAAACAGAATGTAGATGGTAGTAACCATAAAGAAATCATCCCGATTCTTTAAAAAAAAAAAAAAAAAATTGTTTTCCAATTTTTAAAAAAGTTTGTTTCTTTTACTTACCACCTGTGTAACCTTAGGCCTCTAACTCAGTTTTCTAATTTGTAAAACTGGATCTGTCTCACCTCTCTTGAAGGCCATTGAGGATTAAATGAGAAACTTATTCTAAAACACATATAGCTTATGATAAACAAAACTGATTTATGTCAAGATTTCTATGTGTAAATAAAGGTGACTTGAGTCTGAGGAGTCTTACCTCCTCTAGAAATTGGCATCCTCTAATCCTGACAGCTGATAAGAAAGGCAAGATAGTGATCTATCTTACCTGGCCCTAGAAACTGGCATCCTCGAGCCCTGACCGCAGCCCATAAGTTGGCAGACAACTGCTGAGGGTTCTGGTGTTGTAGTATTAGTTCCGTTACAGTTCTTTCTCCCAGGGAACGGGCTGCTCTCATGGCTCTTACACGACCTTCTTCCTCTACCAGTTGACAGTTTACAAGTGTCACCAGTTTCCTTTGCATTGGACGACTCAGTGCACTCTGGTTCAAACTAGCTACACCTTTAGGAAAAAGGAAACAATGAAAACTAAATTTTTTTCAATTAAAAAAGGCAAGACAATTTTTATTATCTCTATTTATTAAGCCACAATTCCTAATGAGTCCCTTGTAAGGGACTTTCATTTTTTAAACAAGTATTCTGTCTCTGTTTATTACTGTTCTGTGGTAATAATAATTTAATTTTTAGTTGCTTCAAATTTTACACAAGTATCCTGTTCTCTAGGTTGTATGTATCTCTCAAAAGAGAGTACTTTGAGTTTATTTAATCTATTCTCCATTTTGACTAAAACTACTACAGGTAAATTTAAAGTTGAATAAATGAAAAATCTAATCTGAAAGTAATGATTAATAACAGCTCTTGTTTACTGTACACAAGACATTAAGAACACTGCTTAACGGCAAGATTTTATTCCATTTTCCCAATTCAAGGATATTGCTCTAGCAATTCTCGTCTCTCTCCCTTATCGTCAATTTTTCCCTTCCAACTTGATCATTTCCATCAGCATACAATCAGAACAAGCAAGTTTATTATTTCACCCACCTTCAACTTTTTTTAATCATCACTCTTCTACCAGTTCTGCCCCATTTCTTTCTTCTCTTTTGTAGCAAATGCTCTAAAGTTGTCTATATTCACTATCTGAAGTTCCTTGCTTCATAATCTTTAAAACCTATTCTAGTCAAGTTTTTGCTACTATCACTTGACCAAAACTGCTCTTGTCATGACAATTACTTCTACTTTGCTAAATCAATGGTTAATTCTTAATTCTTCCCTTACTTGACTTTTCAACAGCACCCAACACAGATAATCGCTCATAACTTCTTTAAACACTTTTCTTTACCTGGCTTCCAGAACATCCCATTTTCTTAGTTTTCTTCCATCTTTTTTCCCAGTCTTACTTGCTGATTTCGTCCTTTCTTCTTGTCTTCTTAATGTTAAAGAAACTTAGTACCCAGTTTTTGTTTTCTTCTCTATTTACACTCACTATTTAGGTGATCTTATCCAGTCATATTGCCTTGAGATCTACATTTCAATGATTATACATCAGTGACTCACTCCCAAAATTACAGCTCCTATACCTCATTCCTTAACATATATCCACTGGTCACTCAGTAGCACCCACGTAAAGATCTGACAGCTCAAAATTAATGTGCCCAAAATTGAATTCCTGATCTTCCTACCTAAACCTGATCTACCTACAGTATTTCTCATCTAAATTGATGACCTCTTTTTTCTTGTGCTCAGACCCCAAACCCGAGGCATACTTGACTCTGCTCTTTCTCTCATATCCTACATCCAATAATTGAGGAAATCCTCTTGGTTCTATACCTTCAAACTATATCCAGACTATCCACTTCTCACTATCTCCACTGCTATCATCTTGTTCCATCTGATTAATAACCGATGCTCTGTTTCTACTCTAGTCCTTCTATACTGAGTTCTCAACAGAGCAGCTGGAATGATCCTTTTATTATAAGTTAGACTGTGTCACTCCTCTGCTCAAACTCTGGAGTGACTCTACAGTTTCACTCGGAGTAAAAGCTCGTCTTTAAAATGGCCGTAAGTCTAAACATAACTGACCTCGCTGTTTCTTTTCATCTATCTCATACTGCTTTCCCCCTCGCTGACAATGCTCCAGGCACACTCTTCTATCGCTGTTCCTTGCAGACACCAGGCATTCCTTGGGGATTTTGCTCTTCCCTCTGCCTGAAACTGACTTTTCCCAGGAATCTACCTAGCTAACTATCTTACCTCTTTCATCTCAAGTTCAAAAGCTACCTTCTTAATGAGACCTACACTAATCACCTTATTTCAAATTGCAACGGGCCCTTCTTCTCTCACTTGACATTTCTGATCCCTCTAATGTATTGTTTTCCTTCCATAGCCATTATCATTTATAACATACTATATAACTTGCTTTTTTATTATATTTATTGTTTATTATGCTTTCTTCCTTTTCTAAACCTAAGTGCTATGAAGGCATGCATATTTACTCATGTATACCAAGTACCAAAATAGTGCCTGGTACTTAATACATGTTCTTTAGATATCTGTTCAATGACTGAATGAATAAATGAGGTGGGCACGGTAAGTCTCTCAAGTAAATCACTATGTCCAAAATATCCAAGAGTGAAAAGCACAGAGCAGAGACTAAATAAATACCTGATTGATTTACTCATTCAACAACTTTTTATTACATCTGTGATGCGCTAGCCACTGGGTACGTAATGACAAACAAAACCAAATTTCATTTCTGTTCCAGCACTCAAAATGACTTATTGTACTTATATGTCTGTCTCCACCAATAGACCATGGGCTCTGTGAAGGCAGGATCCATACCACTGTAAGTGCTCAATAATATTTGCTGAATGACTGAATGAATACATGAACATATGAAACTTATCTTAATAGAGCTTATTAAAACTAATAGTCTGCTATAGCACTGATTTCCTCAATAGATACAAATATTGCATAAAATTCAATATGTTGTATGTCTAATGAATTCTTAAATAAATAACAATATTATTTTCAGAAAAAATGTAATAAATGTCCTCAATCAAAAAGTTTTCCAAGATCTCTCCAAGCAAATTCATTTTTCAAAACTGAAAACATTTTAATAGGGTATCAATATCAAGTCTTCAAAGTAAATGTATTACCAAGTCCTACTTACCAGAAACAACACTTTTGATGAACTTACCTTTACCTCCACTTAGAGGTTTTAAGTAGAGTGCCAAATCTTCAACACATTTCTTTGCAACTTCATAGTGTTTGTTCTCACCTAGATTACTTAACTTTACTGACTGATGGTCTGGTACCTAAAAATAAAGAAAAATTGAAGAAATACATTCACCCAGCTCACAAACTGTTATTTATATATTCGATAATAACTGCGGTCAGTATATAATGATAATACAGAGACAATACACTAAGATAGTTTAAATAAAATTAAAGTCAAACATGTAGTCAAATTGCTTTCCAAAAATCAAGAATATTACATTTAATTGCAAGGGCTGTGTGTACTAATAAATAGAGGAAAATAAGCAGGTAGTTAACAATATTGTATCAATGTTAATTTCTTGGAGTTGATAACTATGCTATAATCCTGAAAGATGTTAACATTAGAGGAAGCTGCAGAAAGTTATACAGGTTTTCTGTATACTATTTTTTGCAACTTTTTCTAAAAGTATTTCAAAATAAAAAGTAGTCAAACGGACAAGGATTTTTTTCCTTTAGCACGTAGCATCTTCTTACTATATAATTGTTTATGGCCTGTCCCCCCTTGCTAGAATATAAGCACCAAGAGACAGTATTCTCAATGAAAGGTCAAAACTTGGGTATGAACTGCGGTTCTGCCACTATAAGTGAGCTCGAGTAAATTACTTAACTGCCCCAAGTCATGATTTCCCTAACTGTAAAATAAAGAGGAAAATCCCTATTTCATTGTGCTATTATGAAAATTCAATTTAATTCAACAAATATTTACATTTATGAAGTGCTTATCATATGCCAAGAAGTTTCAGGCACTAGGCATCTACCAGTGAGCAAAACACAAAATTTCTTGCCCTTGTGGAGCTTACATTTTAGTGGAGAAGAGAGAAGGCAGCCAATAAATTAAAAAAATAAACAAAAATATAATACAGTAGAAGGTGATCATTATAGTAAGGAGAATTGGGAGTGTGGAAGAGGGGCTGCAATTTTAAGGGAGGTGGTCAGAATAGACTTCCTTGGAAATAAGAACATTTTAAGAAAGACTTGAAAGAGAAGAGAGAATGAGCGTTCTAGGCAAAGATAACACTCACTATAAAAGCCCTCAGGTGGGAATATGTGTGGCATATTTGACAACTGGCTAGGAGGCCAGTATGGCTTACACAAAAAGAGTGAGGACAGTAGTAGATGAGGCTGAAAAGATAATATGAGTCACTTCATATAAACCTGCAGGCAATTTTAAAGACCAATTGAGAGAACATTTTATAAAAAATAAAACATAATACCTTACCCATAACAGATGCTAAATACATGGTAGCTAGTATTACTACAAAAAGTCTATGGTATTTTATTAGCTCTAAGATGCCATTGTTTGCAAGAGGCACCATTATTTTATGTATCATTAAGAAAACATGCTAATTAAATTATGACACACTACTGATTATAAATACATCTTGATTTCAAAGTGTCTAACTGGATTATGAACAATGAAAAGAAATGCTGAGCTTTACAAGGAAAACTTCAAATATCGAGATACTAAGGAATGGGGCATTTTAATTCACTGAATTTTCTAAGACGTGATTAATCAGAAAAATCCTCATTTCCTTGCTTTAATATGTAGTGTATGATGTACAGAATTTCATCTTCTTCTCCACTTGTAAAATGCGGATAATAACTACCTGAAGAGCTGCGATAGATGCTGAATGCTTACTTATCATACCTACACAAAGCAGGCCCTCATCCAATGGAAACTACTATAAACCTAGGGTCTTCATCTGATTGAGTAAAATGATTATAAACAAGAAATAGTAATTTTATAGCACCTGAGCATAAGAAATTGTGCAGAATTTGTTACTGACACTCTGGAAAAAGGTTTTTCGATATATACATCCCTAAATAGAACTTATTTTCTCATTTAAAATATTATCCTAAATGTCAACTGAAGTTAAAAAGAAAACCAAAAAACCTCCATTTGAGGGTTTTATTTGGTTGCTTTCTGGCCAAAGCTTTGATAACATTTTTTTTCCATATCACCTAATGAATAAATATTTATGTAAGCTTATACGAAACTTTTTCTTATCCACCAAAATCACTTATAAATATAAATTTGGACCACAGCATTGAATGCAAATACATAACCATGATGAAATTTATGATTTTGCATAAGGATTTATGATATTATTTAAAGAAAACCTTTAGCAGAATACAATCATGAAAATCAGGTACATGAAGTATTTTTTGTCTTGAATATCACTAAACATACTTTGTACCTCTTAATGAACTAAGTTCTGTAATTATTACACATACCAAATGAGTAAAATCTTGAAAGCTTACCTGGGCTCCAACTAACTGGAGAAGTGCGAAGTTGACAGGAAGCACATCAATGTCTGTGTTGATGGCAGTCTGGTCAAAAGGACAAGCTTTTCGGTGAAGTTTATTCAAGCAGGTCTTGCAAACAGTGTGTGAACAACCTAAACTGATGGGTTTGTGCACATTCTCATCAAATTCATTATAACAGATTGGACAGGACAGAAATTCTGTCCATTGAGCTGCCTGCACAGGCATTGTGGAAGCTGGATGCTCGGGTTAGCAGTCTAGCAGATCATTATTTTGCTGTGTAGTGTTTTGTAAGCTGGAAATGGACAAAAGTTAAGAATTAACCACATATTCATCATTCACCTTTCAAGAGTTAACTGTAAAGTCAACCATCATGGCCTCAAAACCTAAAACAATTCTAGATAATTTTATGTCTCAGGTGTCTTTTTCAGTCTATTTGCCAAATTAAATTTCTGAAATTTTGTCCAGAAACAATATTCTAATAGTGTTCTTTTCAAATAAAACATATTTATATCGGTTGCTCATATAACAGTCATTGAAGATTTCATGTATTTTCCTTAATGACCACATCAAATAAGCAGATTAACGTTTCACATTTCATTTTCAAGAACACAAGTTATGTTAGATTACTGATTTTTTAAAAAGTGTTTCCCTTTGGTATCTATTACCCCAAAATATATTAAGATATGGCCTAAGAGTTAGTGAACTTTGGAATCTATTAATCCAAACAATATTGTAGTGAGTCAAGTGTGAAGAGACAGCCTTGCCACCCGAATGATCATGACAGTCAAGAGTATGTTCAACTTGGCAGATTCATAAAAAGGGAATCTCTGGTCAGGACTTGTTTAGGAGGCTAACTGAGGTGCTGAAAATAAAAGTGTGAGAGAAGATTGTGATAATAGAGCTGTTTGCCCAGGAATGATTCTTATAAATCCTGAATGTGGGTCCCTACAATACTTTCGACAAAACATATCATTTAGTGATTGATAAAAATGTATTACCAAAAACTGTCAGATCCAGATATAGAATAAAGCAACAGTCTTATCTAGTAATTCTAAATTGAAAAATGCAAAATACAAATTTCTACTTTGCTATGATTATAGTGTGAGAAAAATAATATATGCGTATGATTAAAAGGCACATGGAAAAATGACAGTGAATTTTCTTTTATTTCTAAGAGCAAAATGTTTGTTCCATAACTTTAAGTAAAATAAAATATTTAGTAGCAAGACTATACTGTCTTTTAATTTAAAATACTTAGATACCTAACTTGAACATTCCACATTTCACAAATTTTCTGTAGCTTCCAATACGAAACTTATGTAAGTCTGACAAAAGCTCTCTGGTGAACAAAAAATCTAGGTATTTAGGACAATTAAACAGCCAGTGATTTATTTCCTAAGAATGTTTACCAACCCAAATATATTAGTTCCACAGAAATTAGATGTTTAAAAATGAAGTCTGATTCAGCTCAGAAAGGTATATAACTGATTCTTCAATATCCCCACATCCAAATGAAGACTTCTATTAGCCTTTATTGTGCTTTTTATGTTCATAAAAACTAAAGTTTTAAAAATATCTTGGTAAAAATGAATTAATTATAGGGCTTTTTATGTAAACAGCTCCCTGTGCAAACTTCCTCAAACAGCTCTAATGCAAAGCATCTAACATCTTTATTTTTAAACTAGCCAAATTTTGCAAGTTATATTTACTTTATTTTTCACTTTCACTCTCACGTTGTAACATCTATCAATGCCACTGATCTTAAATCCAGTTAGCTGGCTTCCAACTTTAGAAACTAACACTAAGCAGGTGAATATATCACTCCTCGAACCTAACATTTTTAATGTTCAGTTTACTATGCTGCAAAATTACACAAGAAAAAGGCCTCTGAGGAAGAATAAATTTTATCTCACCTCTACTAGTGGAAGCCCTAATTTAATTAATTACTTGAACCAATACAATATTTATCCAAACAAGACATTGTATCTATTTTTTTTTTTTTATAACAGCCACCTGTTTGGAAATGCTAATTCAGTGGGTTAGGGTATCACAGGCCACTGGGAAATAGGAAACTAGTAGCAAATACTCTTTCCTTATTTAGTTTTCCAAGATCATACTGAAATGCTTTAGATTAAAGTTAATTATTGGGGGTGGGGAGAGAAAGGCATTCATAATTGAACTAAACATAAAAATGTTATCTTTCATATTTTCACCTATTAGTTTGAAGTGTTTCAAACTATTCTAGAATACACTGATAGTTTTATATTACAATATCCCATATGTGTCTCTGGGTCTACTAACACCAGATGTTTTAATATAATTAATGCTGAAAAGTTTAACTTTTAGTAGAAATTAATACCTTTAAAAGAAAAATTCTCTCCAAAATTTGGCAGTAGCTTTATCAAATTTGCCTTCTGCTATGTGTCAGGTTCAAACTTTCTTACAGAAAAATTATGAACTAAACTTTTCTTATATAAGATATAAAGAAGTTTGATTTTTAAAAATGTTTTTCATCAACACTATTATCAATAAATTCTAGATTCTTCCATTAGGATGACAAAATTTTACCTAAAACGCAGAGGTTTATGCAGTCCACTAAAATGTTTAATTAGTAATGACAAAATAGGACTTTCATTTCTTTAAAAAAGGCACTTTGTAAACATTTACCTAGAAAATATTTTCATAATGATCAAACATGATAAATAGCCTATTGTCTTTATAATTTATTTTAAAAGCATCTAAATGAGCAATGGCAAGTTAAGAATATACATTAATGTGTAAATTTCCTCAATTTATACTAATACATTCCACAGTAACTTATCTGACTCTATGGAAGTATAAATTGCTAATAACATTTACAATTAGTATTGACGTATTCATCCTAAAGATACTCCCAAAACATCTCAAAATGAGATAAAATGGAAAGCTCACAACTCTAGAAATGTAAAGGGACTAAATAAAAGCATACTGATTAAATTATTTGTATTACCTAATTTCAGTTACTAGTTACTAGAATTTAAGAAGAATAAAAAGATAAAGCATAGGAGTGAGAAACACTAAATTAGAGGTGGGACCTTAAACAGATTTTTACTCTAATTTTTCAAACTGTAAGTTCCTTGCTATGAATACGGACTCATAACATAGGAAGAGTAACAGACATCTCTCATCTGATGCAAATTACAAACTGCTTTATTAAGAGCAAACTACGTACCAGCTAAGTAGTACCATTTTCTAATATTATGCCACCATATCATGTAGCTAGTTTATGACTATGATACTTGATTTTAAAAGGCCAAAATAAAGTTTATGCCTCTTTCACTATTGTATTATATATGTGTGTGTGTGTATATTTTACAATTCTCTTTATAAAGATGTGACTATTAGAGCTCAGGTCTGTTAATTAAAATACTCATTGTTTTCATTCTAGTTTACCCATGTGAAAAATTTAAGTGACTGAAGTGGATTATAACAGTACTTCTCAATTCAAAAACCTTTAAAATAATTAGTTTTGGACTTAAAAGATTATATTGAAAGCATCTTAGGTACAATTTAGATCTTAAACTATAAAACAGAAAAAACCAATTAAAATAATCTGTAAGCTCTAAAACTAAGCATTTTCAAACATATCAAAAGGACTGGAGAAAAAGGAACTGAATTACAATGTTAAAGACTGCTTGTGACTTTAGTGTAAGTTAGAAAATATTTTTGACTCAAGTTTTAATTCTTAAATCCAGCATGGGGTTGAACTCAGTTTTTCAATAAGTATGAAATTTTTAACTTTCAATGTCTTATGACAGAACAGTAATGAAACAATTTTCTATTTAAATTATTATCACTGATAAAGTTTTGCTTCTTTAGTGATGAGTATATTTGAAAACACTTATTTTTGAGACAGATCTTACTACTACTGTCTATCAAATAATGGCCACCAAGTAACTTTATTCTTCATATTACCAAAGTGTTTGTGTATGATTTTAAGAAGACACTCTGTCAGATTTTTGGTTTTCATGTGTCTACTTTAATTCCGATAATTTATTTCTTGCAAGTAATAGTACTTTTAATCACATAATTTATTTCTTGGAAGAAATCCTCCAGAATAGCACTGTCCAACTGAAATATAACGCAAGCCACAAATAATTTAAAATTTTCTAGTAGTCATATTAAAAAAAGGAAACAGGTGAAATTAATTTTAATAATATATTTTATGTAACCTAATTTATCCAAAGTATCATTTCAACACGTAATCAATGTAAAAAATCAAGAGTTTTTTTTTTTTTTTTTAACTAAGTCTTCAAAATCTGGTGTGCATTTTATACTTATATCACGTCTCAATTCACACTTGCCACATTTAAAGTGCTCAAGTGCCACATGTGTGGCTACTGGACAGTACTGGACAGTGCAACTCTCCTTAAAATGATAAAGTAATATCCAAATTTTTATTAATAATTTGAGGTGAAAGTCACACCTACACTTAAAAAGGTTTTCATAAAACTAGAAAACTGAGGATCATAAAGATGTAACTTACAACGTTTATGAGGCTGGGTGCACAGCATTATTTTTAATTTTCAGCTAGCTTTATTTTTTACCACATGCTTCCTTTTTCTGTCACTGGAAAGTGAAACGTCAACCCAGTCCAACCAAAACAATAAGCAAGTACTTATTACACTAAGAACTTGTTATGTCTATTAAAGTATTCTTATATGTTGCATATAATGTAGAAGTTCTATTTTTGAATATAAAATTCCGTGTAAAGAAAAATTCCGTGTAAAGAAAAATGTTTTGTTAACTTTTTCAAACTGAAAGACACAGTGAATTACAAAAGCAGAAAGTGACTTAATGAAAACATATGAACAAAGGACATAAGTCTTCTTATATGTCAGGTTAACACATCAGTAATAACAGATCAGGATAAACTCAAAAGATCTACTAATGAACACAACTGCAATTAAATCCTCAAAGAATAGGAGCCAGTTTTAATTATAACATCTGCTTTTCTAAACATGTCTGGAATATATGTTTAACATTATGTCCTTCCAGCAATTTTCCAAACTCTAAAATTTGGAAAATATGATTCTCCAAATCAACAAAAATGGCAATATTGAAAAAAAAAAACGGTCTTGGACAAGATGTAATGGTCTCTATTTCTTCAAGAACTGAATGCAGAAGTAAACAACATAGAAAAGAGATGTTACATTAGAACAGTGGTGTAGCTCTTTAGGCAGATAAAAGAAGGTAAATAATGAGGAATCCATGAATGCCTCTTAATGTTTCAAGAAGCCTTAACTAAATTTGTGTATTTTGTGTATTTAACTATAAATACACAAAAAGGCTGCACGGGCTAAGTAAAACATTTGTTTTCTTTGCTTTTGGGAAATTATATCAATTTTTGCATATCAACATCAGCTTTGTCAGGTTAATCAAGACTTCCTAATGGAACTTAAAAGTTTGACTAATACGAAAATGGAAAAGATTACTTAAGCACTTTAATAGGGATACAAAGTCGTTCTAATCACAGCGGGTGGGGGAAGAGCAGGAATTAAAAAGGGGCCTGGATAAATGGAGAGTAGGAATTAAAATGGAACGTAGGTGGTTACGAAAAAAATAAAACAGGTTGGGAATCAGGAGATTAGATGTCAGTGATTACTTGAGACTATTCTGGTGTCAAGGTTCTATATGCGGTATCTTAAAACTCTTTTGTAATTCAAAAGATGGAAATGACAGCTACCTTCATCTTCTCCCTTAATGAAAGCTTAAGGACAGAGAGAAGCAGATCTGCTTCTGAGAAACAAAGATGCTTTCTACCATTCTTCTAAGATGGTGGAAGAGTCTCCCCTTAAGAGGCTTCCTCAAGAAGGAAAAATGAAAGAGGGAAACAGAAAAGCCATAGCACAATTCCTTGGTGGTGTTTCTTGCCAGTGCTCCGTCACATCCACTGTGCAATCACTCTGGCCCGACCATCTCCCTCCCAGGAGGCTGAGCCCTCCCAGGGCATTGTTTGGCCAGGGTCCCTATTTACCACTCAGATCGCCTCCACCATCCCTGCATTAGGATCTCCGAAAGCGCCAGCACAGAAAGCCGAAAAGCTTGGAGCAGACTTCGTTTCGAGGACCTCCTCCAAACCCCCTCTGACAGTGTAGAAATCAGACTAGAAGCCTGGCCTTTGCTGGGGTGGATTCCTTAGGGGTCAGAGGCGTCCCCTCGGCCGGTGCCGAAGGGAGGTGGCCATTTGCGCCAGGCCTCGGTATGGAAAAAGCCCCACCAAGGCGAGGGGCCTCCCCAGGCCCCGAACTCCCGGGCCGGTGTCAGGTGCGGCCCCCAGTCCCAGACCCTCGGGGCGCCGTCAACGACAGCACGCAGGCCCCGGCTGAGGCCAGCTCCCCGCCCGACCACCGGGGACCGGGCATCCGGGCTGGGGCCCGAGCCGCAGTGTGCCCGCCCCCGCCCTACCTGAGGGGGCCCGGGCGGGGTCGCTAAGGGCCGCTCCCGGGAGCCCCACGACGGCGCGGCTCGGCGACGGAGGCGCCTCGTCTCGCCGGGGCAGAGCTCGGCGGCGGTTTCGCGACCTCAAACTCCATCGGGAGCTACAGGGACAGCCCCGTTGGCGGCGGCGGAGGCCGCGACGGGGCCTCCTCCTCCTCCCTCCGCCTCCTCCTCCTCCTCCACCTCCTCCTCACCACGGAGGCGGACCTGGAGGGAGCCTGACCTCGCTCTCGCGAGAAGATACTCCCCACTTCACGCGAGATCACGCAAGACCGGGAGTTGGGGAGGTGGAAGGGAAGCGTAGTAGCCCCTGCCACCTGGACTGCGCATCAGCTTTCCTCTGGTGGAACCGAACTACCCCCCGTCACGTGACTAGGGAGACCCGAAGCACTGTGGGAGGTGCTGTTAGGAAGCCTAGGCAGGCCGAAGGGTTTGATGGGAAACTCCCTGAACATTCATCTGCGCCTCGAGCCAGGCTCCTGGACACAGCTTTGAGCCAGTGTCTGACACCCCGCATGAAAAGCATGGTATCCATATAGCATAATCTGATACATCTGTACTATTCTACTCATTCTCCCATGATCTGATGCTGATCCCATCCCTCAATCCCTCCACATAGGTGCCAAACAATCCTCACCCTCCCCCCCCCCTTTTTTAAAAGAGCATTTGTTTGGCAGACAATAACATAGCTCTTTATTAAGGAGAAACTTTGAGCTTCTCAGAAGCTGGCAGAGGTCAAAATTCAAGCACAAATTCTGGCATTAATAACTCAATATTTGTTGAAGTATTTTCCAGAGCAAATTGTAAGAAATTATTTTTATAGATGAAGAAACATTGAGAAACGAGATAAGGGAATTAAAATATATGGGCCTACTTACTATGTGCCAGGTCCTGTGTTATGTCATAAAAATTTAATTTTTAGTTTTATTTATATTTTGTTTAATCATCAAAATAATGGTAAAAGGCAGCTACTATGTACTTTGTTCCTGTTGAGAAACTGAAAACCACAGATTAAGAAAATGGCCATGAATTGTAATTAAACTCAAGGCACTTTCCAATGTGTAACCAGATGTCTAACAAAAGCATCTATGGGAGTACACCTACCACGAATTAGAAAACATATGGAAAAGTAGTTTATAAACTATAATGAGCTTAGAAATATATGGTTATTACTGCTTGGAAGACAGAAAAACATCAGTGTTTTAAAAATATATTCACTGGCCACGTCAAAGACTTTTCTCTCATAAATTTTTATCCTTTTCATTCTCTACTCTTTACGCAGTATATGCCAATCCTAAAGTTTCCCAAATGGTTCATTTGGTTCACTGTTTCCCATTCCACTAGATAATGTGTGTGTGTGTGTACATTATATATATATTATATAATATATAGTATTATCTTTTCTAATGGACAGTGTATATGATAATCAGATTTTTCAAAGATGGCCTCACTACTATATTTAAAATAACAATCCCACTTTCCCTGGCACTCCCTGCTCTACTTCCTCCAACTCCATTTCCAAAATCTGACATACATTAATTTTACTTATTTAGTTTGCCTCACTCCACTAGAATTTAAGTTTCAGGAGAGCAGGGATTTGCGTTGTATACCTAACTTCTAGTACAGGTATACATGTTGTAAGGGCTCTGTAAATATTTGAATGAATGAATAGCCAAAAGAAATAGTTTCCTTCTCAAAATTCATAGTAGACAAAACACAAAGCTTTTCATTCCCACCTCCAGTTTATTATTTCTTATGTAAACATATAGGATAAGTACATCCAAGGAAAAAAAAGATTTTCTCTTACATTAAAGTAACAACTACCTTTCCAGGATCTTTTATACATAAATGCAGTAAATGAAAAGGCTGAACACAAACATATTACATTTTTTCCATCATATCAGAAACACAAACTAAAAGTGAGTATTTTAAATGAATAAATTCAACACTTTACTTTGCCATACCAGCATTTTAAAAGATTTTATTTTCCTGAAATTGTTTAAACACATCATGCAAACACATCAGACACTCTTCTAGGAATGTTTTGAGATCACTCTGTGCTAACTGAATAGGAATAAATAATAAATAACAATCATTACTTTCACAAAATACCCCTCCCCTCAAGCAAAATTCAAAGTGCTTACAAAAAATTTCACAAGAATCTTACAAGGCACACGTAAAACTAAACAGTTCAACAATAATTTTTAAACATCAAAGACAGTTGATAACAATTCCTAAAAAAACAGTTTACTACTATTCATTTACCCGCCCCTCCTATCTCCATCCCTCCCACAGAAAATTTCATCCCAGGAAGCAAAAATAAGAAAAGTATTTCAATCGTAAACTATTTCTGGGGAAAAAAATGTTTTCATGCCTACAAATGGCCAATCATAGGTCAAATGGGAAAGAAAATTACACGCCACATTATTTGTTCTCAAGTAGAAGAAAAACACTTTATTTTAGAAAAATTGTCTCCAATGGAGTATGCAACTAGCAACATTCATAAAGACACCAAACTCTCCTCTCTTGCTTTCTCTTCTTCCTTGTCCTTAGGAACGCAGGAAGATTTAAATTAAAATTCATAGAATTTTAGACCTGGAAATAATCTTACAAGTTATCAAGATCAAAGTCATTATTTTACATATGAATTTAAGGAAAGCTCAAGAAGTGATCTGTCCAGTGTCACTAACTGGTGACCTGGGGGTCAAGAAGTCAGTTTTCTTATCAAATACGAGCTGGATTCTTTAGTCTGAGTTAAAATTCAATGGAGAATATATTTCTTACAAATATATCACAGAAAGGATAATTAACATTTTTAACAATTAACATGTGATTCATCACAAAATTCTTATAAATGGTAAAGTATTATTACATATTAAAACATGGAAGGGCTTCAACAACAACTAATTATAGCAGAAATTCTACATAAAGCTGAGGTGAGGTGACTAGAAGTGGAATGGAACATCTTGAAAACAAGATGCATACAATCAGGCTTCTTTACTAAAAGTAGTTCCTGTGTTTTAGAGAATATGATTTGCCCTGCAATATATTTCAATCGGCATTATGAAAACAACAAAAAAATGTTTTGTGCTACATGTAGACAAGGATATGAGAGAG
This sequence comes from Pteropus vampyrus, assembly GCF_000151845.1. Lineage (NCBI taxonomy): Eukaryota > Metazoa > Chordata > Mammalia > Chiroptera > Pteropodidae > Pteropus > Pteropus vampyrus. The sequence goes on along the minus strand of NW_011888876.1, from coordinate 5,703,463 downwards.
CAATGGCTCATAACACAATCTGAAATATCACTCTAAGTAATACAGTTGAGTTTTCCTTTTGGCACATTTCTGGAAAGATAGCATAAAACTCTAGAGATGGTTAAAATTTCTGTCAACACATAGTAAGTAAAAATTGCATTAATGTTAATGAAGTTATTAATAATTAAGAGAACATGAATACTCATGTTTAAACTGTTCACCTAGTGACAGCAATAAAATTTATACTGACAATTCAAAATAAGAAAAGGAATAAACTATTGATACACACAACATGGATGAATCTCAAAGGCATAATGCTACGTGAAAAAAACATCTCAAAGGGGAACATACTCTAAGGTCCCATTTATGGCATTACAGAAAAGGCAAAACTATAGCAATAGAGAATTGGTGCCAGGACTTAAGAGTTAGGAAGAGGAATTGACTACAAAGGGGCAGCATAAGGGAGTTTTGTGGGGTGATGGAATGTTCTGTACCCTGACTGCAGTGGTGGTTGCACAAATCTATACATGTGTTAAAATTCATGAAACTGTACACCAAAAACAAATCGTTTAGCAGCGGGCATCACTGTTCAAGAAACGAGCAAGGAGAAGCAGTTAGCTATGGGAAGTGTTTCTTCGCCTGATGACCTCAAAGATGTTTGCACTAGTGTTTTGAGGACACCATTTCTATACATAGGTACAAAATTGACAAAGGTCAATTTTACTAGATGTTAAATAAAAAATAAATTAAAAAAAAGAAAGAGTAGAACAAATATCTTTGGTAAAGTTGGAATTTCTAAGTAATTTTTTAGAGCTTTGAGCCAAAGGTATAATTTTACTGGCCACAAAATTATTAAATGAAACTGCATTAAATAAAATCAAGACATTCAGGCCCAATTAACCATTTATAAAAAATATATCAACAAATCGTGGAAATAGTACTGTAAAGAATATTAACCCATGTATAAGGAAATTCTGCTACAATCAAGTGAATATGAATTGTGTTCCTTTAGAGTTTAAAACAACACGTACCTTGTTGTTTAGTTTACAATCCAATAGCTGCTGGTTAAAAAAAAAAAAAAATTCACCAGTCCTATCTATTCTTAAAATGACTAATAATGAATAACTTTTAAAATTTCTCTTCCCATTATCCTAATTTGTTAAAGTTATTATATGGTTGGATTTTGCACTTATATCAATTATCTAGAGACTCAAAATCACAATCTGGAAATACTGCTGGATCCTTTGTCACTAGAATGAAGAATATTTAAAAGAAGAACAGTATTTCTCTAGGTATACCACTGGGATTTATATATAATGCATGAGACAAGATAGCATCCCATCAGCTTTATCATGTCTCCTACACTTTGGAACTGGTAGTTCTGAAAGAATAACATGTAGGCAGACCAAAAATAAGACCCAAAATGGGGGGCAAATGCAATATTACAAATGTTGCATGTCTACAGAAAGACCTGCCTAACAGAATGATATAAGGCTTACAGAGCAAGTGTGATTCTAATTATAACAGATTTTGCCTTTTGAGATCATGCCTAGGTAATTTTTCACCACTGCTCTGGCCATGGACAGAGGTTAAATGCTTTTTGAGGGCAGATTTGTGCTTGAAATCCATGTCACAACAGTGGCATTTGTACGGCCGATCCCCGCTGTGTATGTTCAAGTGGTCCTGCAGTGTGCTTTTGGCAGTAAATGTCTTCAAGCACACACTACACTGAAAGGGCCTTATGCCCATGTGCCCTCGAATATGGCGGTTGAGATTTTTCTTCTGTGTAAATGTTTTCCCACACTGTAAGCACAAGAATAGTTTATGCATCTTAAGGTGGCGCAGATAGTTTTCGACATGAAGAAATCCTCGAGGACACCTGGGGCACTGGTGCCTCAGTGAATAAACATCTTCCACATTTTGAATCTCATTCGCTGTACCATGACTTCCTTCCGTATTCCCACAAAACAAGCCCTGATCTTGATTCCCAGGAACTTCTACCACTCTGCTCTCAACCGTAGAATTGATCAGTGAATGCTGTGTTTCAGAGAAATACAGGCTTGCTTTTGAAGAGGTGCAAGGCTGTGAAAACTGCCCATTTTCTACGCCAGTACTGATAGATTCCACATGGAGGATACAAATTTCACTGTCTTTAAAACCTATATCTACTGACAGCTCTGGTGACTTTATTTCCTTTCTCTCTGATGTCAAGCTCTCTACTGTGGACTGTAAAGCATTGCTTTCCTCTTCTTTAACGTGGAAATCTATGTTTATAGGGCTATCTTCTGAAATTTCAATTATTTCACATTCTTTATCTGAGTTTTCTTCTTCATTCTTAACATCCAGATCAGAGGATTGACACAGGTCGGTATGTTGATTGTTTTTCATAGAAAGATCAATTTCCAAATACTTTGACAAAGCTTCTGTGCACTTTTCCACAATGTGAACCATCTGAAGGTAACTAGCAGCAGTCAAATACTTTAAAAGCTCTTTCCTTTTAACTTCAAGTGCTCCAGTATAGCAAGAGAGCAACAATTTTCTGCCAACTTCTGCACTCTGCAAGATGGTGATTCTGATATGTTTTGACTGTGTGAGTAAAAACTGATCTCTCATGAAAGTGGAGCAAGCAGCTAAAATCACCTTGTGCCCCTGGAACTCAGTGTCATTAATATAAATTGACACATCACAAAATAAATTCTGCTGTCTCAAGAGATTCATTTTCTGCAAGACAACATCTCCTTGCTGTTCAAATTGGAAGTGCAGAACATCAGACTCAGCAGCCATGGTCACAATCTAAGCAAAACAAAACACAAAAATTGATGTATAGATAAGGAATGCTTTCTTACACTGTGACAGTAAAAACAAGCAAACATGCAAATTTCAAACCTGAGTTGGGTAAAACGAAGACTCAAATTCTAATCTGGGTGCTACGAGTGAACTCCTATGCCACCATCTCAAAAATCAGAAAATTAAAATGCATTTCTCTATGATCTCATGGCACATTTTATGTTTTTTCACAGCACTCTTTACATTTAATTGTACGTAAGTATCCATGTTTTTCTCCTGGGCTAAATTTATGTGCCTTGTGGTCAAGAGCATTGTTAATGCGCATTGCTAAATGGATTTATGAGTTTCCCAAATTAGAAAAACTTAATGTAATCTTCAAACTTCCTACTCCCCATCGCTACTTCAGGTCCTCATTCTGTTGACCTCAGTCATTGATCGCAATGTCTTTCAACAGGTCGCCTTGATACCACAAGCTCCTATATTGCAAATTATCCGCTTGAGTGCCACCAAAATTAACATCTTTTAAAACTTCTTTTTTACCCTCTCCTGTTTTAAATCCTCCATTGCTCCACTCTAACTCCAGGACAGACTAACTTTTTAGCAAATGCGAGATCCTTTATGGTTTGGCCCTAAGCATCTCTATGGCTTTATCTTTCTTTTATTCTCTTTCATCGAAGCTCCTTTTATGTCCAGGTTTTCGCCATTGCCCAAAGAAGAAGACCCGAATGCACCTTTGCACATGTTACACTTGCGCTTCCATGTTACTTTTCCCAGCTAGCGATTTGTCTCCTTTAAGGCCCAAATCAAATAAGACTTTTGTGACTCTGCCTCCTATCTCGCCACCAGAATCGGTTGCTTCCCGCGCACGACGAAATGGTGCCTGGTTCATGAGTTCCTGCAGAGCGCCCAGGGGACCTGCACACAGTAGGAGCTGAATCCGGATCCCCGGTGGCCTGGAAGATGCACCAGCTTCCCACAGGTCTTCCCAAGCCAAGGCTGCCAGGACCAAGGCCCTGTCGGCAGCACCGGTCTGGCCACTCCCGGGCCGCGCCCAGCCTCCCTCCTTTTCCTCAGGCTTCCCCACCTGTCCGAGTCTCCCCCGCGCTCACTCACCCACTCGGAAAACCAGAGCCAAGCTTTCCGCGGCAGCGGCAGCCCGGGCCGGAAGGTGGGCTTAGCCTGGGAGGAAGCACATCCGGTGTCAACCAGCTCTTTTCCTCCCCAGGCGGGCTGCGCGTCCCGGAAGGACATTCTGAGTCATTCTCCCTTCCTCATACCCCGTACCCCGCGGCCCTGGAAAGGCAAAAAGGCCCCCCGAATTCCGGCAAATCCCATCTCGTCGGTCCCAGTTTCGGCACGTGAGCCGTTGCCCTTCGTGAGTTCTCCCCAACTTCCCAATCGCAGACGGGTTGTGAAGTTGGGGTACAGCGCTTCTTGCAGAGTATCCTGCGCCAGGACCGCTGGGAGGCTCTCTCCTTAATGGGTCATCTACAATTCAAAAGGCGGAGGAAAGAAAACTGCCATAGGGACCAGTATTCGAGACTGCCTAGCTAATGCCCCATCAGGCTCTGTCCCCAACCTCTGGCTCTCTTCACGCTACCTATCGCTTCCTTTTTGGTTCTCCTCCGCCCACTCTCCATCCCTCCTTCCCCCAGTTCCGGGCAAACGAAGGCCTTCCATCTAAACTGTTGGTCTGGCTTGCTCGATCCCTCCTACCCTTTGTCCTTCAAAATTCAGTCATCCCTGAAGCCATCGTGAACTGCCCCTGAATTAGCTGGCTCTCAATTAGGAGCCTGTCAACCCTTTGGCTGCCTTCATTATTGCAATTATCATTTCTGTGTTGAAATCTGTGCCCCATCTAGGCAGAGGTATTTAGGACGGTGCCTTACTGATCTTTGCATTCCTTAAGTCTAGCACTTAGGCATCAAGTATTTGCCAAATGAAAGAATTGTCTAAACCCATTTTTAAAAGCTGTTGCTCTACCCAGAGTCAACAGGTTCTCATGGAAGTAACTGACCATAGTAACAATTTCTGGGTAACTCAGATTTGCTTCTGAAGCCAAGCTCAACATGTTTGATATGTTTTAAAGAACAGGAATGAAGAAAGCATGCCTGTATTCAAATTCAAGCAACTGAAAAGGAAAGTAGGAGGGGAGAGAGAAAATAAACTACTCACACCAGAGCTTTGTCACACTTTTATTAAGGAAACTTCCCCATAATAAGTGAAGAGGTAGTTCGTAGTATGTCTAACATACAACAGATTTAGAACAGCTATTCACCAGCTGAAATAAAATGTTCTGGGTTGTTTGTTTAGGACAATGTTTTAAAAGTAGTGACACTGGCCACCCTCCATTTATAGATCTTCTAATAAAGAAACTAAAACAAATTAAAACCACATCTGATTTACCTCAGAGCCACTTCGGTTTGGAGTTTGTCTTTAAAATTAAATAATAAATAAATAATTGTGACAGTAATTTTTTTAAAATACAAACTATGGTAAAGAGAGTGTTCTCTCCTTTTTAGTTATCCTAAGGATCCATACAATACAAATGTTGAATAACTAAGGCTTTTAAAAATCTTCCTCTATAAGAATATGACTAGTTTGGAAAGTCATCTTCCCCTATAAAACGTATTTTATATCAATAACTGACCACTCTGCAATACAATCTAAGAAATATGTATAAACAGGAGAAAAGTCAAGTCCCAGCAAAATTAAGAAAACGTCTCACAGAAACAGAACACCTCTCCAGCCAAGAAATGGAGGAGACTGTAAATCATTTCAGTGGTTTGCAGTTACAAAAGGTGGGAACTATAAATTTTACTGATACAAAACCATCAAGATGCTGAGTTTAAGTGGTCAAAGAAAGCAAAGCAGTTTCCTTTATTATTTCTAGTATAAAATCAAATCGACATCTTGTCTCCTGAAGATCACATGAGACTGTAAGCTCTGTGAGGGCAGAGACGACAGCAATCTTACCTTCTTATTGTCATATCTAGCATAGTGCCTGGCAACAGTAGGTGCTCAATAAATGTTTCTCGAATGACCGAATGAACCCAGTAATAGTCTCCAACCAAAGAGACCAATCTTATTTGAACCCACACCAATTAGTTTTCAAACCAGTGACAAAAACGGGATATGAATGCAAGCAAAGGAAGCACTCCAGCTTGAAATTTCTGTGATGAAATGATGTTCAGAGAAAATAGTGGCTAACATGTTAGCGTCTCATTGTTGCATAGAATTGGTACTCTTTGGCTGGATCATATAAAAATCAACGCTAGGCAGCATCATTAGACCATATGAGTGACTTTAGGCATAAGATACCTACTAGTCTTATCAGTTTTATTCTCATTTTAAGTATTTTAACAAAAGGTATAAATTATACCTCAAATCAGATTAATATGTAAATGCATCAAATTATAACAATTTTAAGAATTCCCTCTGACTACTCAAAGCTAATTTTTTGTTTATCTGTACATGCACTCTCACAGTTCAAAAATAAAAACAGAAAATCCTGATGGAAACCAAATAGTTTCCAGACAAAATCAGTTTCACATTTGGATCCTTTTCATTTATTCTGACTTGTCCTTTCCCTCCCTAACCAATACCCAACGAATCAGTCACTTGCTTGGGAAGAATGTAATATTCATTCTAACCAAAATATAATTAACGAAAGTAAATCCTGTGATATTTGATATGTTGTTTGCAAAATCCAAGCTGTCTCAGAAAGCCAACAGGGATTCACAAAGGTGAGCTTGTTGCGAATGTATTCTTGATCATGTACTAAATCTTTTCAAGCCAAGAGATAGAAGAGATGAGGCAACATCAGCTCATGTTTAGTTATTTATCTACTTTGGCCAGCCTTGGCCAGGCCACCTCTTTGGGCTTTGGATACCCCAATTAAAAAAAAAAAAAGAGGTGGAGTAAATGGTTTAAGATTCTCTAAGGGCTCTAATACTTCTATTACCTAAGTCTACCTCATGGGTGAGAAACTAATACAACTCAAGTTTCTATTTCTGAACTATACTATGTGCTTTAGGAAAAACAGTTGTTCTGTTTTCCATATTGGAAGAACAACTATGAATCTGCCATCTAACAAACATGGCAAGGTGAGACTGTGTACCTTTATAGGGATATCTGAATGCAAAAACCTGATTGCCCTTTCCGTGCTTCACTTTTTTCATCTATTTTAAAAATTAAGGTACGTGGGAAAATGTGAATTCAAAGACTGTTTGCACACTGGACAAACTCCGAAGGCTAAACACCTTTCTGATGGTTAACCTCTAAAATAGAATCTGGAGACCGACTCCCAAATAGCGCTGTTTTAGAGAGACCATTATAAGTATGCCAGGAGCCATCCTGACTTCAAAAGCATCAACAAATAAATTACATATTGTAAGCTTCTTTTTGGGAAGACTGCCCCCCATGTACATAACTGTTGTACTATTACTGTACTTCTGTCCTTCTTGATTATGCTCCTCATGGTGATTCCTACCTATGTCTGCCGGTATTGCTTAAAAGATTGTACAAAGATGGTTTTTGTGAACAATTCAATGACATGAAGTTGGGCCATAATACTGTTGAAAATCAGAGTATAGAACAACCAAAAATATTTTTTTATAGCGAGCTTCAAGAAAAGTACAAATGGTAGAAAGCAGATCCATTCATTCATCGTACACAGATGAATTATCAATAGGCAACCAGAAGTTCTATCACATATTCAGGCCAATACCAACATCACCTTAGATCCCAGCCTATTTTCTGCCAAAGAAAAATATCATTTCTTGGCATAGCATCTATTAGTGGAGTATAGGCGATGGTACCTATACTTGTTGGTACCTTCAGAATGTGTCCAGTGAAAAGCCTAAAATGGTGTCAGTCTAAAACATAAGTCAGTGTTAGGTAGACAAATGGACTACTCCTTGGAAAGGATAACAGATATCACAAGATAATTCAAAACAGAAAATGGGAAAGGGCAAAAGGCAGGCAAGACCACTCCAAGTGGTTAAGCTGCCTGGTCTGTTAGTGCTTTGATTCACCCCTACAACCTGTACAGAGGCTTTGGAGAAGTCAAACTAGCAATATCACTCCTAAAAAGACTCGGACTATTGCCACGTTTTCAGTCAGTTCTAGTTACGAGCATAAAGCCCCTACTCAATTCACACAAGTACTATCATTCCTCAAGTTCAGGACAGCTTGGGCCAGTTTACCTGCATCCAGGACCTGTGTTGCATCAGGCTGTGGCTGACACCCTTTAGAGTCTGTGACTGTTGTACATGCAAAAGAATCAAAATCCACTGTGAGGTCTTGCACATTTCTTTCATTGGCATTATCAAAGCTGTTTTTGCCATGCAGCTGTTTAAGGTGTTTCCTCAAAACTGGCTTATGTGCAAAAACCATGTCACAATAGTTACACTTATGGGGCTTATCTCCACTGTGAAGGTTAAGATGATCCTGTAAGGAACACTTCTGAGAAAAGGTTTTCCCACAGATCTTACACTGGAAAGGTTTAATGCCGGCATGCACACGCATGTGTCGATGAAGGTTGCCTTTCTGAGTAAAAGTCTTGCCGCAGAGTAGACACATAAAGAGTTTGTGCATTTTTAAATGGTTGGCGTAGTTCTCCAGGTGACGAAACACCCTGGTACACTTTGGGCATTGATGATGCCACTGTAGGCCTTTGTCTACACCTCGAATATTAGGCCCAAAGACATCTTTTGAGGCCATGATGATGTTATCACTGCCTGTGTAAGAGAGGGCATAATTGTGGAGATGGTTCTGTTCTATTTCACTTACTCTGTTTTCCACAGTTGAATTTATCAGGGAGTGCTGGGGCTCTGATGAATGTAAAGCAGTGGGTTCAGAAGAAATAAACTGGTTCTGATCTTTTTTACTTCTAACCTCTGATACATCCCCAATAGATTCTACCTTAACAATCTGAATATCACTGTCCTCCATATCCATACTGTCTTCAGATGGATGAATACAAGGTGAGTCCTGCTTTGGGGAGCCTCTGGCATCTCCCTGCTGTTCTTTTGACTGGGGAGAAGCACTCTGCGGTTCACATCCCTCTTTACTATCCATTGCTTGTTTTGGCTTTATAAACTTCCACAGGGCCTGTGTGCACCGTTCTACAATGTGGCTCATCTGAAGAAAACTCGCAGCAGTCAAGTAATTTACCAGTTCCATCTCAGGAAATTCCAGCACACCACTATAACAGGATAAGAGCAGTTGTCTGCCCACTTCGGAACTCTGTAATATGGAGATTTTCACCTCTCTGGAATCATTCAGTAAAAACTGGTCTCTTAGGAAGGGGGAACCTGCGGCAAACACAATTTTATGCCCCTGTACCTCAATATCATCTATGAGAACTGTAACATCACAAAATTTATTCTCTTCTCTTAATTTGTTCATTTTTTGTAACATTGAATCTCCATAATTTTCAAACTTGAAGTGAAGGAGATCTGATCTTTCAGACATTTTGGCAGACCTAAAGAACAGAAATGTAAAAAGGATGAATTTAAGAAAATTCAAACAATTAAGAAACCTGGATTTTCCTTCCAAAACCAAATTCATGTTGTCATATCTGTTTGTATGTATCCAAATGAAATTTTCCTTGAAAGAGGAAGCAGAATAGCAGCTTTCAAAGGCTGTGAAAAATACTCCATACTCCTTGCCAATATCAAGTGTCAATTGCACCTAAGGAGTGGACCTGCATCAGTGTAAATAGTTTGGCATTCATTCAACTTTGTAAGATACTTAACAAGAACAGTGCTTGAATTACTCCAAGATCTTTTTTTTTTTTTTTTTTGCTTATAAAATGAGAATTCTATCAGGTTTCAAAAACGAACTAAAACATGGCAACAAGTAATAATGAAGTAGCAATTTTATTTTGCATGATACTGTGAACCTGCTTCTTCAAATAAAAAACACTTTTCCTTTGCTTTGTATTTTAAAGAACTGCAGTGGCATGGCTTGCCCCATTCCTCGGTAAATCCTCTTGTGTTGAAATTGATGTGGTCTACGGCCATGCCACCCTGAACAAGCCTGATCCCGTCTGATCTCGATAGCTAAGCAGGGTCGGGCCTGGTTAGTACTTGGATGGGAGACCGCCTAGGAAGACCAGGTGCTGTAGGCGTAAAAAATAAGAGATTGTAAGCTGACAAGGTACTTGCAATCTGTGAGAGTCAACCAAGGGTTGCCTCGCCTAAAAAAAAAAAAAAAAGAAAAAAAAAGAAATTGATGTGAATTTATTCACACAAGTATTTCTGTGATAAAATGAAAATTACAGAGCTAAAGGAATAACGTTTAGATAGTGTCAAAGGCATAGGTCTTTATCCTGTGCATTTCGGACAAATCTAAACTCTCTCTTAAGAAACATTTCTTGATCTACAAAGTAAATAAAATATTTAATACAGAAAAACCAGATGAGCAACTTAGTGGGAATCTGAGTAGGAGTAAGGTTGATCTAACTAATCCTCACTAGTTTCTGTTCTTTCTTCTTTATCCCTATTTATCCATTATTACTCATCAACCAGACAACTAGAACTGATTCATAAATGTTCCTTGGCTTCCAGCTTCTATTCCCTCTAACCTAACTTTGACATGACCACATGTCATCTTTCAAAAACACCTATCTGATTATATCCAACCCCTGCTTGAAATCCTTCTGTGACTTCCTATTGTCTCCTAGATGAAGACTAACTTCTTGAGTATAAACTGATTAAATAAACCTAATAATAATTAAGGTAAATATTGGCATAACCCATTCAACCAGAGAGAAGGTCCTTTGCCAAAACGCACTGCGTATTTGTCCCTTTATATAGCAATTCCTTTGGAGAAAGTCCCCATGTTCTGATTCCATCCTCTCCAAATGACTGGCTTCCCATGTGCCTCTTTAAAGGGAAGGATGAATTAGCCATGCTACCATGATAATTCCAGTCCGCCAGCCATTGTAAAAATAATAAACCAGCACTCTGTGTATGTATCAGTCTTCTGTGAGAGTGTAGGTATGATCGGGTCTACCCTTGAGAAATAGCTCTGTAATCTCAGTGCATCAATAAATTCACCTTGAACGTTGTGCATTCATCAACTCTGTAGTTGAGAATCATATGAAACAACCAGCTGCTCCTGGCCACATCTGGATCCTGAAGCCCAATCTTTATATCTTATCCTCCATAACATTGACTGACAAAGGTTCATAGGACACCAGTTCCTGAAGGCAGAGTCCAGGTATCACTGATATTGCTCAGTGCCTGGTGCATGATAGCACTCTATTGATGCCAAGCCCTAGCACAGTTATTTCTTCACTTTAGAACACTATTCCTAGCCAGTTTTGACTCCTTTATTTCCCCTGAGAGGCCCTTCCTTGACCCCTTAGACTAGAACAGTTGTTTCTACTGGACCAATTAATTCTATCATAACATTCAAAATATTTTATTAAATACTTGTTCCTTCCATGCCAAACTGCAAACTTCATGCCATTACTATCTATCCTAGTCAATGGGCTGATGTTGGGAATCTGCATCTTCTAATGAAAATAGTTTCCTTTTGCTTCAACTTCTACTTACTGCAGCCACATAACTGGCCCAACCCTCTTCTGTTGAAACCGGTGTGTATTCCTGCCACCTAATATCGTACTAAACACACGGCAGTGCTAAGTTTGCGTTTATTGAACTTAGAGGATTTGTTTGACAGTGGCGAGAAGGAGGAATTGCCGTTAGAAAGACCAGCTCAACTTCTGCAGGTACATTACAGGTCTGAGGCCATGAGAGCCTAGAAAGGAATGAAAATGGGAATAAAGAGCAAGGAAAAACAATAAAAGATATTTCAAAGAACTAGGTAGCTTACTGGATACAGAGAATGAGAAAAAAGGAATGTGTAAAAGGTTCTAAACTTAAACAGTTCAGGTGACTGAAACTATTATTGAAAGGAAGGTGAAATTTAGGAGGGAGAACTGGTATGGCACAAGTATATTAAAAAAATACATACATAAATTAATACGCTTTTCCCTTGTATGGCATTCTGAATGTACAATGAACCATCACTATAAATACGAGAGGAGGGATGTAGACAAGCTAATGTTACATCAGAGAAAAGTAGGTGAATATCAAATATAAAGGAAAAATCTAGGAGATACAGGGAATATATCAGTAAAGAAAGCAGCAAAACTGTATCATCACTGGTCTCTTTGAGCTATTACAGTAGCTTAATATGTTCATTCTGGAAAGAGTAAATATCCCAATTTATAACTGGATTTATAAAAATGACTATTGTTTCAAGTTGCCAAACAAAAGGGGCATTCTCTTTTAGAGTTTAGCTTGTCTTAAATCTACCCTCGGGTCAGTATTTTCCCACTCACACCTAAAAATGAGCATTAATGGCTTCCATTTATCGTGTGACAGTACTCACAATGCTTTAGACAATTATCTTCAGGGATAACTGTTCCTTGAAGTTCCAAAGATGAGGACCTGAGTACAGTTTCATTTACTTCCTACCCATCAGTCTCAAGAAACTTACCGACTTTGACCAGCCAAACAGGTATCCCAGGAAAGTGCTTATTACATTGACTGGTCTGCTATAGCCCAAGAATGTGAGGAACATTTATTCTGAGACGTTTTCCCTAATATGTGTCAGCCCACTGTATTGTCTCCTTCTGATAAACTCTTATTTCCAGGGCACAAGTTTAACTCTCAATTGTTTCCTGTCACTGGAAAGTTTCTCTTTCCAATAGACTGTTAATTATTTGAGGGCAAGGACCGACTGTTAATTTTTACACAGCTCATTCAACAAAAGCCAACAGAATTATTAACTCTTAATGTTCCCTAAGAAATTATTATTGAGCTGTGGTAGAGATGCTCTTCATTTTCAATAAATTACATAATCATCTTTTGAGTGTCCTGGGGTTTATTTTCAAAATAGTTTTGACAATATAAAACCAAATTTTTCAAAAATGTTATTTTTCTTTCACTTTTTAAAAATGAGAAATTAAAAGAAACAACTGTGTTTCTTATGAACTGGCTTAATTTTATTTAAAAATTAGAAAAATGATAGCTAATCTTTACTGAAGGCTTGCTATGTACCAGTTACAGTGCTAAGAGCTTTACCTAAATTGACCCACATAATTTTCAAAATCCCTATGAGGTAGGTATTATTATCATCCCCACCTTGCATATGAGGAAATTCAAGCTTGGTGAAGATAAATAACTTCCTCAATTTAAGAGAGGTGGAAAGTGTTAATTAAGCCTTAGAGCTGGAACTTGTATCTGAGCTTCATGATGCCAGAATACATGCGTTGAATAACCAGGCTAGATGAAGTTTTATCTTATGGATGTCAACTGTAGAACTTTTCAGATTTCCCTGCTCACACTCATCCAGTTATACACTTGTGATTTATATGCTTTTGTGTATTTAGTTCAATAAAAGGTTTATGTTTAAAAACAAAGTACAGCTTATAGCCAAATAAGTAAGCCATTTATGTATTAGTCATATTCCTGGTTGCATTTTATTCCCTTAACCTTGTTTTGCCATCCTTTCTCACCTATTTTAACTTCATGTTATTTTTCCATCTTTTGTGTATTTATCTTTGTAGACTGAAACTGCATGCCATTTGCAAAGAAAACGGAGAATTAAAATGATGAGTATATCTGATTTTCAGAATCCCCAACTGTAGTTAACTTCTAAGTATAACTGGTTGGAAAATTTCTCGTTGGTCAAACATGAGTAACCAAAAAGGCTTAGTGAATATTCTAAGTTAGACTTAGACAATGTTCACTGGTGTGCCACGGGCAGTGAGTTTATCTCAAATGTCTCTAACAACTCCTGATAAGGAAAACTTTTCTACTCTGTACAATAAACTCCCAAGTTATATGTCAGTCTGCTTCCTCATCTACCTCCTAAAAGTGCCTTTATCTTTCAACTTAGCACTCACAACTACTTGAAATCTTTCTCTTTCATTAACACCGCATGCCACCTTCAAAGAGGTCATAATAATACACTAGAGCCTTTCTCTATAAACCTCAATCCTTTTCTTCTTTTGGGTAACGTTCACAACACTGTATCCTCCAAGTTTTCACTCTTTTGTTTTAACTTGTAGTTCTAAATAATATATACAGAAATATATCCTCCCTGGAAAAATTTTGAACATTATGAAGAAAAAGTCTTCTTTCCCAGCTACCTTTTGCTCAGTACTCAGTTTGTTCTAAGTTTGGTCCTTCGTGAATAGCATTCCCCCCATTTTAATAACAACACTTCTATATGCCTAGCCACAGAAAATATAAAATAAAATTGTTTCTTATACATAAACTATATGTAGTTTTGCAACTTCCTTTTTTCATCTATTGTTTTTGAGAGCTATATACGTTGAATAAACAGATCTAGTTCATTCTTTTTAACCTGTTGTACAGAAGTGGGCAAGCTACTTAGTTACTGGCCTCAGTTTCTACCATCCTTATGCTGGTCTGTTCCTTGAGGGGTTCACTAAACTGTGTAACAGTAAGTATATCCTTTACAGCGTAGTCCTTGATTCTTTCCTGTTTTTTTTTTCAAGGCTTACTTCCTCGGGAAGGCTGTCGGGTTTCTCAATGTTTTATTAGCTTCTCTATTTAAAAATTCCTAACTCCCCACACTCATGGCCAATCATAACCAAACTTAACCTCAATTCAAACTACCCCAAACTAATATCTGCCCTAGGCTATTATTCTATCACTTGAAATGTGTGATATCTAAACGCCTGCACTGTCTAAAACTCAATACATCAAAAATAAAAATGTATGGAGGATGGCCCTGAGACCAGTGGATATGGAGGCAAGGAAACCTGTTAGAGTCCTATTACTCTAACAGATCAAGATAGAAACGATGAGGGCCTGATAGAGACAACAATAATAAGGATGGAGAGAAGACACAGATTTCGGAGGTATTTCAAACAAAGAACTGATGGACTTAGTGACTAAAGTGGAAAACAAGAAAAGAAAGGTCAAGATGACTCCAAGATATTTGGTTTGAGTAACCGGATGTCTTTGAGAGTGTCATTTAATAAGCTAGGGAATATTAGAGGGGATGATCATGGGTCTGGTCTTAAAATGTTTAGTCAGAGAAACCAGCATGAAATGAAGGGGAAGATCCATTAGCTAGTTGGATACGGGTCTAGAGCTAAAGAGGAGACAGGATTAGAAATAAGTGATAGATGAAAGCAATATATAAACTGACCTAATTGTGAAAGAAACTGACCTAAAATGACAGATTGGAAAAGGCTCTAAGACAGAGGGAAAAAAAAAAAAAGAAAGAAAGAAAAAGAAATAAAAAACAAATATATAACAAACATAAATTCATTACTTACCTTCTTCTTAATCTGGATCTCCTTCCAAGCCTCTCCATTTTTTATCAATGAGCCTACCTTGCTTAAATTTTTCCCACTCCTTTGACTCTGAAATTTAGTCACTGCTGAGTGGAGTGGTGTAAAACCACGGATTCTGGAGCCATATTTCCTATGATCAAAAACCCTGTTCACCCACTTAGTATCCATGTGACCTTGGGCAAGTTACTTAACCACTTCTGTGTTTCAGTTTTCCCTCCTGTCAAATAGTAATTTTACTTCATAGTGTTGTTATGGGAAATTAAATTACATTTATATTTTTAAGTTCATTTTAAAAAGAGTTTAGAACAGTGCCTGGAACGTGCTCTATAAGCGTTTGTTAGGTAAACAAATGAAGCTTGTCAATTTTCCCCTTGAAATCCTTCGTATGTGGCCTTTTCTCACCCTCATTCTCTAACACCAAACCAGTTGAGGTCTCCATTATTTCAGGTATCGTCACCTCATCACGCTATTAAAATTGCTTTTTAAAAGGTCGCTAATGATCTCTTAATAAAGAAATGCAAACTTTTTTTCCCCTCACTCCCCCAATGCTCTCCAGTGAACACTTCTCAAAATTCTCTTTTCTTGATTTCTGGGTCTTCTTGGTTGCTGGAACTCTGCACTCATGATTTATCCTTTACTTGTTTCTGCCACTACACCAACCATTACTCTTTCTGCTTCATAAATGCAACCACTCCCCCGAATTATTGCCTTCTTTCTCAATAATCCCTTCCTGATGCCAACTACTCCCACGGCTTCCACCTCCATGTTGATGACTCAAACCTTTACCTCTAGCCACAGGCTAAGCTGCGGATCTGCACTTCCAAGCCTATACTGGACAGTTCCAGTAGACCTTTAATTCGATGTATTTAAAAAATAAATTTGTAATCTACACTAAGATTATGGTTTTATTGCTGATGGTAGCATCAACATTCTTCATCTATCGAAGGCCTAAGAGGCTGGTATCTCTCTCATCCTCAACGCCCAATTTATTATGGAGTCGTGACACCATTCAGTACAACAAACTTGCCTTCCTTCAAACTGTAGAGTAATAATACTGTCATAACTCGATTTCAGAACTTCATGACCTCTCATTAGGCTGATCTCATTACTCCTACAAAAGAATTTCCAGTAAGAGTACCTAGACTTTAGCTAAAGAATCCGGAATCAGTTGATAGAAATTCCTGTTCTATAGGCCGACCTCCAGAACGTGGCTTTCTACAGCGCAAATCTGACCCTATCAAGTCTCCTGGTCAAAACTCTTCAAAAACTATTCATCTCCTTTGGGACTGAACCTTTCACTATCTGGACCTCGGTCTACTTTCCCAGCCTCATTTCTTCCATGAACAAGAGCCACCCAGCCCTCTTCCCACACAAGTTATGCTCAGCCATTCCTTCACAGCATTGCAACTGTTCCTTCTACCTGAAAAGCTCTTCTCCACCTTATCCTCGCCAAGAACTATAATTCAGAGGTCACTTTCTTCAGCCTTCCCAGCAATTGCCCCTTGTGCAGTTCATACATATATGACTGATACACATGTAAGAGCATTCATTTGTTTATATTTGGCTCCCAAACTTGACCGCGAAAACTGGAACCATTTCTTACGAATCCCCAGTGCCTGGCACAGTGCCAGTAGTCTAAAAAGTGTTGTAGCCAGTAGCAGATTTCGGAAAATCCCGGCCAAAGGGGAACCTCATAGTGATTCTCGCAGGCTGGCACTGAGGCCTTGCCAGGGCCTCACTCCGGCACTTCCTACAATCAGCCAGGGTCGGGCATCCATGCCAACTGCTGGGCCCTCGGCTGGGGTCCCAGGAGGAGTTCCCTGGAGCATCTTTAAGCTACCCACAGCAGAAGAGGGAAGGGAAAGGGGCGGGGCGCGGCGTGGGCTGGGCCAAGGGCTCCTTAAGTCCCCCCGGGCCTAAGCCAGCCCCTCGGCCCCCATCCCAGTGCTGGTCCTGGCCAATCCAAGGCCCCAATGGGGCTCCATCCTGAGAGACCCCGTACCCCTGCCCGGTGCTCCGGCCGCCTCCGCACTTACAGACCCAGGGGAAGGCCGCCGTCAGGATCCGGCACCGCTAGGAGCTCCGGCCCCTCGGGGCTCCGGAAAGGGGGAGGGGCAGGGAACCCGAGCCAAAGGGGGACCCAACGGAACCGGAAGGGCAGCCCTCGCTGGACAGAGACAACTTCCAGGTCCCATGGTCCTTTCCGCCAATCGGAAGGCTCGGAGGCCGACGGGGCCGCGAGAGGGACTTTCCGCGCTAGGGGCGGGGTGCAGACACGGTCGCGGGATCCCTGCTGCAAGCGACGGCTCGCGCGATCTCAGGTGCGGCGGCTCCTTAGCGCCTGGGGCACCGGTTTCTCCGCGGCTCCGCTCGACCCGGGCCTCGACCGTCTGCGGCCCGCATAGGCGCGAAGGGCGCCTCTGCGCTTACGCCTCGGTAAGTGTTTCCCGCTTAGGAATGTGTTCTCGCCTCATTGGAACCCTGAACGCAGAGGGAGGTTTACCTCGCCTTCTTTTGGATGTTGCTGCTTCTCGGGGATTCTTGCTTTCTCCTGG
>NW_011888876.1:5644461-5685533 GCF_000151845.1 Pteropus vampyrus | reverse complement strand
TTTGGGTAGTATTAACAGCTTAATTTTAAGTCTTTCTGTCTATGAACACAGAATGCCTTTCCATGTACTTAGGTTTTCATTAATTTCTTTTAGCAGCGTTTTCTAGTTTTCAGGGTATTTAATTCTTTTTGATATCGTTGTGAATGGAACTGCTTTTTAAATTTCCTTTTCATAATGTTTATTGCTGGTGTGTAGAAACAAATGATTTTTGTGTGTTGGTCTTACACTTTGCAACTTAACTGAATTTGTTTATTAGCTCTAGTAGCTTTCTTGTGGATTCTTTGGGATTTTCTATTTTCATGATCATGTTGTGAATAGAGGTAGTTTCACCTCTTCCTTTCCAATTTGGATGTCTCTTATTTATTTTTCTCCCCCCTCCCCCTGCCTTTTTAAAAACAGCTCTGGCTAGAACTTCCAGTACAATGTTGAATAGTGTCTTTGACTTGTTCTTAATTTTAGAGGGGAAGCTAAGCTATTGATTATTGTTAGCTATGGGTTTTTTACAAATACCTTTATCATGTTGAGGAATTTTCCCTCTATAACTAGTTTTCTGAGAGATCTTATAATAAAAAGGGATTGTATTCTGTCAGATGCCTTTTCTGCGTCATTCGAGATGATCATCTGTTTTTGTTCCTTCTTTTTGTTAATGATATTTATTATATTGATTGATTTTATGTTGAACTACCCTGGCATTCCTGGCATAAATCCCACTTCGTCATAGTGAATAATCCTTTAATATGCTGTGGATTTGATTTGCTTACATCTTGTTGAGGATTTTTACATTTACATTTATAAGAGATATTGACCTGTAATTTTCTTTACTTGAGATGTTTATCTGGCTTTGGTATTAGGTCTTACAGGGTGAGTTAGGAATCATTCCCTCTTCTTCAAATTTTTTAGAACAGTTCGAGGGTTGGTGTTAATTCTCCATTAAATGTTTGATATAATCCATTGGTGAAACCATCTGGTGCAAGACTTTTCTTTGGAGGTTTTTGATAACTTAATCAAAATCTTTACTAATGACAGATGTATTGAGATTTTCTATTTCTTTTTCAGTCATTTTAGGTAATTCATAGTTTCAAGGAATTGTCTAGTATTTTCCAGGTTATTTAATTTGTTGGCATACAATGTTCACAGTATTCTTCTATAATCTTTTTATCTCTGGAATGTCAAGTATAATGTCCTCGTTTTTATTTCTGATTTTATTTATTTGCATGTTTTCTCATTTTTCTTTGTCAATGTAGCTAAAAGTTTGTGATATTGTTGATCTTTTCAAAGAAACAACTTTGGTTCCATTGATTTATTTATTTATTTTTTTATTCTCTCTTTTGTTTATCTCCATTCTAATGTGTATTATTTCCTTTTGCTAGCTTTGGGTTTAGTTTGCCCTTCTTTTTCTCGTTTCTTAAGGTATAAAGTTAGGGTATCATTTTGAGATTTTTCTTTTTTTTTTAATGTCACCATTTACAACTATAAATTTCCCTCTGATCACACTGTGTGCCTTGCATCATGTAATTTTGTTATGTTGTGTTGTCATTTTTCTAAGTATATTCTAACTTTGTATTTCTTTGACCCATTTGTTGTTTAAGAGTGTGTTTAATTTCCACACATTTGTGAGTTTTCCTTTTGTTATTGATTTCTAACATCATCCCATTTTGGTGGGAGAAGATACTTTGTATGATACTTATCTATTTAAATCTATTGAGACTTGCTTTGTGGCCTAATATTTGGCCCGTTCTGGAGAATGTAATGTGAACTGGCAAAGAATGTGTATTGTGTTGTTTTGGGTAGAATGTTCTTTATATATCTCTTAAGTCTAATTGGTTTATTGTGATGTTCTAGTCCTCTACTTCATTACTTATCTTCTATCTGGTTGTTCTATTTATTATTGAAAATGAGGTATTGAAGTATCAACTATTGTAGAACTCTTTATTCCTCCCTTTAATTCTGTCCACTTTTACTTCATATATTTTGAGAGTCTGTTACTGGGTGTGTAAATGTTGATAACTTTCATATATAATCTTGCTCTGTTGAACCTTTTATTAATATGTAATGTTTTTTTTTGTCTCTTATAACCTTTTTTTTTTTTCATTTAAAATCCATTTTGCATGATCTTAGTATAACCACTCTTGCTCTCTTTTGGTTACTATTTGCACGGAATATCTTTATTTTACCCTTTCACTTTTAACCTATGAACATCTTTGGATCTAGAGTACATCTCTTCTAGACTGCATATAGTTGGATCATTAAAAAAAAACCAAACTATTCCGCCCATCTCTGTCTTTTGATTGGAGAGTTTTAGCCATTTACATTTAAAGTAATTACTGATTAAGAAGGACTTATTTCTGCCATTTTGCTATTTGTTTTCTGTGGGCCTTATATATTTTGTGCTTTCATTTCTATTACTGCCTTTTTCTGTGTTTATTTGATATTTGAAGTGAAATGTTTCAATTCATCTCATTTCCTCTTTTGTATTTTCTATAGATATTTTCTTTGTGGTTGCCATGAGAATTACATTTAACGGCCAATATTTATAACAGTCTAATTGAACTGATACCAACTTCAATACCATTCAAAAAACTCCTGTACAGCTCTGTCCCTCTTCCTGTTATTGATGTTCGATTACATCTTTAAACATTGTATACCCAATAATGTATTTTTATGAATTTATCTTTTAAATCATGGAGGAAATACAAAACTGACTTATAATTACAGTAATATTTGCTTTTATTATTGTCTATATATTAATCTTGACTGGAGACCTTTATTTCTTTATAGCTTCTAGTTACTGTCGAGTGTTTTTTCATGTCAATTTGAAGGATTCCCCTTAGCATTTCTTGAAGGGCAGGGTCAGTAGTAACAAACTCCCTTGGCTTTTTTTTTTTTTTAATAATTAGAGAGTATGTTAATTTCTTGTTTTTGAAGGACTTTTTTGCTGGATATAGAATTCTCTATCAACAGTGTTTTCCTTTTAGCACTTTGAATATTATCAGACCACTGCCTTCTGCCCTCCAACGTTTAAAATAAGAAATTGGCTGATAATGGAGGATCCCTTAAATGTGATTAGTCACTTCTCTCTTGCTGCTTTCAATATTCTTTTTTTGGCTTTCTACAGTTTGATAATTATTCTTCCTTCCCTTTCTTCTCCTCCTGGGACTTTTTCACGGGTATGTTGTTTCTCTTGATAATGTCCTACAGATCCCTTAGGCTCTGTTCATGTTTTTTCATTCTTTTATTTATTTATTTTTTGTTTGTTTCTCAGATGGAGTAGGAAGCACAAGGAATCCATCTCTCTACCTAGACAACAATTGTACTGGCAGAAACTGAAGTAACTATTTTGGAACTCTGGAGTCTATTTGAAAACTTGGATCTTCCAGGGGAAAGCTTGGTTGGTAAATTGAGGTTAATTCCAATCAATGTCAGCCTTAAGTGATAGTAGCTACCCATCTCCTATTCCTGGAACCTATGGCAGACAGCCACGTTTAATTTCTGGTATGGCTTGCTGGGGCCAGGGTGGGAAATAAGAACCTTGTTCTCCAAATACCTTAGTTCTGTGTTCTGATAACTGATGCTTTTGAGTTCTGAGGTACAGTTGCAGAGGCTGGCTGTTACTGTTTCAACCCTTGTAAGCTGTACTGACTTCCAGGGGATTTAAAGAAACATTACTTGTTTTGTTTGTGTGGCTGGTTTTTTTTCTCTCTCTCTCTTTTATTCCATTTGGGAATCTGATGTGTAAGGATTACGACATTTGAAAGTAACCAGTTGTATGGGGGAAATTTGAAAGCTACCATGTATAACCAGGGAATGATGTAGGCTCAGAAAAGACCCAAGAAGACCTCAGGGTTTCACCTAAGGCTGATCCTGATCCCTGGCACAGGATACCCTTCAACAATTAAAAATAAATAAGTAAATAGACAGACAGACAGTAAACTCTGGGGAAGGGGTAGAACGTGATTTCCAGAGTTACCACATTATAAATTTCAAGTGTTCATTTTTCAAAAAGAATTGCAAGGCATACAAAGAAACAGAGAAGTGTGGCCTATTCAAAGAAACAAATCAACAGAAACTATTTCTGAGAAAGCTCAGATGTCAGACTTACTAGACAGACTTTAAAATGATATCATTAAAGAAATAGAAATTACAGAGAAGAACCAAGATGAAATTCTATAGTCGAAAAGCATAATGACATGAAAATTTCACGAGGAATTAAAAAATCAGATTTGAGTCGGCAGAAGAAATAACGAACTTGAGGATATTTCATTTTTTAAATATCTTTCAAAACCTTGTTCCTTTGTTTTTCCTTTTGCCCTAATTTGAGCCTTTCTGATTTTAGGCAACCTCCAAGCTGTTATACGTATCCCCTATTTTACCTTCTGTACTCCTACCAGGATGATCTTTTGAAAAACTCAAATCTGATATTGGCACAGTCCTTAAAAACCTCTAAGGGCACCCATGTGCCTATAGATTGAACTTCAGTTTCCTTATTTTAGCATTCAGAGCCCTTCTCATCCTGGCTTCAGCTAACCACATTACTTTATCTCGGACCAGTTTCATATTCCACTCACACACCCTAACCAGATGTTCTAAGGTACAAAGCTACATGCTATAAAAAGTTAAGCATAGTTGTAAACCAAAATTAGTTTTGTGTGATTGGCTAAGATATTAGGATATATGGCATTGGTGGGCATTGAAATAGACTATATAAAGTCTATTTGAAAAATAGACTCCTAGATAAAAACTGTATGTATGTCATCACTAACCCAGTTGTCAGCATTACATCACTATTGGTATTATATCTAATGTAATGAAACATGAAGTATAACATAACACCTTTGATGTGTTCTAGCCTGAAATGTTTGACTTTAATCCATTGAACCTTGAAGTCTTAAATTCCAGTTTCTTAGAAATACAAGGTCTAGAGAAAAAAACTCAGTGATCTTTTGAGGAAGCAAACATTCAAATCCAGAAGGTGGGAAAATTTGTGCTTAAAGTGGCCTCATTTCTTAAATAAGCCAGTGTCTTTTAATTTTTTTCTTAAGTGCTAGATTAAAAAATACTTAGGGACATAACAACCAGATGCAGTGTGTGGCCCTGGTGTTGACATTGATACTAACTTGGGAAAACTAGCTGTTAAAAAATATATTGCAGTCAATGGAAAATTTGATTATAGTTAGATATTAAAGAGAGGAAAATTTTCGGAAATATTACTAATTTGGGAAAGATAGCTATAAAAATATTGTTCGGCTGGTGGAAAATTTGAAGAGCATCTAGAAATTAGATGAGGGAAAATTACTGAAATAATAACAGATGTTCGTTGAATAACATAGATTACTACGTGATCTCATTTTGAAAAACTGTGTCGACACACAAAGGATATGCTTAAGGTATTAACAGGCAGTGGGAACGTGATGTTAATATTTTTTATTTTAGCTTGTTTGTATTTTCTGTTTCTCCATGGCATACTACAGTGTGCTGTTTGTTATAAAACGTTGTTTTAAAATTTGTTAAGAATTCCATATGTAATTGGGGGTGTACATATGAATCAAAAAATACATGAATGTGTGGTCACCAAAATATTAAAAGTGGTTTGGTCATGTTGTCAGGAACTTAGGGCATTTTACTTTCTTCCTAATACATCTACTGAATACTTTCAAATGGGTATGTATTACGTGAGTGTATAATGAGAAAAGGAACAAAGCTATTTTCCTGTGGGAATTTAGGTAGTCCATTGTAATATACAAATCACAAAGCGGACTGCAACAGAGTACAGCTTTTTTGCTTTTCCTCTGGTTGATTTGGGTGCAATATCCACAGGAAAACCTCGTGAATGACTCATTCACCAGGAAAAGAGCATATGCTATTTGAATAAAGAAGGAAGAGTAAGGAAGAGGCTTTAGGATTATTTTATAAATTATCAAGACTGCAGTAGCACCTTTAATAATCAGTTTTTATTTCCAATTACTTTGTAAATTCGTTCAGGACAGGGACTTTAAACTTCATTACATTGCTCTTGCTCTGTATATCACTTTTGAATGATTTTTTAAATAAAATCCTAGCTGCATTTTCGAGTAACACTCTGAAACAATCTTGTTCATTTTGGTCCTATTCTGTGTCTCTCAAAAAATGTCAAGGCAGCTGTTTTGCAGCCAGTGGCTCTTGGACTTGGCGGTCAGTTTTATTTCCAGACTGAATTCCGTAACTTAGGCAGGACTCCTTTATAAAACAAGAAAAATCATATTCTCACATGCTTGTGGTAAAGCCAAATGAGATACCCGGGACCCGTCACAGTCCCTGGCACACTGTGCACCCTCAAAAAAAAAAAAAAATGCCAGGTGAGTTGAGTAACACTGTTAAGTGCTGCTTTTGAGGTTAGCAGAGGATTCCTTGCTCAAGCGCCAGTACCCCGCTCTTAGACTCAGCAGGTGCTACCCACCTCGCTCCCCTCAGTCCTGCTTTCAGTCCCTGATGCATCACATCGCCACTGCCTGTCCAAGCGCATCGACTGACGGACCAGCTCGACGCCTCGTACCGCCGCCAGCGCAGATTCCGCGCACGCGCGGACTCCCGAGGCAGGCTGAAAGCCCAGATGGGGCTTCGAGGGGAGGAAGTACGCGCTCGCCGCCTGTTGTTGGCCCAATGGGGCGGCGCGGCTTAGCCGCCTGCCTATGAGACGCGCGCGAGGCAGGCGGAGGGCGGAAGGAGCCGCTCTCACGTGAGTAGGGGGCGGGGAAGGACGGGGGCAGGGCGGCTGGGGAGGCCCAGGCGGCGGAGCCTCGGGGACGGCGCACGGCGGGCGGCGGAGGAGGAGACGGTGGGTCGGGTAGGGCCGCGCTTCCCCTCCTCCTCCCACCTCCCTTCCACCAAGCTCGGGGGGATCCTCCGACGGCCCTGCGGGCAGCCCAGCTGCATGCTCATCCCGCGGGGCTGGGCCGGCGCGACTGCGCTCAGCTCCCTGGAGGAGCCGGGTTCTGAGGGGAGCTGTGATTGGGGGGAGGGGGAGCCACGGGCCGAGGGGAGAGGGCGCATGCGCAGGTGGGAACGCTCCCGGAGCCCCTGCCCAAACCGGTTCCCCCTGTCTAGGTGGGTGTCTGTCTTCCGAGACCTGCGCTTGCGGCCGTCCCGCTGGCCCCTCTGCAAAGCCGGTTTGTCTTTTCACTTTCATGTTTTGGGCCAGGTCCTATTTGGGAGTCTGGCCGCTCCCTGCGCCTCAGTTTCTCCCCATTGCCCGCCGGGCCTGTATGTAATTTAGGCTGGCTTCGGCCTTGGGCTGCCTTCCTGGGCTGCGCCCAGTTTGGAAGACTTGCTTTCTTTTAGTGTAGATCGACTGTCTCGTGTCGGCCTTACCGTCTCATTTAAGCCGCCTGCAGTTAAAGCGTCCCCAGCATCCCACACTCCCCACGTACTTTAAATATCTGCTCCCAGTACCTTCTTGCAGTGTCTTGATTCTCAGCAACCTTCAGGGAGGGTTTTAGGTGTTGAGCTAGAGGATAACCCGACATCGAAGAGTTCGCTGTCCATTGCCTGGTGGTACTTTGGTCCGTAACATTAAACCTACTACCATCTGCAACCTGCTTTTACAGGCGTTTCGATACTAGGGTTCCTCGGGGATTCCTTTAATCCTTCTTAGAAGCAAATGTCCTAGGAGACTGTGTTAAGTGATCGTGCTGCTGGTGCCCACAATCGTAGTTCTCTGTTAGTTTAAAATCCTGTCCCAAGTTGAATGCGAGGTCTTTTACCTTTTGTCATTTTTATCAATGGGAAAAAAAAAAAATACCTGTCAGGGACATAGTTTCACAATTCATTTGATGTTTTCACTCCAATAAACACCTGTATTCACATATGTGTAACTGGAGTAGTAAGCATTGAGCGTGTGCTTGTGTGTGTGTTTCCAGCTGCTTTGTTTATTTAGGAAGTAAAAAACAATGGAGGTTGAACTTAACAGTGTCACGTTAAACTGATGTTTGAAAAGTAGTTGGAAAAAGCTTAGGTGCCAAGAAAGTGCACATTCAACTTTTTTTTTTTTTTTAAAATAAAGAACCTATTGGCCTGAATAATTCAAGTGTGTTTCTATATTGAAAGTTTTTTAATAGGGTTTACTAAAACTGTAAATGAATAGAGAAGAGTTCTTTATATTTCTTTGTAGACCTCAGTTTACATTAATAAAATTTGAGTGTGAATTGTATTTATTGGTAACATTTAAAATTCACGTGTATCTTAAATACAAATTATTAACTCAAATTCATAATTAAAATTGAACTGTTGCTATGTTTGGTGAACTTTTTTGTTTTAGTTTTATAACTCAGTTTACAGTTAACTCACTGGTTTTAAGGTTTATATTTGAATAGATAACCTATCAACTACACGCATTTTGGAATTTTTGGCATAGTGTTTTGTTAGCAGTTTACAGGTGCTTAATCTGGATTGAATGGTAATTTAGTGGGGCTGTAAAGGTGAAGACACCTGCTTCCTATCTTTTCTACCACATATTGAAATAAGTGCATTATGCACATTATCTACACAGGGGACATGATTTTTCCACAAATATATCTCCGCTTTACAGCTTGAATTCTTTAAAGAAGTCGTCTTTTATTGCGTATATTTTCAGCTTAACTTTACAGCCCAGATTCTTTTAAAGAAGTCATTGTCTTTTATTGAGCGTGTTTTCAGCTAAAATGAAGCCAACTTTGAAGGTTTCATCATTTCACAGTAATTGTTTTAACAAGTGGCCTTTGAGTATAGGCTTCAGAAAATAATTTGTTTAAATCGGTGCTAATGTTGGTTGTCTCTAGACACTGGCGTGGCAGTATTTTGACATGGGCTGCCCGTAGTGTTATCTTTGTAGTTTTCAATATAATTGGATATCGTTAGCTTTCTCAGCAATGTGATATAAATGAATATAACACTCTCAAATAATATTTCTTGGAGAAAGATATTAAAGAAGTGCCAATTTAACCAACATACATAAAGCAGGGTTGGGCATGACATTTGGGTGTGTTGTCTCTGTCTCGTTTTTTGGTTTTCCGTAGTTAGATCCTGAAAAAAGAAAATCCAAGGCTAGGGACTGGATGTCCACTGGTACACATGAAAAAACACTATATCAATTTAACAAATGTTTCTCTTTTTTTTTTTTGCAATAATCTGGTTACCTTGTTCTGCCCCTTCCACCCCCCCACCCCACCCCCGTTTTCTGATGATCCTGAGATCATTATTCTTTAGAAAACTTGTAAGTCAAACAATACTAGATAGACATTTAAACTTATATTGTAACCACTCTTGTTGACTTTTAACAGCCTTGTTTCTCTTCGTGTGCAAAGACTGTATGACCAAATATGGCAGTTTGCAAGTCATGAACACTTTATAGAATATAGCCTGGAAGTTTTTCTCTTTCCAGAGCAGCCATAATACTCTGAGGTAATCATCAGTGAGAATTTTTTGAAAATTGTTCCTTCTGTCCTAGTAGAGTTCTGTAAGGCCTAACTTCCCCCCGCAACCCCAACATCCCTTTTTCTATGGATCATAAATAGTAAAAAATAAAACTTGTTTTTAAGTTCATGCATGACATTAAATAGTTTATATTACGTTGGCTATAAAACATGTGAAGCATCTCTTTTTAATTGTATGGTTATGCTGCCAAATTTGGAGGTTTGTACCTCTCTAAGAGTTAATGCATGGTTATGGTTGCAAAAGCTTTTATATTATAAATCACTACTCCTTGGGATCTATTAATCTTTGTGGCAATAAATTTTTCTCCATACTAAAAACTGGCGTTTCTTAAGGTACATTAGCAAGTTAGTAGCTTAATAACAATTTGACTATTTTTAAAATTCCTTTTTCCTAGTTTCCATTATTTATTCGTTTTGGTAATTATAATCATCAACCTATGGTTATAATCTTGTTTTCCTTTTTTTGAGGATGGCCTTTGTATTAGGAAAAGGAATTGATATTTAGAATCTTTCTTTGGGAACATATTTTAAATATTATCAAAGGTATTAAGAGATAGCCTTCAAGGCTAAATTGGATTAAATGTTAGGCATTTGTGTAATACTACTGCAGGGAAGAGCTATGAGTTAATCATTTTAATGTTTTTACTGTAGAGGTAATAAACTCCCATATGCCCTTGAAGTATGCTGATAAACGGATTCTGGCAGTGTGAGACTAGGAACATGTCATGTAAATCCCTTTTGCTGTGACACACGATTTTCTGTGAATAGACCTCTGATATAGCTGCAGAAGAGAAATGGTTATGTCTTTATTTACTTATCCGTTCAATTCTCTGTGAACTGAAGAAAAATCTGATTTCTATCTGAAATCCTTTCCTAACAGGAAATATTTTTTATATTTTTGCTTTTGTTTGTGAGAAAAGATCTTTTCAGATAGGTTTAAAAACACCAGTGGAACTTAATTAAATATTTGCGAATTTTTAGAAATCTTACACAGTGCCTATTCCAGTGCCGTGAATGAAGGTTCTCAGAAAATGTTTATTCATTGCCCATACTTAATCAATTGTCCCACCATCCTTGTGTAACTATGGACCAAGGCCTTCTTATATTAAAAAGGACAGAAAACATGTGTCTTCTGCTAAACATTTTGTGGTGTGCCTGTACACATTTCCCTGAAAATCAAACAAGTCATAGAAAGGCAAAACCATATTTACTGCATTTATTTTGGTCATCTATCCAATGATTTGTTTGCTTGGCGTTAAATTCACATAGTTTAAGGAGAAATGAATGATATGAATGTTTCAGATCTAAGTGTAGACAGGTTGATAATCTAAATGGAATAGATTCATTTTCTTCACTATGGATGAGAAGGAACATATGACTAATTTCCAGAAAAGAGTTTTTAGATGATCCTGCATTGCTCAAATATGTTCATATTTTTATATTTATGAACACTAATGTAAATTGTATTATGCTTTAGAAATCTGTTCCAGAAAAAGTAAAGACAAGGTTACTTTTTAAAAATAATTCATACTATTGAGGTCAGAAATATAATCTGTCCTTGTGAATGAGTAGTACATTAATATTAAGCTAACTTTCTCTGTGTTCCCGCAGAAAGGTTTCTATTGTGGAAATGTCATCTAAATAATTTAAATATTTAGTTTCAGAGATACTGTGTTGAAGTGAAGCATACCTAGAGTTCTGGAAAAAATTAATGTGCTCTTTCCTGAAATATACACAGGAATGCAGGGAAACCACTTATCTGGTTAATTTTTTCAGATGTCAACAGTGTTACACTTAACACAGCATTTAAATGAGTTTTATGTACATTTCATCCCCTTTTCTACATCTCGTACCTTTAATTAGTGGTATCAAGATATGGAGGAGGGAGTGTGAACTTTGGTATCATATAGATATCCCAAGTATGCCCTTACTGAGTGTATAACTGAAGGTAAGCTACTTAATGACTCTCAGACTCAGTTTCTTCATTTGTAAAAACGGAACGAGTTATGCTTCTATCATGGTTTAAGACTGGAAAGCACCTGACATCAACGCCCCTCCCCCCATCCCCTTTCCTGAACACTCTCATTCACAAAAGAATAGAAAGGATTCAGTCCCTTCATTTTACATATGAGAAAACAAGCTACAACATTGTCCAAGTCATATCAAAAAAGACCGAGAAGTTCAACTCCCGATTGGTTATTTTTATATGGCACCAGACTGTTAATGAAGCTTGATTACTCATGAGAAAGCGAGAAATAACTGAAAATATTGCCTGTCTTCTTTAGGTACTTTATTGATTTTTTGTGAATTTTATCCTAAAGATCCTATTAAGTTGCAATCAGTCTTTAAAAATTTTTCTTGACCAATGAATGGATAAACAAAATGTGGTGTATATATATATATATATATACAATGGAATGTTATTCAGTCTTAAAAAGGGAGGAAATTCTGACACACGCTACAACATAGAAGAGCTTCGAAGACATTATGCTAAGTGAAATAAGCCAGCCACAAAAGGACAAATATTGGTATGATTTCACTATTTATATGAGATACCTGGAGTAGTCAAATTCAGAGACAAAGTAGAATGTTGGTTGCCTTGGGGACTGGGAGTTAGTCTTTAATGGGTTCAGAGTTTCAGATGGAGAAGATGAAAATGTTAATAGAGATGGATGGATGGTAGGAATGGTTGGTTGCACAACAGTGAACTTATTGCCACAAACTGGCCATTTAAAAATGGCTAAAATAGTTTATGTTATGTATATTTAACCACAATTTGAGAAGAAAACTTTTAAAATCTTTTTAAAAATTAAAAATATTTTGTCTTACAAATTCCTATGTTTCTATAATTAAGGTATCTTTTTTTTAGTTCACCTGGAATTGAACTAAGGGAGTCACTTCTAGTTTACAGAAGTAAGTTATCATAGGCATTGTAGGTTAAAATTTGCCTAACAGTGCCTTTTAGATAAGCTGGGTTTTTCTTACCTTTAAGTGCTGTAGGCCCAAGATGAGTAAGTTTTGTTTTCTTTTGTTTTTGCTTTTTAAAGCTAAGCTGAAATTATTCAGAAGGTTTAAATTAATATGGTTCTCTTAGTTCACTAAAATAATTCAAAGAAACAGCCCCCAAATTCAGAGTCAGACTTAAACAAAGACACATCTATTGTTTAGCAATTAGTGGTGGTGGAAAGGAATTTATTTTTATAAAGAAGGGCTGATTTTCCATTGAGTTTTGTTAGATTTGTCCCACCCTTCCCAGGGTAGGCTGTGAGGAATTCATGTGACAACCAACGTAGGAAAAGAAACTTCAGAGCCAGGAAAAAAAAGAAAGATTAATATAGTGTGATTTTTAAAAATACTCTTCCTCGTACCCTACTCGGTTAATTTTAAAGGGCCGCAAACCCACAGGAATTGGCCTGCTACAGCATCTTTGAAATTTGATTCTTTTGCTATGTCCTGTTTTGTTCTTTTTTCTGAACAGAAAGTAGTCTTATCAAGTCTTTGTTTTAGGATACAATTGGGAGCAGCATTGAGGATGAATTGGAATGGGGAGAGCATGGAGATGGGAACACCGAGGAGGAGAGATGCATTTCAGAAAAGATCAGAGACACCTAGATACCTGCGTTTTGATGGATCTTAAGCAAGTTATTGAACTAGTCTAGCCTTAGTTTGTGTCATGAAGTAATACCTATCTGGCAAGGTTAGTGAAGAGATTAATATTAGTGCATGTAAAGCTTCTTTAGTAGCATTTTGGGCATGAAATCAGAACTCAACTCAGGAACTAATAAGTATTACTGTCTCTTTAGATTTAGCAGGGTGATTTAAGTATCCCCCTTAAGATTCCCTGAAGCTTTACTCATTTGCTCACTGGGTAAGCAGCAAAAATGATGGGAATTGGGAGGGAAATGATAAGAATATTTTGGTCCAAAGGGAATCCAAGATATGTTTTGTGACTTATTTAACTGATTTTGGCTGTGACAGTTGGGAACTTGATGAAGAGTTAGTCAGGCACACTCAGAGGTGGTTCTTTCTGAGTCTTCATTCCAGTCATCCTTCATATGCACATCCCCAGTCACATGCTTGTAATGCAACATATTGGTCACTTCTCACATTACTTAGACCCTGACAGTTAAACACTGAATAAAAGAATTTTATTCCACCGATCTAAGATCCTTCTCCACAGGTAGTTCAAGGGACTGTGCATGCTCACTGTATTCCTAGCATTGACCATGGTGGTTTATACTTAGCATTGTTTCTAGAATGAATGATCAACTAATACAGTGGAGTACAACATTTTACTATGTGATAAATGCTATCATTCTGTGATAAGATTTAAAAGCAAACAAAAAGCCTTAGGAACCCTAGAGAGAAGTAAGGAATATTGCAGAGGGAAGTAGGGAGGTGGCGTATTTGATTGTATTAGATTGCTAGAAGGGGAGGAAGACCAACTGGGGAAACGGAAGACATGTTCCTAGCTTAGCAGACAGTATGAGCAAAGGCTTGAAAGCATAAAAATGCACTCATATTTAATGAATGCTTTGGTATAGTTTATAGAGAGGAGAATAGAATGATAGATTGGCTCCAGATTTTGAAGAACTGATGCTATAAGGAGTTTGGATTTTTTCTCTGTTTTCACTTAGGAGCAATTAGAGGTTTGGGGGAAGGGGTGGGATAGATCTGAATTTTTAGAAATTAATTATGGGGACTTGATAACCAAAGAATAGAGAGAATCTAGACTTATGTTGTAGCTAAATTGAAAGAAGTAGATACTCACAAGTCAGTGACATGAATAATAGTGAAGAAGGAAGAGTTTTGGGGTACATGTTTTGAAACTAAAATGCATTACAATTTCAAGGGAGAATGAGAAAAGGAGTCCAGGACTTTTTGACCTGTCTTGGATCAGTAGTTGTTAACCAGGGTAGGAAACCTTTGAGGAACAATATGCTTGTCCACTTTGGACACACGGAATCGATTCTGAGATGGCCATGGGACACGTGTAGCAGAGCCCTCCTGTGCATTTTCATCATACCCGTTGCATACCTGTGTTATACCAAGCACTATACTGTATTGTAATTACTTGTTTACTTTTTTGTCTACCACCGTAAGCCTGTCAAAGGTAAATGGAAGTAATAAACACACGAGCTAATGAGATAGCTAGGGGAAAATGGAAAAAGGAGACCAGGTGGAATTTAAAGAATGGGCAGAAGAAAAGTGATCGATCTAAATGACAGCTGAGTGAATGTAGAAGAAAATGGAAGCAAAAGATAAGAGTTTCAGAATGAGCATTTTTATTTCAGCTGGTAGTAGTAATATGAGAGCTGAAAAAAATTCTTTGAGTATTGAAATTGTGTTGTTGATTTTTAGAAGGAAAGGTTCAGAGGGGGTTGGTGAGAGGTAGGGGAGCTGCTCAGTGAGAGTGGGAAATCCCATTGAAGTGCTAGAGGTACTTAATACTACTTCAGGAAGAAAGTGTTTCAAGAAAACCAAGGAAACATGAATCAGAGCCCTGGACTAGTGGCTGGACCAGCACATTTTATTTGTCTCAAGCATGTCAAGTTCAGTTACAAGTATCACTCACACCTCTTTCATCAAGTTAGGAAAGTGACTTATTGGGAGATGATTTTTGCCTCTAATTGCACATTAGCAAATCCATACCACTGCAAGTTCACTGTTACTGCTCTGAATGATGTTAGTAACTAGACACAATACAAATATCCAATAGTACTCTTTCCAAAAAAATAAAGTTCAAGTTTTTAAAAAGTAAATGCATTATCCAGGAATCAGCTACTTTCAAAGGACTGTAAGAAGAGCCTTTGGCATAGACGGTTCTTTTCCATTTCACTGTGAATTATCTGGGTCTGTAGTGTTTTAGGGGAGATTGAGAGTGAAAATGAATCTTTATTAGGCAAGATTGAGGTGCATTATTTGCTGTGGTCTTCGTAGAAGTGCATAGTTGAGCATGAAATTGTCACTTATGGCATAGAGCAGTGAATTTGGGCAAAAGTGTATGAAGAGTTGATATTATGAGACTGATTTTCAATCGGAAAATCCTTCTAGTGATCTTCTGTGTGTCAATAAAGATGAAAGTAACGAAAAGATAGAAGAAAAATAAAATCGAATTTTCGGGTTTGATGCAGGAGGCTGCTTAATTAAACACTATTACCTGGCATTTTAAGTGACTTACTAAAGGAGATAGAAGGAAACATCCCTGAACTCGGCTTGCCAGCCTGGCCCTGTTGGTAACTGGACATGTTACACGGGTCTAGGTTCATCACTTGTGTAAAAGAAGGAAACAGACAGTGCTGACCAAATACCAGGGTGTTCCTGTGTGTGTTAATCTCATTCAAAATGGAATAGAAGTCCTTACTCTGTCTACTTTACAGAATTGTTAGGATAATAAAATGTGGTAAAGAAGGTGTATGTTTCAGTTATCTGTGAACTATTATACAAAGTATTATTCCTTCAAAATATTCCTTTGCATTTATTTAGATATAAACAATTAGAATGCCGAATTAGAAAAGCTGTGTATTTTTGCCCTAAAATTGTGTTTTCTAAATTGAATTACCTAAATCAGTTGATGCTTGTTAATTCTTTTAAAATTGGAAGTTAGTTTTTGCACAAGCTTTAAGTACTTGTGCTTATAATGTTCTGTGTATTGGTAAATGAGATACATGTTTACATATATATGTATATTCCATTGTAATTTTTATAATAGTTCTATGAGGCAGATAGTACACCAGTTTCACTTATGGAAACAGGCACAGTGTGACTGACCAAGCTCACAGTATTAGTAAGTAGTAGAACCAGTATTTTGACTTGGGTTTTTTCTAACTCGTGTGTTTTACCATCATAAATATGACTTCTCTTGTTAGTCTCTAAAAGATAGTCTTACCTTTTTATTGGGTGGCTCTTGTTCTTTTCCTCTTTATTTGCCATTTTATCCTATATTTTCAAATATATGAGCACCCACTATGTACTGGGCATTGTTCTGGGTGGTAAGGATGCAGCAGTTAATGAAAGACAAAATCCCTGCCCTCGTGGATCTTAGGTTCTAGCTTACATGATACTTAAAAACAAATGATTAAAAGGTAAGTGTGTCGAAAGGTGGTAGGCGGTATGGAGAAAGGTAGGAAGAGGGATGGTAGTTCAGAATGTTTGGGGAAGAAGTTCATACTTTATTGTCCCTGAGAAATTAAAGTTACAGTCTGAAGGATGAAGATTTAGAGTAGGGGGTGTCTTGTGGTAACTGATGTAAGTAGGGATTAAAAACAACAAAATTAGACCTTACGGTCTCAGGACAGGGGTGGTGAATACTCTAGAATTTTGTATACCAAGTTCTGGGGCGCCTCTTTATTGTGGAGGCCAGGGAAGAGGTGGTCTTATCTAGAGTCCCTACGGCTCCTGGACTCCCTCTTCACTTCTGCTTGGAAGCTAGAGAAAGGGAGTCTCATTGTATAACAGCCTGTACTACTTAGTGTTTTGATAAACCTCATTCCTACTGAGTGATTCAGTTACTTTCAGGTGCCAAAACAAACAGTAAAGTATTTTATAAAGTATATTTTCCTATCACCTCCTCAAAGAAAATAGGTTGAACTTTGAGCCTGCCAGATCTTCTCAGTTCCATAGTGTAAATACAAAAGTATATTATTTTTGAGTCTAGAGTATTATAGAAAGTTCTCAGTGTCTCTGAGATTATAGCTTTAGAGGATTTTTCTCAGGCTCTCTGCTATAATACTATTAAGTCACATTTTAAAAAATGGCAAAAAGACTGATTAAGCATGAAAACCTTACCTGAAGTACAAGTTCTAAAAAAAGATAAACATTCCTTTATCCAATACTGCATGTTTTGGAAAAGAGCCCCAATTTGTGGCATTGGAAAGTCATCATTATTGAATGAAAAGAGTGTAGCCTGTGGAATCATAGATAACTGGGTTCAGTTTTGGCTTTGCCTCTAACTGGTTACTTGACGACCATTGCTTATACCATCTCTCTCAACTTCCTCCTTTGTGAAACAGAAATGTGATGATTAAATTAAGAGACACCACCAGCAAATTGTAATACAGCATAATAGGTACTATAAAAGTTGTAAAATGCCAAGGGAACAGAAGTAAGGCAAGTAATTGATTATGCTCTGGGGTAAAAATGGGCAGGCCGCTAGAAAAGGGAGGGTTAGGTCATGAATGAAGAATTGGAGTTGATGGACTGCAGAAGCAAGGAAACATTTTAGGAAGAGGATACTGTGAGTGCAGATATCTGGAGGTATTAAAGTACAGATACTCGTTGGCTTACGATGGGCTTATGTCCTGATAAACCCATCATAAATTAAAGTATAAGTTGAAAGTGCATTTAATCCACCAGACCTACTTCACATCATAGCTTAGCCCAGCCTACTTTAAATGTGCTCAGAACACATTAGTCTGCAGTTGGGCAAAGTCATCTGAGAGTCTGTTTTATAATAAAGTGTTGAGTACCTCATGTAATTTATGTATCACTTGCACCATCATAAAGTTGAAACATTGTAAGTTGAACCATCATAACTCAGGGACCGACTATATTCACCCTTAGCAAAGACATCATCACCTCTAATACATTTCTTAACTCCATTTTTAAGCCCCTCTCCCCACCTGTTCCTGTAGTTTTCTCTGCCTCCGAGATTTCTCAACTAACAGTACACTCCTTTCGGGCAAGAATCTAATTTCTCACATTTACCATATGCTATTCTTTACACACTGGACACCGTAAGTATTCATTGCATGGATGAAGTAAAACTACATGAAAAAAAGTTTTCAGAAGTACATTTTGAAGTTTCCTGAATGCCAGGCCGTGCATTTTGATTTAGCCCTATGAAATGTAGACTTGTAGAGTTGATAGCCATTAAACAAGGGAATTCATTTAAATAGAAAGCAGCGAAACGTTCAGGATTAGAGCTGTAGTTATACCAAGTTAAATGACGACCTCTTGGGGTTGCCATTTCCTTATTTGTTTAACATTATTGATGATTTAAAGTTTGCATTCAACTATAATATTTAGGGTTTCTGTGATTCCTGTTGCCAGGTGGATATCTAGATGGGAGCCTTTTGAGGAGAAATAGTGCTTGGCATATGGTGTATGCTCAATAAATATATGTCCAGTTAAAAATCCGAAGCATAAATCAGGATACTTAATTGGAGAGACTAAACTGACTCAGAACTTTTACTTCTTTGAAGGTACAAGATGAGCACAGAGCTAGCGCTGCTTTGTTAATTGATTTAAGCTCTCTGGGTATGACATTGTATTGTTTGTTCTGTTGCTGTTTTGGCAACCAGATGAGAACATTGCCAAAAGTATGCAGAACCAGATTTTTAAATGGTAAGTGAGTTTGAGTTTTATTCCAAGAGTCAATAAATAATTGAATGGCTCTTCATAAGTGACGTATTGTTATACTTCTTGCTGGGAATTTTTGGCTTGAAACTCTCTTATTGGTAATATTCATATTGAATAAGATACTGTGAGATGGGAAGATTGAGTTTTTAATGAACTTCGGATATCTTGCTATGTAAAGTATTTCCCAGCTCTAGAATTTATGACTGCCCTGCCTTGAATTTATTTCTTTTGGGTGTTAATGTGAAATTTTGTTTCTTAAAAACGCACGTTAGTATTTATCCATAATGTCAGGAGAACCTTAGTTATTGTCCTAAGTGCTTTCAGTTTCATTTATGTATACAGTTTTACAAATTAAAAAATAGAAAACAGAAGTTGAGTACTTTATAATTTTTAAAGGCCTAAAATAAAATTGCAACATATGCCGAATAGTTTCTGTAGGTAAGCAGTTCTCGAGAGAGTATGTTTTATGTATTTCTTTGAAATCTGAAATATCTCAGCCCTGACTAGCACTAAATTCTCTTACTTTCTGGAATAAAAAACCTAGAGTGTAAATGTTGAAAGTCTTGGGGAAATATTTTGGAAGTGTTTTAAAAATGTTTTTATATGTATTTTGTAAAAATTGGAGCATAATTGAATATCTGGCAGACTTTCTATATGAGTATCTTTTGGTTTTTGTTTTTCAGGCATTTTAAAAATATTTAATCATTCATGAGTTGAGTTTCATTCTTGAGTCATGGATGACAAGGCTTCTGTTGGAAAAATCAGTGTCTCCTCAGACTCGGTATCCACTCTTAATAGTGAAGATTTTGTCTTGGTTTCCAGGCAAGGAGATGAGACACCGTCTACAAATAATGGAAGTGACGATGAGAAAACAGGACTCAAGGTAAAACTCCATAACCAAAGTTTCTTTTGTTTATTAGGCTTGCTAAGCCTGCTGCGAAACTCGGCCTTAATTGGAAGATGTATGGAGTGCGAGTGAGAACATGAAAATAATATCCTTTCTTTTTTTTTAATGCTCAAGAGTTTTATTTACAATTAGTGACAAATTTATATTTGGTTAAGTTTTCAGTTTGATTGCTTCTAACCTTCTAATACCCCTAACCGTCAAAACTCGTGGCCATAGTATAAACATTTTTCATTTTAGCGTTGTTTTCACTTTCCCATTGAATGAGAAGTCACTGCTTTTTCGTTTGTTTGTTTTTGGTGTATGTAATATAAGGGCAGTGGCAGCAGTGCTGTTTATAAAAATGAGTTTTAGGATGATTGAAACAGAACTTTAAATTACTGCCTTTTGGCCACTTCTGTTTGTTTATATATATTTTCTCAGCAAACAGACAACTATTACTTCTTTTCCTATACTCTTTATTGTTCTTGTCTTTATGGATATAAATAAAAACAGTTTATCTTGTTACATCATTTAAAATAAGTAGCTCTAAAAGTATTTTGATTTCTGTTTACATCTTTTCATTCAGCAAGTGTTTATTGAGTATCAGCTGTGTGCCAAGTACTGTTCTAAATACTGAGGAAACAGTGGTGAATAAGACAGGCAAAGCCCCCTGCCTCCTGCAGCTTTTAATTTTCTTTAATTTAGAAAAGAGAATTATACAGTCATGGAGTGATCTCTCTGATTACTGTAGCACCTGTCTGGCACTTCATACAAATGTTACAATCATGTTGACTGCATACCCTATCCTATGCTCTAAATCCTCACAACTGCTTTGTAACTACTAATCTGTACTTCATGCTCCCACAGTTTTTATTTTAATGGGGGAAATGGACTCTAAGCAAATAAAAAAAAATGGATATAAGGAAATTTAGGTGCTATAAAGAAAATCGAAGGGAGATATGAGGATAAAGAGGTACTATCTTGAAATGACATGTGAGCAGAGACCTGAATGGCATGAGGAAGAAGGCCATGGAGAAACCTGAGAAAAGAGCTTTACACAGGGAACAGAAAATAACACAGACCCCAAGGAGGCTCACCCTTGTTAGGACAGAGATTAGAACACAGGGAATAAAGTAAATAAAAATTGCTAAAGGATGAGATTTAATGGTAGGTAGGGGCTGGATTATATAGAACTCGTAGAGCTTCGTAGGAATTTGGCCTTCGTCATAAATGTGGAGGGGATTTTTGGAGCGTTTCGAATGGGGGCATAATCTAGTGTATATTTGTAAAAGCTCACTGGCTGAGAGAGATGACATGTGAGGAGCTCTGTGGGCCTGCTCCCCAGCAAAACTGGGGGGACATTTTTATTTAAAAAACAATAATTTAAAATCTCTAAGGGAATTACAGCAAATGAAGAAACATTTATTCAAGGAAATTACTAAAATTTGGTAAGGGATCTGTGGTATTTGAACCAAGACCCGTTTTTTTTTCCCTCCCTTATCCCAGCTGAGCAAGATGGTAGCTCCATTCCAGATTGAGTGGCAGAAGACAGGGTTCCTGCCCTCCCAGCTCCAAGTCAGAGGGCTGCCTTCCAGGGAACAGCAGGACAACAACATTTCTTACGCTGCCTCCAGGTGCCCTTTGCAGGCCAAGCATGAAGGGTCTTCTTTTTCCTCTCAGCCCTTACAGGGTAGAGGCTCTACTTTGGGCAAGTGCCGCTGAACATCCCGGGATCCTGACTGCTTTTCCCTTTTCTCTGGTGTGACAGTGGTTTTGTACCAGTGGAGAAAAACCAGGAAGACCTGAGACTACTGTACCATCTCCCATACCCACCACATGCTTAGCTTCGGAAGATGGGGTGTAAGAGAGAAGCATGCCATTGTCTGTCCTTCCAATTTCATAGCCAAGGCTCAGAATTTGCCTGTAGTGAGAAGCAGGCCATGAAACAGCTCCTAATCTCTTCCCAAAGGAACTAACTTTATTTGCTAAGACTGCAAAGGGTACTCTCAAAAAACAGTGGAGATTGTGGTGAAAGGTAATTTAGAGGAGATCGGTAGGTCGATTGGACATCCAGGTTTCACCGTAGGATTGCTGGGAGGAAACTGCCTAGGATCAGAACAAAACTCAAACATCGACATCTGGAACTTTCCCTTCAAAGTAACCTCAGTCTGTTTGGTATAGTCTGTGGAACAGTTTACATCTGAGTGCATGGTTGAAAACTGTAGAGCAATCAGCCACTATTACTGGAGTTTAACATCTAGGTGTGGTCAGAGAAAGAGACAGAGTGCCCTGTAAAAACTTCTCTCATCCCAGGATGACTGCGGGCAAATCCACGTCTGAGCCCCCAGAGGAGCAATGTCAGAGGCTCAACACTATGGGAGTTAGGGGAATAGAATTTACTAAAATAAGCCATCCAGTCACCGAACAAATGAGGAAGCATAAAAAATACCAAGTTTAAGAGTGGAGAGATCAATACCAAGAATTGATACAATATATCATTTAAAATATCTAGTTTGCAACAAGTAAGTTTGAAACATGCAAAGAAACAAAATATAACCCATATATCATTAAAATAAGGACAGACTGCTGCTTGTGAGAGTGACACATTGGTTTTAATACGCACACTCTTCAAAGTAGCCGTTATTACTATGTTCAGTGAGCTAAAATCATGCTTAAAGTATGATAATCAAGTTAAATAGAGAATATCATTAAGGAGATAGCAGTTACCAAAAAAAAAAAAAACCAAATGGAAATTCCGAGGTGGAAAAGCACAACTTAAATGAACAATTCACTAGAGAGGATCAACAGTAAATTTCAACTGGCAAAAAGAGTTAATGGGAGGTGATGTCATCAAAATGGCAGTAACAGGCGTTTTCTACCATTCTTCTCTCAAAGAACATTGATTTAGATAATCATTTGCAGACGAGAATACTTTTGTGGAAGTCTGGGGAGTCCAGCATAGAAGTTCTAACGTACCGTTGTAGCAAATAACATCCAAGATTCGACCCTTTGAAAACGTTAAAGGAATAGGTTCACTTTACCTGTGTCACTCCTCCCCCAGGGTGGAGTGACACAGGTAAAGTGAGACTCAGCTGTGATTTCTGAGTGTGTGTGATTGAGCATCTGGCTTCCTCAGCTGTGTGAGACACTCGCTGAAAGGCCCATTTCTTTCTCATCCCGTCTGGAATACTGAATCGTGAAATGCATGACTTGGGGGCAGATAGTCTGGCTGAGAGGCTAGCAGCCAGGGCTGGGAATGGAATGTATCAAAGGGACACAGGTCCTACTAACTGCTTTGGGACTCTGTCAGGGAGCTCACCCACGAGCCACTGGGGATGCCGCCTTTAACCAACTCTCTCCCAACTGGCCATGGGTACCTCTGAGTTCCATGCACCTCACCCAGACACACCCCCACTCTATGACTGCCTCCCTGCACATGTCCTTCAGGTCAAGAATGGTATGAGCCTTCTTAGATGGCTAGTGAGCACACCCAGGAAGTCAGTCTGATTCTGGGATTGAGAGAAACCACACACTTGAGCATTCATCACCACCTTAGGTAAAGCAAATACAATCGAGAGCATCAATAACAGACTGGATCAAGCAGAAGAAATTACTGTGAAGTACAAGACATTATTTGAAATTAGTCTGAGAACACAGAAAAACATTTAAAAACAATGAAGAAAGCCTATGTGAACTATGGCATACCATTAAAATGAGGACTTTACATTATTTGAATCCTAGAATGAGAAGAGAAGAAAGGAGCAGAAAGCTCATTTAGAGATGTAATTATTAAGAACTTCACAAATTTGGGGAGAGATTTGGCTATCTGAGTTCATGAAGTTTATAGGTTCCCCCAAATTTGAACCTAAAACGATCCTCTCCAGGACACATTATAATAAAACTGTCCGAAATCAAAGACAAATTTTTTTTTAAAGCAGCAAGAGAAGAAAAAATCGCATTACAAGGGAACCCCCATACGGCTTTCAGTAGATTTCTCAGCAGAAACCTTGCAGGCCAGAAGAAAGTGAGATGATATATTCAAAGTTCTGAAAGAAAAAAAATAACAGCCAAGAATACTTCTATTTTGACAAAGTTAGCCTTCAGAAATGAAGGAGGGAGAAAGACATTCAGAAGTCAAAGATGAGGTAGTCAGGTCACCATTAGACCTTACAGGAAATGCTGAAAGTTCTTAATCTTGAAATAAAAGGATACTAATTACAGTCATACTTTAGTATGTACTAATTATATCTCCTATAGACGCTGACATAGATGATCACTGGAATACACTTGCGAGTTAACAAGTAGAAGTTTGTTTCTGTGGTCACCTGATTTAGACAAGAATACTAGAACCATTTAATTGGGAATGATTTTTTTCAACATCAAAATTTCAAGGAATAAAGGAAAAATAGATAAAATTAGACTGCATCAACATTAAAATTTTTTCTGCCTCAAAGGTTACTATCAAGAAAGTGAAAAGATAATCCACAGAATGAGGAAATATTTGCAAATCATAAAGTAATCGTATTGGGATATATAGAGCTAAACAGCATAAAAGTTTTATCAGCAGCTAAATGGGTAAATAAAATGTATACATGGAATATTATTTGGTCATAAAAAGGAATGAAGTACTGATGCATGCTGCAACATAGATGAAACTTGAAGAATTATATTAAGTGGCAGGCAGGTCACAAAAAATCACAAATTACAGTTGACCCTTGAACAACATGGATATAGGCTATGTGGGTGCACTTCTACGTGGACTTTAAAAAATAAATAACACAATTGGCCCTTCATTTCCCATCTGCAGAGTCAACCAGCCATAGTTCAAACATTATTTTTGATCCATGGTTGGGAATCCACAGATGAGAGAGCTGACTATATGCATTGTTCTACACCATTTTATATAAGGGTCTTGAGCATCCATGGATTTTGCTCTCTGTGAGGGTATCCTGGAACCAACCCCCTGCAGATACTGAGGGATGACTATAGTTAAGTTTTGGGGAAGTCCAAAGTTATATGTAGATTTCCAACTGCACAGGGGGTTGTTTGGTGACCTTAGCCCCTGCATTCAAGGGTCAACTGTATGTGGCTCTATTAATGTGAAGTATCTAGAATAGTCAAATCTTTAGAAGCAGAAGATAGATTAGTGGTTGTTCAGGGCTGTAAATATTGGGGGACTAGGGAGTTAATACCGAAGGTCGTATGGGTGTTTTTTGTTTTGTTTTGTTTTGAGGTGAAGAAAATATTTTAAAATTCTCTTTGGAGATGGTTGTATATGTCTATGAAGGTACTCAAAACCATAGAAGTTATGCTTTCAATAAGCAGTTTCTATATGAATTATATCTAGGAGCTCTGTAGAGAATTGGCAGTCAGGGGCAGGACTGGTAGCAAGAAGAAAAGATAGGGGGCTGTTTTAGTCATGAAAGGGAGAGATAATGGTGGCCTGGACCAGGGGATGAATGTACTCTGATTCAGGATATATTTTCAAGGTAGAGCTGATTGGTTGTTAGTATAGGCAAAACTAGATGTGGGATTTGAGGCAGAGAGAAGTAAACAGTGATTCCTAGATTTGGCTCTGAGCTGTTAGGTTTATGGTGGTGCCATTTACTGAGATGGGAAAGAGATCGAAAGGTTTGGGGCAGGGGATGGGTAATCAATTTAGGACTTGTTAAATTTGAGATGACTATTAGATTTCCATTTCTAGATGTCATGTAGTTGGATGTATGAGATTGATGCTTCGATTGTGACTGGCATTAACAGTACATAGTCGGTATTCAAAGCAATGGGATTAGATGAGATCACCATAGAGTGAGCGTAGATACTGAAGAGATGAATAAGAGTTGATTTTAGGGATACTTCAATATTTAGAGATTGAGATGAAGAAAGACCAGCAGAGAAGACTAAGAAGAAATAGCTAGTGAGATATAAGGAAAACTAAGACGCTGGAATTCCTTAGAAGAGAAATGAAGAAAACGTTTCAGGAAAGCTGGAGTAACCAGATGTGTTCTACTGAGAGGTTGCTTTAGATAGTGATGGAAGAATGATAAGATAGAAAAAAGCCTTGGTGATTAAGACTTTTTTTTTTTTTAAAGAGAGAGATGAGAGCATTATGTTAATTTTTAAAGTAGTGTTTGGTTTATTCTTCCTGATAAACCATTTATGGTAACTGAGAAGGACCCTCAGGACTCCTCCAGAGAACTTTTTTCTTGCTCTGTCATCCATCTTATTTATCAGAGATGGTTCTGTAGACTGGGAAATTGAGCAACATGTTCTCTAAATTTAAAATGTTTCCTCTACGTATTTCCGTATAATATCAGTATATCTATACAGTATATCGGTTTAGTGTGTGAAGAACTGGTAAGTGAAGTAGTGATCAAATTATTGTTAAATCTATGCTGTCATCAGAGGAAAGCATAATAGGATTACTGCAAATTTGTTGCTCACTTATGCTCATTCTTTTTGAAACACTGTTTTCTCAGCCACTAGTAGATTTTAAAATTGCACTGGATTTAGAAAACATTTAGAAGATATGTCACTTTTCCACCCGAAAAGTCCTAATTGAGTTGTTGAATATTCATTTGACAGCTAGTAACCTACCAAGTGCTGTTTTAGGCACTGAGGATAAGAACTCCCATTTTTGGAAATATGAGGACCTAAAAAACCTAAAAATGTCCCAGTACAAAATACTTAGGAAAGTTGGGTGAAATGTAACAAACAACCTTTCAATTGCCCAGTCATATTCATAAAAAAGTAAAGAAACTCCCTAAGAAACAAGCAAAGAGGAAGCAAAGCCAGAACAACACGTTATGAGCTGACATTGGGGCCTCAGTGGTGGAATTTGCTGTTCTTTATAACCAGTGGACTTGGATTTTACAGAGACTTGTTGGAACTGAGATTTCCTCATAAAGTGCTCTCGGGCTAGCTACATCCTAACTGAAATGATGGACTTGAAAGGATGGACAGTCACAGGAAGAGAATAAGGAAGCTTAACCTTAGCTTGAACACTGGT
This sequence comes from Pteropus vampyrus, assembly GCF_000151845.1. Taxonomy (NCBI): domain Eukaryota; kingdom Metazoa; phylum Chordata; class Mammalia; order Chiroptera; family Pteropodidae; genus Pteropus; species Pteropus vampyrus. The sequence continues at coordinate 5,658,835 of NW_011888876.1, read as the reverse complement.
TTGGAGGAGAGACTCAGTGAGAATTTGTACCCATATATTTGAGCTTTGCCTTCCTGTATATTTGGGGTTTGAATTTGTACTTCTTGCAAGTTCCAGGGTTGGTAGTACTCCTGGGGGTGCCTGATAGAATCAGTTGCAGAACTCCTTTGGTGGGACGTACTTGCCACCCAGGCTGCTTGGTACTCTCACAGATAACCCTGATAAAGAATAGCACACAATCCAAAGTTTACAAACATATGCAAAGGACAGTTCATTGTGAGCAGAATCAGCAAACTCCAGCAGGATCAATTCTCACCAGAATTTAGGCATTTGGATGATTAATGGTAACCTTAAGATAGATGTGATTAAAATGCTTAAAGATTTAAAGAAAAAATTTAAAACATTAGAAAAGAACAAAACTATCTAAAAATTTAACCACTTCCTGTTTGCTGGCAGCGCTTGCGGCTGCAGTGTTCACCCCAAGATAACTAGTGGATTATAGTTCTAACCCCCAAAGTTTGCCAAAAAATATCTCACTTTTTTCGCATTGCTCTAATATAGCGATAGTCTTTGGAAAGAAATGGCATTCTATATATAGTATTCTGTTTTTAGTAGTGATATTTCCATTTACAAAATATAGTAATTCTTGATCGCTGAAAATGTCAAATCCTAGAAGACATAGCATTCCTACACGTGATGTTAAATTAATGCAGGCAGCGAGCTGCACTTTTTTTTCTAAATGTCAAATAGAGTAAAAGATGATGCAAACTAAAAGTAGAACTTCTACAAGTGAAAACTAGAGCCAGTGAAATTAAAGGTGCAGTAGAGGTGTTAAATAGAAGAATAGACATGGTTAAAGAGAGAATCAAATTCCTGCAAAATGAATCTTAGGACATTATCCAGAAGACAGCATTGAAAATGATAAAATATGAAAGAGCAGTTAAGAGACATGGAGATTTGGCTGAGAAGGACCAACATATACCTAAGTATTCCTTAAGAATAGAACGGGAGAGAAGGAATTACTTGAGACAGTAGCTGAATATTTTCCAGAAGTGATAAAAGACATAAATCCTCATCTTTAAAAAACGGTGAGTCCCAAGCAGCATGACAGTGAAACTGCACAATGTCGCCACCAGGAAGTTCTTAGACTAGAGGAGAATAGAGATGAATTAGACGTGGTTCCTGTTCTCATGATGCTTATAGCTTAGGGTAGATGACAGTTGTTAAAAATCTTGTTATAGTTGTTTCTCCCAGTCTGTGTAACAAGCTAACTCAGAACTCAGTGGTTTAAAAACAACAATTTATTATATCTCACGATTTCGTGGATTGGGGAGTTTTGCTGCTCTTGCTTAAGCTCGTATAGCCTCATTCAACTGATAACGTTGGCTGGGACTGGGCACGACGTGGATGGCTCGCTCGCTCTTCATGTGGTCTTTGGTCTTAGGCTTCTTCACGGCATGGTGGTCTTTGGGCAGATATGGAAGCTGTAAAGTTTTTTTTTTTTTTTTTTTTTTTTTTTAAGGCCAAGGCTTAGAAATTACATGGTGTCACTTCTGCCACCTTCTTTGGTCAGAGCAGGCTAGCCCAGAATCATTCATGTAGGGAGATAGACTGCCTCGTGATAGGGGAACGGTGAATTCAGAACATGTGTTTTCACTACCCGACTCCTCTGGGACAGGAATCTTGCACCTTTATCTATTAGTCAGAGACACTCTACAAATGTTGGTTGGGGTGCTTTATGAGGTGATACTTCTTAGGAGGAAAGTTCAGTTAGAGAATTTTTTAAACTTTTTAATCTTCATTGTTTTCTTCTTGAAAAATCCGTCTGACATTATTTTAGTTGGAAAAAAGTTGCCACGTTTTGTTAAAATAGCAGATACAGAAGTCACTCCATCTTACTTAGTATTGCCTAAACTAATCTCGCCTCCGTTTCTGGTTATTATTTGTTTTGCAACCGAATGATCTTGTCTTCTATAATGCAGCTGTTTTATTCAGCAAGCTGAGTTCCTGAACCGTAAACACATAGATTAAGTGGATCAGGGTGGCGGCAGGGGAGACACATAAGTATGTCATCATGACAAAATTCATCAAGTTCTAGAATATAGATCTAAGAATTACAGGATAACATAATTGCTTCCTTAAAGAAGAAGAGAAAGGTTTCACAGAATAGGTAGCAGTTCAGCAAATCCTTAAAGAATGACTAATAATTTCCCAAAGGAGTTAGTTTGTGACATGTGGAAAGATGCAGGGGCTCGAAAGGGCCTGGAGTCAGGACCACTGCATGCAGCAGACCTGCAAGTGCCTCCTTTTCTTTTTCTCTCAAGATGTAAATAGCCTAAAAGAATGTGTGCTTAATATAGAAAATTCAGACAATTTAGAAAAATAAGTAAAACCCAGTCTTAATTCCTTTATTTAGTGAAACAATCGTAAATATTTTGGGTCTTTTCTTTAGTTGACTTTTTAGTATAACTTCCCAAGGTTCTGTTACTCCCCCTTTTTTACTTTAAGTTAATGTTAATAATTCTTAATGGTAATTTTAGGTGTTTTCTCTGGTCCTGCATACAGTAAGATCAAAAGAGGTGGATAATCAGAACAGCTGCAGTTTATAAATGAGGCACAAAGAAATTTGAGAATTTATTAAAGATCCCAGAAGGAGTAAGTAACGTGTGAGTGGCTTTGAGATTGGTAACTATACCTTCCATTATCCAAACTGGACTTCTCATTCTTTTGTGCCTCGCTTTTGATAAAACTGAGGCTTATCTACTTGTTTCAAAATAGCTCTGCTTTAACACCGAAACTGAGCAACATTACTCAATTTGAATCATCTTCATTTATATTTTATCTGCAACATGATACAAGTAGTGGGAAGTGTAGATCATCAGCAATTTGTCTTTAAATTTTTAATCACCTATGGACTTCTCAAGCACACACTGCCATTTCCTTTCTTGAAGACATAAAACCTCCACTGGAAAAGGGTCTCGTACTGCCTAGTGTATAACTGGCAGATCAAGCGGGGGCCTAGTTGGTATCGTTGCCATGAAGGGAAATGGGCTATAAAGTTAGAAGCAGAAAATTAAACCAGGAAATGACTCTGGATGTTGCCTTTGGAACATTTTGTCCTTTGGTTCCATAAATGCAGCCAGTTTTGCTTTCAAGGAAACGGACTTGTAGCCAGTTCTACTGTAAAAGTTATTACCTTTATTTCATGTATTTAGAAAGGACAGATGTTTTTCCAGTAATGCTTCTTTTTACATGAGTAGTAGTAGTTTTTTTCTGGACTATGGAAAGTAGAAAAACTACTTTTTAAAAAAGTTACTTGCTTTTTTGAACCTCAACTCCAGTAGATAGATCAGAGTTAATTTGCAGATAAATAAGAAAGCTGAAACGGGTAGGAAGATATTAATTGGATGCTTACGATATGCTTACTTATTGGCAGATACTGTGATATAAGAAATGAGAATAATCTCTGTAAAAATAACAGTGTCTGAAATATAAATAATAAGTGCCTAGTAATCATATTGTGGTATCATTGAACCCTCATGGCAGTCCTCTGAGCTAGATGTGAACATCCTCATTTTAGCGATGAGACAGTTGGACCTCCCAGAGGTTAATTTGTCCACAACCAAGATTTAATGTCAGAGTCATGCCCCAAACTCAGGTCTGTCTTACTGTAGGGCCTGAGTAAGGCTACGAAGGACACTTGCATAGGCTACATTTTGTACAACCTCAGGAGGGTGCCGTTCACATAGGCCATGATGTAATGGTGCCCCCTGGAGTTGTGCCAAAGCTAGTGCTTGTCCCCAATTTTTTTTTTTTTACCATCACCCTGCTTTGTAAGAGAACTATGGATACCTCATTCACCATGCAATCTCTGTCCTTGTAAACATTTATGTCTGCTTAAAGAAACTGCTCAGTTGGCTACTTTGTACTTGTTTTTTGCCTTAACTCAGGACTGTTTCCTAAAGAACTCTCCCTTCTTCTTAATATAGATTACATGAAGACGAACAGAAATCTAAATATGACCCCTATATGTGTTATTCATTCATATTTGCTTTCTTTTTTAATTTTTATATTTGTGCAAAATTAAGTTAGATGTCTTTGTTGGACTTCAAAATAAAGTTTATTGTTTACGGACTGCAGCGTGCTATTTGGCGTCCTGTATTTTTTATTTTAAATGTTAAACCTTAGTGATACTCTCAGAATAATAGGAAGTGATGATATTCGGTTTTGTTTTTTTAAGCAGTTAACAAAGCTAAAATAAATTGTTCAGATTTTATTTTCTGTAACTAACCGAAAATCTGTAGATATCCAATATCCAAATTGATAAAATAATGCCTCTATTTGCATTTATAAACTTCACTTCAGTAAATGTGTACTTCAGATGTACTCTGTACCAGTTACTACTCAGAGCTTTGGGAATATAAAGAATTTGAGAAATAGTCTTTGCTATCTAATAATGCCCAGTATGGCTCAAGGGAATCACTAAACAAATATTCTCTAAAACAGGTAGCAATGCTAGAATAAGATATGTATGCTAATATTATGGGTAGCACTCCCTAAGGCGGGAGTGATTGATTACACCCGGGATAGTGGGGTTAAAATCTTTTAGCGGAGGTAACAGAATTTAAACTTGGCCTTCAAACAAAGAAGAGGAAGGCTTTTCAGGAAAGACAAGAGTCTCTGTAGAGGCTAGAGGCTTGAAGTGTATGAAGTGTCCTGGGAAGGTTGAACAGTTCAATGTGACTGATAAGAGATGGCACGGCAGATGGGGGAGAGCTGTGCGAAACTCACAGAATATATGAATTTGGGCTTTATCTTATGGGCATTGAGGAAACATGGAAGGGTTTAAAAAAAATAAGGCAGGGCTTGGTCAGAACTAGAATTTGCAATTATAATTCAAATGGCAATATGAAAGGTGGGTCACAGTGGAGAGGAAGGAGGCATAGAAACTACTGCTTTGCAGAAGACTTACGTAAAATGAAGGGCTGGCCTATGGTTTAGCTATGCAGAGAGAAAAGAAGGACATACTCAATTGGACAAGGATCGGTAGGATTTGTGAGTAGTTTTGTAATGACAAGGATAATCATGATCCTTTGGCTACTGAAGGGTTAGTAGCACAATTCAGTGATTTTAAAAAAAAAGATACAGGAGGATGATCAGTGAGTTTTGACACAGTAACTTTGCAGTACCTAACTGAAAGTGTCCAGAAGACAGTTGAGGAAGGGGTTGTAGATACAGATGAGTGATTATTTGTTTATCATTGAGAGTAGGTGAGATGGCATAGGAGAGTCTGTAAAATGAAGTTATTGCCAAAAACAGAATCCTGGACGAACACCTTTTGAGGGGCAGATAGAGAAAAGGAACAGAAAAGGAATGGCATCTTTTGTAAAAAACCACATTTTTAAAAAGACTCTGTAGAGCGGTTTTAGATTCACAGCGAGCTTGAGAGGTAGGTGCAGAGATTTCCTATGTAATCCCTGCCCCGCACATGCACAGCCTCCTCCACTATCTATTTACTCTTTCTATTTTAAGTCTGTTTTATTGAGGTAAAATTTATACACAATAAAATGTAACCCTGTTAGGTGTATAGTTCTGTGAGCTTTAGTGAATATAAACTCATGTAACCACCACCACCACAATCAAGAGTATTTTCATGACTCCAAAAAATCACTTTGTGCCTTTTCTTAGTCAATCCTTTCTCCCTCCTTCCCAGCCCTTGGCAACTAATCGTCTGATTTCTCCCCCTGTAGTTCTGTCTTTTCCAGAATGCCATATAAATGGAATCATACAGTATATAGCCTTTCGTGTCTGGCTCCTTATAATAATGCTTTTGAGATTCATCTTTGTTACTGCATGTATTAGTAATTCATTCCTTTTTATTGCTGAGTTGTATTCCATTGAATAAATATATGGCTGTTTGTTTATTCATTCACCAGTCAATGAATATTTATATTCAGTTTTTGGTGATTATGAATAATGCTGCTGTAAACATTTGCAGACAGGTCTTTGTGTAGACATATGTTTTTATTTTGGGGGGTAAATACCTTGGAGTGAGTCATATGGTAAATGTATATTTAACTTCATAAAACTTACAAAAAACTGTTCAAGTTACTATACTATTTCGCATTCCCACTAGCAATATATGATGATTTTTCAGTTGCTGCAATCCTTGCCAGCCCTTGGTATTACCAGCGTTGTTCGTTTTTAATTTCAGCCATTCTTATAGATGTATAGAGGCATACTATTGTGGTTTCAGTTTCTCTCTGGCTCATGATAACTGAGTTTGTTCCGTGTAGTTAGTTGCCATACGCATAACCTCTTTGGTGAAATGCCCCTCCCCCCTTTAAAAATTGGGTTGCTTGTTTTCTTATTATTGAGTTATGAGAGTTCTCTATATATTATGTGTATAAATCCTTCATCAGATATATGATTTGCAAATATTCTCTCCAAGTCTCTGGCTTGTCTTCATTCTCTTAACAATGTCTTTTAAGCAGAAGTTTGTAGTTTTGATAAAGTCCATTTTATCAGATTTTTTCTTTTATGCATAACTTTTTGTGTCCTGAGAAACCTTTGTGTCCCAAGATCACAAAGATTTTTCTCCTGTTTTATTACGTAAGTTTTATAGTTTTAGGATTTACATTTAGATTTGTGATCCATTTTGTGTTAATTTTTGTATATTATGCGAAGTATTGGTTGAAATTCATGGTTTTGCATATGTAGAGATGTCAAGTTAATTGTTTCAGCACCATTCATTTTCTTATCTTTCTCCTTTGAATCACTTTCCCAACTGTGTTGAAACCAGTTGGCCTTATATGTGTGGGTCTATTTCTGGAGTGTTTTGTTACTCTGATCTGTGTGTCTGTCCTTTCACTAATACAACAGTGCCTTGATTGCTTTACCTGCAGTTACATTTATTTTTGAGATGATAGTGGCATCTGTTAGGAATGCTGTTGGCAGTAAGGAACAGAAAGCCCTACTAATCGTGGGTATGTTTTTGTGTTACAACAAGAAGTCTAGCGATAAGCAGTTGCTGGTTTGTTCAAGCTGTTCGCCTGTACCCGAGGCCAACAAACTGCAGCCTGCGGGCTAAATCTGGTTTACCACTGTTTCATTAGTCACCTGCAGAGTTCCTTGAAAATGCATATGCCTAGGCTCTACCTCTGAGATTGATTTAGTTGTCAGGGTGGGAGGTGAAGGGACAGAGGGAAGAACAGGTGTTTGAGTTTTAACATGGCTCCTGCTAACACTGGTAACCGTCTTGTGTGATCATGGTTCAGAACCAGTAATCCAAGGTTGATTCTTAGAGCCTGGTCTCCAGACCAGCAGCATCACCATCTCTTGGTACCTTTTTTAAAAATGCAATTATCAGGCCCACCCCGGACTTTGATTTGGAATTTGGTTAGAGCCCAGTAGTTTGTGTTTCAGCAAATTCTCTAGGTGATTCTGATGCCAGTGTCTGAAACCTTGGAAGGCATTGCTGAATGTTTCCCACATTGGCCTAGGCAAGGTTGTCTTTTTAAAAATAAAAACCAAATAACTTGATTTAAGTATGTATATTATAATGTTACAGACAGTAATTTTGAAATTGCATTGAAGGTTCACAAATGATCTAACGTGGTAATTGTTGAGTACTGTATTGGACCGAAATATCCAAGGTATATATGTTCAGTTGCTATTTTTAAGCAGCTTTAAAAATAAACATTTTTGTGTGTGTACATGTCTTTTTCCTAGCCTTTAAGGAAGAGTTAAGGACATAGAAGGCAGTTCTTGTATTTATAGACTTGATAAACAAGGGAAGAATACAAGATAAACATGTATAAACACGAAAGACAAACACAGAAACGTGTTTTTTTCTCAGGGTTAGGTATATTTTCGTGATTGGTGAATATGTTACAGTGTTGGCAGCCAATCCAACAGAAAACTTGAGTTTACTTATAATATGCCCTATATAGCAAAGAACAAAACAGTACTTCATGGCATGTAAAATATGTCCTCTCCAATTTAGTTTGCTCTTTTAACGATAGCCTTCCCAGTTACAATTACTGATTGCTTAAACATGGAGTCTAATAATCTTTTCTCCATCTATTTTCAGGAGGCTGTGATATCTTGCATAATTCCTCTTTCCCCTTGGAAAACAGTGTAGGTTCAGTTAGGCTCTCTTTCGTTTACTCCAGGTGATACAGCATTTCATCTCTAGTTCTGAAAGAATAAGGTTAATTGGAACTAAGCTCTAGTTTTTAAAAATTTTTTGAAACAACTTCTGAAAAAAGGAATTCGATTGCACTTGCGGATGTGTAGGATCAGTCATAGAGAATTACTTGACTTGCTTATAGTCCCATTAGCAGTAACTGTAAACCATAAAATGAAGTTCACAGAAACGTGTCATTGAAGCCAAGAGGCTGAGCATGTATCTGGCCTTTATTTCCAAGGCTAGAGTGGCTGACGTGTTAGAATTTCCTTGGGAAAATGTCAGCAAAAAAGTCTTAAAACTTTCTCACTCAAAGGGACTTGCAGTCTGTAGAGTTATAAAAGATGTTTGAACGGCATTCCTCGGTAGCCCAGAGGTACCCGTTATTGGAATTTTGCTTCCTGGCTTCTGTGTTGACTCTGCTGGGAAGAACTCATTGTTTTCAACAATCTCATAGCCCCACCCATTTTAACTTTTTGTCAGGTTTTAGTTTTTAGAAAGCCTCCACTTGTGGTTTTCCTTAGCATTGGGCACTCTCCACTTGATTTTGCACTGTTTGCTTCCTTGTTGAGCAACTAATAATAAACCATCATGACTCCAGAAAAATACTTGACATTATTGAAATGGAGTGCATCCGTTCCTCAGGAAGATTTCATATACGCATCTCTCCAACTTTATTCAAATGTCTCAGAACTTTAAGAACCTGTTCATATTAGAGAAGTCTTCTTCAGAAATATAAGAGACTTACTCATAGCAGGAGTGGTAAAGTGCGTGTGATAAGTTTTTACCTAATAAGTATGTTTCTGTTGATAACTTCTGAAAGCAAACACATTTTTCCTTTTTCCTAAAGATAAGACAAGTTGCTAAAGATACTACTGTTAACATTATTTCTCACCAGACAGTAAAATTACAAATATTTTAATTGTTGTTAATTTAAGACACTATAGAAAACTTAATAACATTGACAGACTGTCACATACATTTCTGGATATTATTCTCAAATTCACGATACACTTTTTCATGAAACGCTGAATTAAGAGAGCAGCTGCAGTTCTTATTGCCCATCTTGATTTATTCTGTTTTTTAAAAACAAAAGATTTCTTTGTATCCCAAGAAATGCTGATGATTTTCTCTAGACTGCAGACCCATTTTAATCAGTACTGGCCTCTCATTCTCACTTTGCTGATTGCATGTATTCGTGACCCTTAGATTATAGGGAATGGAAGTGAGCAGCAGCTGCAAAAAGAGCTGGCAGATGTGCTGATGGATCCTCCTATGGACGACCAGCCAGGGGACAAGGAGCTTGTGGAAAGGTCGCAACTGGATGGAGAAGGAGATGGGCCTCTTTCTAATCAGCTCTCAGCTTCATCCACCATTAACCCCGTGCCATTAGTAGGGCTCCAAAAACCAGAGATGAGCCTGCCGGTGAAACCTGGACAAGGAGGTTAGGATTGCTGCATTGCTTGCGTAACCGAAGGTTATTGTTTTTAATATTTGAGTGTCTACCCTGTTCTAGGTTTGATTCAGAGCAAGCAAAAACCAGTGCCTGTGTTCTCTAGAATCTCCAGATTCTAGACTTAGGGGCATGTAAGAGGGGTAAATCTGTGTACCATTCTGATGGCCCTTTAATGTATATCATTTATACCAAAGAAAGAGAAACAGTAGTTAAATGACATTGAGGGAATCATTTTTCCAAGAAAGAAGGAATTTGAGTTCAATGTTGGATAAATGGAGGAATAATGCTTGGTGAAGAGATGTTTGCTCTATGCCTATATTACAGCTCTGTGGGGATAGTTGCCATGTGAAAAAGAGCCGAAAGGCATAGCAGGGAAGGAGGAGAAGGGCAATTATAAAGGCTCATTGGGAAAAGTAGGGTGTTAAAACTGTAGATGTTTATTGGGAAAGGGAAAGCAAGGGGATTGAGAGAATATAATAAAGTGTCTGAGATGATGAATGAGAGAAATAATTACAACAGCACAGATCAGAAAGGAGATAGGATTGATTTTTCAGAGCGATGAAATACTAAAGGTTTTTAAAAATTCAAAACAAATAAGCGGAAGGGTATATCAAATCTGAATCTCAGGTCACCTTTTAGATTTGAGATTGGTGCTATGTGAGTTTTCTGGCTTTAATGGGCATTTCTTCTGTGGCAGTGGCATATTATTTCATGCCATTAAGTATCTGAAATACTTAATTTTAGAACCTAAATATACCTTGTAGATTTTTACTTGGTTTTCATGTCAGCAAAATGGCAAATAAAATTAAATAACCATCTCCTTATCATTTCTTTCAGATTCTGAAGGGTCAAGTCCTTTCACACCAGTGGCTGATGAGGACAGTGTAGTTTTCAGCAAACTAACTTATTTAGGCTGTGCCTCAGTCAATGCTCCCCGGAGTGAAGTGGAAGCCTTAAGGATGATGTCCATCTTAAGAAGCCAGTGTCAGATATCCCTAGATGTCACTCTGTCAGTGCCGAATGTCTCCGAAGGAACCGTGAGGTAAGACCAGCTTCTTGAAATATTGGTAATATTTGATCAGATTTCTGACCTATCATTTTAGAAAGAAACAGTAGTGAACAAAATACATAATTATCTTATTCCTGTAATGTTTAATCTTTTGGCACTCATCATATCTTCCAAGGATTGTGACCCTTATGAAAAATAGTCACTCATTTCAACAGTTTTTATACTCTTCTCTACCTCAGTTGTGTTTAGCACATTAGGAATTTAAATGTTTGGGGGATAATTGAAATATGTTGACATGAGAGTCTGCCTGATAAGTTATATTTCACGTGTTCCCTTAATACAAATACTAGCTTGACACATTTGTTCAAAATGGAGTTTCATGCTGATTTTAGAACTTGTAAAAACCATTTGATAAATATTAACTCTTCCTATGCAGTCTCTTAATTTTTAAGATGAGGAAACTGAGGCCTAGAACAGTCTCTAAAAATGGCTGTTGTTTATAATAACTAGAACAATGTCAACAATTAACGGTAGCCAATAAGATGTTTTTATTAACTAGCTAAATACAGAATTCTAAATAATCAGATGAACACAGCTAAAATATCTTTTTTTCCTATTACAAAAAGTACATGTTTATTTCAGAAAAAAATCAGAGAACATAAACAGAAATTTAGAAAAACACTCTTTAATTGTGCTCTCTGATAAATACAGTTAATATTTTGGTTTAATAAAACACTCTGGGTATTTGTATGTGTTCGTGTATGTGTATATACCTACATATATGTGCATATATAATTATACAACTCTTAGAATCAACATTTTTGATAACAGTGAAATTATGCACACCATCTTGTAAAATCCTTTCTTCACTTAGTTTTATTTTGTGAATTTATTTCCATATCAATAAACCTGATCAAAAGTTTTAGTTTATGGTGGCACATGATGCATTATTGAGAAAGAACCAATCTCTTGTTAGACATTTTCATTGTTTTTTTTTTTTAATGAGAAAAGTACTACTAATAATAGCTAATATTAAGCTTTTATGGTATGGGCACATAAGTGCTTTATCTATATTTTTCTTATAAATACGTATTTTTGAGCAAAATTTTGTATTTTTTTTTTAATTTCCTTGGTCGTACACTTAAAAATTCCTAGAAGTAGACTTATTGGGTCAAAGGTTTGCCCACTTTTATTGCTTGTGATACATTGCCAAACAGCCTTCTAGAAATATAGATCCAGTTTATACTTTTATCAGTGGTATATGAGAATGTATGTTTGTCTACCCTTAGAGGCATTTTGGATTTTAATGGTGGTAGAGTTGTAGCTGTATGTGGATAGACGTAAGTTAATTATATTTAATATTCCAGTTGTCTGCAAATGTCATTCTTCTCTTCGAGTAAAGAACTTTTTTATAAATCCTAATTTTCACTGTATTTATTAATGTGAAATTTTTAAAAATAATTTTATTTTTCAGTTGTAGTTTTTGTTTTTTCATGTAATAAAGCAGATTAGGTCATTTTTAGGCGATAACGAACTAATGACTTATTTGGTAGTATAATTTACCTATTGATCTAGTCTTTATTTAGTTACAGACTATATAAGAACCGTATGTGCTTACCAATATTACTTATGCCTTCCTGATTGCCTCCCTAAAACATGGAATTATGTAGTTTTTAATTCCGTGGTATTATTATAATCAGTAACTTCAGGAATCAACGTATGGCTTAATTATCAACACTTAAGATTACTGTGATTAGCGTACCAGAAAAGATTTATATGAACTTCTTGATAGAAAGATGAGTCTCGAATCATAATACAGATATAGTGAAAATAGTCTATAATCCCTTTAATCTCTTGATATCTTTTTTTGGACAGACTCTTAGATCCTCAGACAAATACTGAAATAGCAAACTACCCTATTTACAAGATCCTCTTCTGTGTCAGAGGGCACGACGGAACTCCTGAGAGTGACTGTTTTGCCTTCACTGAAAGTCATTACAATGCAGAGCTCTTCAGGATACATGTCTTCCGGTGTGAAATACAAGAAGCTGTAAGTCCTTGAGAGAATACTGTCTGCAAATGAAAGTTAACCTGTCCCCTCACCGTGTTGAAATGATTACAGTATTTATTATAGTCACTTAGAAGCCAAATGAAACTCTCTGCTGGTATTTTATTTATTCCATCCTGATGGGCTGTAATACAAATAAACTAAAAGTTGGGCTAACCAAAACCTCATTGCTAAGAGTATCAGTTGATTGGCTGCTTCTTAATGAGGTTAGATAGGGATCTTGGTCTCAGCAATGACACATTTGCAAACTGTTCTTTAGAGCTAAACTTTTGGAATTATTTGTATTGTAATAAATATATTCAGATAGTCTCTAACAATTTTGGAAATCATTTCTCAGTTAGATTAATACTGTACACTACCATTTCTTTTTTAAAACCCCTTTAGTGTTGCTTGCTTTATTGGCCTAACAAATTAGATAATTTACCAAAAGAATCAATGAGAGAAAAAAGGATTGCTCTCCCCGACAAAGGAGGTAACCTGCAGATGTAATAAAAGTATTTTATTTCTTGTGATAAAAGCCCATCTCCTAACATGTCTGGTTGTAGGTAAGCCGGATACTTTACAGCTTTGCCACTGCCTTCCGCCGTTCCGCCAAGCAGACCCCACTTTCAGCTACAGCTGCACCCCAGACTCCTGACAGTGACATCTTTACCTTCTCTGTGTCTTTAGAAATAAAAGAAGATGATGGTAAAGGTTATTTTAGGTAAGGCATCTTATTTCATTCATTTTTTTTTTTTTTTTGAGATTGTATTAACATGCTATATTTGTGGTTCAAGGGAAACTCTAGGTCAGATTATATAACTTTCATACTACAAAATGATTGCTTTTATAGTCAGAGGTTTTTTTTTTAAATGTAAGTAATAAAGGAAAACAAATAGGCAAATGTGCAGAGGCCACATCTGAGGAATTAAAACAATTCATGAGGGAAAATGTCACGTTATTATGTTCTTTTAGGCAGACTCAAATATGACAGAAACTAAGTCAATTGGATTTGTTTTGCCAGGGGTTTTGTTTTGTTTTGGGCTGGTTGGTTGATTTGTTTTAATAATCTAAATATCTTAAGGCTACTGAAGTCAGGTTTACCACTGAAATTTATCTCAACACATTGGAAGGGGAGAAATGAGGTCTGTGAATTCTAACCTTGCATATCAGACGAAAAATAAATGGTTTGGGTTTTTACATAAAATGATACGTTTTTGAGTTGTGAAAAGAACCCTGGAATAGAAATAAAAACTTAGGTTTAGTTTAATTATTGCTGCTATTGACAGTGTGAACTTTTCCAAGATTCTTTACATTTCCTGATAGTATCCTTACTTATAAAATGAGGTGGCTAGACTCTAAGAGCCTTTCTAACTTTCAGATAAACTATTATGGTAGCGAGGTACTTGGATTTTTTTTTTTTCTCTCCATAGCCCATATCACAAAATGGATGCTCTTTTGGATTATAAATGATAGTTGCATATAGAGTCTCTTTTCTATATGACTGCTTCATAAAATGAGTAAAGTAAAATTACATCAGAATATTAATGATGTCTAATATTTTGCTTTTAAATTAAAAGGCACAGCGACTGGTTCACTTGGAATACTGGTAACTCTTGGTCTCTCTTCAAAGACTCTGGGATTGTCATGCCATCTGGTGGCTAGTTTAGTGTACAATGCAGCTTCAGCTCTGAT
>NW_011888876.1:5633804-5643391 GCF_000151845.1 Pteropus vampyrus | reverse complement strand
CTAGGTGGTCTCCCATCCAAGTACTAACCAGGCCCGACCCTGCTTAGCTTCCGAGCTCAGATGGCATCAGGCTTATTCAGGGCGACATGGCTGTAGACTAGGCCAACTTAAGTTATATAAGGATTTTCGACTGGAGCGGTCAGGTGTTCTGCACCTCTAACTCTCACATTAGTTAAGAATCAACTGTATGTTTATGCTTCAGCATCCACAGAACGTAGAGACTAGTGTATTATCCGTTGAAAATTGAGATGTGTCCATATTGTTATAGGTGAAAATTCCGTCAGCCACAAATATTTAACAGTTTGGTATGCAAAAGTGTTTGTCATTTCTAGGATCCTTTTCTAAGATTCTTTGATTTTCTAATCTCTGTGTTATAAAATGTTCTTGAATTGGTTACTGTGTAAGTGCTGATGAGCTTCAAACTAGTTTTATCTCTTCAGAGCCACTTTCCAGTTTTAGTAGGTACTCAGAGCTCTCAAGTAGCCCTTTATAGTATCTGCTAATGATTCTGTTGCCATTATCTTGAAGCTGTACAGTAATAAGATACAATTTAGGTTTACTGCATATTGGCTGATTGCCATAGGCAGGTGTTTGCCTTTGAGAACAAAGGAGCTAGAAAAAGTGGTGTGTGAGCACTAGGGGATTATTTTGGTAAATGTCATTTTAAGAATATTTTCAACTTTTTCCTAAAACTGATTTAAACTATATCATTAGTATTATTTTAGATACAGACATACCTTCGAGACCACTGCAATAAAGCGAATATTGCAACAAAGCAAGTCACACAAACTTTTTGGTTTCCCAGTGCATATAAAAGTTATGTTTACACTATACTGTAGTCAAAGTGTACAACAGCATTAAAATGTACATACATGAATTAAAAAATACTTTATTGCTAAAAAATGCTAACCAGCTGAACCTTTAGTAAATCATAATCTTTTTGCTGGTGGAGGGTCTTGTCTTGATATCGATGGCTGCTGACTGATCAGATCAGGGTAGTGGTTGCTGAAGGTTGAAGTGGCTGAGGCAATTCTTAAAATAAGACAATGAAATTTGCCACATTGATTTAGTCTTCTTTCATGAACAATTTCTCTATAGCATGTGATGCTGTTTGATAGCATTTTACCCACAGTAGAACTTCTTTCAAATTGAAGTCAGCCCTCTCAAACCCTGCCACTGCTTCACCAGCTAAGTTTATGTAGTATTCTAAATCCTTTGTTATCATTTCAACAGTCTTTATAGCATCTTCATCAAGAGTAGATTCCGTCTCAAGAAACCACTTTCTTTGTTCATCTGTAAGAAGCAGTTCCTCATCTATTAAAGTTGTATCAGCAGCAATTCCGTCACATCTTAGACTCCACTTGCACTCTGAGTGCTCCTGCTTCTTCTACCACGTCTGCAGTTACTTCCTTCACTGCAGTCTTGAACCCCTCAAAGTCATCCAGGAAGGCTGGAATCGACTTCTCCCACACTCTTGTTAGTGTTGATATTTTGACCTCGTCCCTTGAATCATGAATATTCTCAGTGGCTTCTAGAATGGTGAATCCTTTTCAGAAGGTTTTCAATTTACTTTGCTCAGATACATCAGAGGAGTCACTATCATTAGCAGCTAAATCCTTACGAAATGTATTTCTTAAATCATAAGACTTAAAAGTTGAAATTACTCCTAACTTCATGGGCTTCAGAACAGATGTTGTGTTTAGAAGCCATGAAAACATCATTCATCCCATCGTCCATCTCCGTCAGAGCTCTTAGGTGACCAGGTGCACTGTCAGTGAGCAGTGATATTTTGAAAGAAATCTTTTTTTTTTCTGAGTAGGAAGTCACAACAGTGGTCTTAAAATACCCAGTAAACCATGTTAGAAACAAATGTACTGTCATCCAGGCTTTGTTGTTCTATCTATAGAGTATAGAGTAGTGTTAGCATAATTCTTAAGAGCCCTAAGATTTTCGGAATGGAAATGAGCATTGGCTCAACTTGAAGTGACCAGCTGCATTAGCCCCTACCAAGAGAATCAACACATCCTTTGAAGCTTTGAAGTTAGGCATTGACTTCTCTCTAGCTGTGAAAGCCCTAAATGGTATCTTCTTCCAATATAAGGCTGATTCATCTACACTGACAAATCTGTCGTTTAGTGGAGTGTTGTTTACCTCCGTGAATTATCTTAGCAAGCTCTTCCGGATACCTTCCTGTAGCTTCTACATCAGCACTTGCTGCTTCACCTTGCACTTTCATGTTGTGGAGACACTTTCTTTACTTAAACCTCATGAACCAAACCTCTGCTAGCTTCAGACTTTGCTTTTGTGGCTTTTTTTTTTTTTTGGACCTCTGTCAGCCTTCATAGAATTAAAGAAAGAGCCTTGCTCTGGATTAGGCTTTGTTTTAAGGGAATGTTGCGGCTGGTTTGATCTTTTATCTAGACCACTAAACGTTCTTCATATCGGCAACAAGGCTGTTTCACTTCTTGTCATTCATGTGTTCACTGGTGGAGCACTTTTAATTTCCTTCAGGAACTTGGCATTCTCAAGTGGGCTAACTGTTGGATGCAGGGGGCCTAACTTTCAGCCTGCCTTGGTTTTCGACAAGCCTCCCTCACTAAGCATAATCATTTCTAGCTTTTGATTTAAACTGAGAGATGTGTGACTCTTCCTGTCACTCCAGCACTGAGATGCCATTGTAGGGTTATTAATTGGCCTAATTGCAATATTGTTGTGTCTTAGGAAAATAGGCCTGAGGAGAGGTTGGGAGCCAGGGAACGGCCAGTTGGCGGAGCAGTCAGGACACACACAATAATCGTTTAAGTTCACCACCTTTTTGGGTGCAGTTCTTGGTGTCCCAAAACAATTACAATAGTGACATCAGCAATCGTTCATCACAGATCACCATAACAAATATGATAATAATGAAAAAATTTGGAATACTGCAAGAATTACTAAAACGTGACACAGAGACACAAAGTAAACAACTGCCGTTGGAAAAATGGTGTTGAGAGACTTGCTTGTCACAGAATTGCCACAGACCTTCAGTTTGTAAAAACACCATATCTGTGAAGCACAGTAAAGCAAAGTACATAAAATGAGATGTGCCTGTGTAACACAGGTTTACAATTAGGTTATCACTGCTTAAGGAAGTGTTAGGCAACAGCTTACTGTTGGCCATATCTTCTTCATCTCTGTGATTTTTTTGAAGGCACCTTGTTTTGAAATTCAAAGGATCTGTAATTAAGTATCTTATTCCATATTTTTAAACCAATAAGGCAATAATAATATGTCAAAACTAGTGACTAAATAGCGAGGAAAGAAAATAACATTTTTTTTTGAGCAGCTATACGCTAGATGCTTTACAAATACCTAATTTAACTTTTACAGCAACAAAAAGGAGAAAACTAAAGCCATATTTTAGGGGCCACAGGAGTGGTTTTTCTGCCCTTTAGTGCAGTGGGTTACATATAGTAATGATGATACTTTCACATCAAGAGGCAGATGATAGCTTTTAAATTTCAGTTACGATTTAAAAGCACAGAAAAGAATCAAACCTGTAATTCTTTTCTGTGCCTGGTTTTCAGACCATAACAGAAATCGTTTGAGTAAATGTCACAAGAAAATACTTTGCAAAATTAATGAAACATGTTGTTCTGCAGTGCGGTGCCTAAAGATAAGGACAGACAATGCTTCAAACTACGTCAAGGAATTGATAAGAAGATTGTCATCAATGTGCAACAAACAACTAATAAAGAACTTGCCATTGAAAGGTAAACATTATTTGTAAGTTTAGCTTAAATATAAATTTTAGTTTTTATCAGTCTAGTGTAGAAATCATATTCAGTATTCAAAAATATATTTGTGAAATTTGTTCCCTAGGGAATTCTTTCGAAGATTGAAGTGGCTATTTCATTCACTTTGAATTAACTCTCATAAATTTTTTGTAAATGTGCTGACTGTGTAATAATAGAAGGCAAACATGGAATTCGTTTATCTCAAAGAAGTGAGGATTATTTTGGCAGTGCTAATTATTAATAATTTTAATGTCCTTTTTTTCATCATTAAGAATTTTTTTAAGTAACCTAATTTAAACATCTTTTTTGTGTTGTTTTTTTCCAAATTTATGTCAGTTCTTTTTTTGCAGGTGTTTTGGTCTTCTCCTTAGCCCAGGAAAAGATGTACGAAATAGTGATATGCATTTGTTAGATTTGGTAAGAATTTTTTTTTTAAGTTATACACTATTTTCTTGATAAAGGTTGTTTCACTTTATCTCACCTGATCTAATGTTAAAGCACATTTATGAAAGTGTTCTCATAAGCTATAAAGCAATAAACAGAGTTAAGGGAATTTATTTCTGACTCGGCTATTTACTTGTTTCTTGGCCGTGTAAGTTAAAAAATCTTATTTATCACATAGGGTTGATGTGGGAATCGAAAGAGAAAAGTCGTGAGACTTATTTGCAAACTACCATGAGCTTGATAAACGTAGATGGTATTAGTATTATTTCTATTATATGAAAATCTTTTATTTTCAAAACTAAAATTTAGTAATTATTCACTTGACAGAAGAATTCAACACGGGTTTAGGTAGTAAATTTCTCTAATGTTTATACAAGTTGATGTGATTTTCAAGCATCTACTTATAACTTTTTAGGAACAATTACATAAATAATTGACACATCTTTAATTTTAACTGTAATCATTTATATACATTCCTACCTTTTTTAAAAATACCTGATTCTCTTTTATATTCTTACATTTTTGCAACTCCTTTTCTTAAAGACAGCAAAATGGAGTTAGACGTTGTTTTCTTACTTTGGTATTAATGTTCGTTTACTCTTTTCTTGAGGAATCTATGGGCAAAAGTTCAGATGGAAAGTCTTATGTTATCACTGGGAGCTGGAATCCAAAATCTCCACATTTTCAAGTTGTAAATGAAGAAACTCCTAAAGGTAATGCAGATTGTTGACAGTGTGGACAGAAATTTTAATTCCAAGGAGATATCAAAGCTTAGGACCACTTATTTTACTAATTTCCAGTGTTTACCTAATTCTGGTGAAACCAAAGAATTTGAATAGTTCTTTGAGTTTATTATTAAATTTGACCTATAAACAAAGTATCATTTTTCCCCACTTATTTTTCTCTCCCTATCTCTTTATTTTTTCCTTTCGTGCTTCCTTTTCTATTTGTGTACTCATTTATTTATAGACTTCTAAATTTTATTTATTTGGGGGAGCAATTAATACATTCACATACGGTTAAAATTGAAAGGATATATAAAGAAAAGTAAAAATCGATCAGAGTCCCCAGGAACCCCACTCCGGAGGGGACCACTGTGTTCAGTTTCTTGTGTAGCTTTTCACATGTCTGTGCATAAACATTCTTTTTCAAGGTATGTCATACTCTTCTTGAATGTTGTTTAATGGCTGCATAATATCCTGTTCTGAAATGTAACATTATTTGCTTAACTAATGCCTCTTATTGAGCATTTATTTTTTTCCTTTTCATTTTTTCTTGTTATTCATAACACTATAGATAAATGGATATAAAGGATATCCAATCTTGGTTACCATTGTTATAATCAAGATTTTAAAATTTGAGAATTTCCAGTGTTGGTGAGAGTGGCATAGAGAAGCCACATGTCACTTTTGTAAAACAATCCGACAGTACATTTCAGAGGCTTTAAAGTATATACTGTTCTAACTTAGTAATTCCACTTCAAAGAACCTACCCAAGGAAAGAATTCTCAATACAGGAAAAAAGTTTTCAAAACGGCGATTTATCTGATTATTTTAGATTCTTATTTAGTTTATAGATTACTTTAAGATATCTTAAAAATCTGTAATAAAACTAATTTTACATTAATCATGTGAGCAAATATATTTCCATTTTTTATTTGCTTCTCCCCTCTCTCTAGATAAAGTGCTGTTTATGACCACAGCTGTTGATTTGGTCATAACAGAAGTACAGGAGCCTGTTCGATTTCTCCTAGAAACAAAAGTCCGAGTTTGCTCACCTAATGAAAGATTATTCTGGCCCTTCAGCAAACGTAGTACTACTGAAAATTTCTTTTTGAAATTAAAACAGGTACTGTACCTTTCTATAAATATGGAGGGGAGGGGAATAAGAAAGGAGAAACCACGTCTGAGGGCTGATTTATCATTAAGCTATCAATTAGATCTTTAAACAGTCATGTGTATTTTAAATGTATAAAGAGGAAAAATGTCCTTTATTTTTACCCATTTATTTACCATTTTTGTTGCTCCTCATTTCTTTCTGAAGACCAAGCTACCATCCGATCTCACTTGCCTTCTTCTACCTGTAGAAATTCCGTTAGCTTTTCTTTTAGTGCAGATCTACTACAGACATAACTTTTAGACTTTTTTTTATCTGAAAATGTTTGTATTTCATTTTCATCCCACAGTCTTCCTGTTCCCATTGTTTTTGATGAGAAGTCAGTATAGATTTTATATTGTTGCTATGTATGTGATGAGTCATTTTTCTCTGGATGCTTTTAAGATTATTTTTTATCTTTGATTTTCAGACATTTAATTATGATGTGTCTAGGTGTGGTTTTCTTCCTGTTTGTAATGCTTGGGACTTGCTTCACTTCTTGAATTTTTAAATTTACGATTTTTGTTTGGTTTTAACGATTTTGGAGAAATGCTGGCCTGTTATTTCTTTCAACACTTTTTCTGCCCCATCTCTTTTCTCTCTCATGGGATTCCAGTTACACATATTTTAGGATTTGGGGTATTATCCCACACATCTCTGAAGCTCTATCTGTTTTTTTCAAATCTTTTGTTTTTTCTTAAGATCAGATAATTTTTGTTGACCTATCTTAAAGTTCAGTTGACCTTATTTTGTCATAGCCAATCTGCGGTTAAGCCCATTCAATGGTTTGTTTTTTTTAAATTTCAGATTTCATATTATTTATTTCTGGAATTTCCATTTGGTTCTCCTTTCATAGTTTCTGTTTTCTTACAAGATTTTCCTCTTTGTTCTCTTATTTTCAACAGATTTTATTTTATATCCTTGAGCATAATTATAATATAGCTACTTTAAAAATCCTTGACTGCTAATTCTAATGTCTGGTGAGTCATATTTTCCTCTTTCTTTGACTGTCTAGTAATTTGGGATTATGTGTTAGATATTTTTAAAGATGGATGGTAGAGACTCTGTTAAGGTCTTCTGAGTATCAATTTTTTTTAAATTTGTCAGTTAATATGGTCAAAATCAAACTCCATACTCTATATCTTTTGGTGAGCAGCAGATGCAGTCTCTGTTCCCTTCATTTAGTTTGTCTTGACCCAAGTTTCCCCCAAATTTTTTTCTTTTCTTTATATCAAAACTCCTTAAAAGAAATCAAGTTTACAATGACCTAAATTGCTAAATCTAGTGGTCATTCTGAGTCTTCCTTTTACTCGCCCTGTCAGCAGCATTTGATGTAGGTGATTACTCACTCCTCCTCAAATATACCTCTTTTTCTTAACTTTTAGGACATCTCAAATTTACCACAGACAAAGAGGTCTCATTCTCTTATCCTCTACCCCTACAATTCTTTGTCTTTACTATCTCAGTTCATAGACATATTCTCCTAACAGTTGCTTGGGCCAAGAATTTTGCGGTTTTATTTTTCACACCCCATATCCAGTCAGGAAATTCTATTTGCTTTTAAAACATATCTAGAATCTGACTACTTCTTACCACGTAGGTGCCATTTACTTCATCTGAATCACTGTTTTTACCTTGATTATGGCGATAACCTTTTCACTCATCTCCCTGTTTCTCTTTTTTTATATATATCATATATATTCCAACATAGCAGCCTAAAGTCAGAGCACATCATTTTTCTGTTCAAAACCCTCTAACTGTATTTTACTTCCTAAAAGCCAAAGTCTTGACAGTGGCTTATAAAACCCTACCTGATATGCTGCCAACTGCACCATACACTAATTTCTTATTGTTCTTCCTTCTTGCTTCCTTTGCGCTAACCATGCTCTTAGGACCTTTGCTATTAACTGTTTCTTCTGCTTAGAATACTCTTCCCCTGGATCCCACTTGTTGTTATTCATCTCCTTAAACCCTCATCTTTTTTAAGTCTTTGCTCAGATTAACAGTGCAGTTTGCCTGCTTTTCCATTGGTATTGGTTCTGCCAGTTGCCTCCCCTGAAACTGATATATTTCTAATTTTTTTATAAGGCTGCTCCCTTCTAATATAGCACATAATATATGTATTCTTATTTATCTGTTTTCCATATTAAAATCTTCTACTAAGACAGTATTTCTAATCTGTCTTATTCGCTGATTTATCCCAATCATCTAGAACATAGTAGTTCTCAATAAGTATTTGTCAATTTGACTTCATTTACATGTCACTTTATATAGAATTATAGCGTTGTGTGTGCATTTAGTTGAATATTCTTTTCTATAGCAATAATATTTTGGTTCCAATGTATTCAGGTTGACCCTTTTGGTTATAGTCAGAAAAAGGTAGCAAGTAGAACAAGAATAGAGATTTCTTTTCAGTGTTGTCTTAAGAGACAGAAAGTTAACTTACATTCCGGTGCTGTTCTCCCACCTGTTCACTGGCAGGAGCAGAGGCTCGGCATAAGGTTATCATCTAGGACCTAGCTTAGGAGTCAGTACATGCATCTTACCATTGATGAGCTTTATGACTTTGAGCTACTTCCTTCAACTCTCTGACCCTCAGTGTGTTCAGCTGTGAAATGGCAGTGATAGAATCCTTCCTCATGGTGTTATTGTGACATTAGGAGAGAAACTACGCAACACACTTGGAATAGTTCCTGGCACATAGTATGTTCTTCATATATTTGAGCTATTATTATTGAGGGGGACTGTGGAACCCCACTGGGACTGATGAAGAATAAAACACTAAGTCATGAAATCAGAATAGCACTGATTATTTAGAGGATTAGCCCCAGGGGAAAAATGCCTCAGAAGGAAAACCAGTCTACAAGCATCATTTTAAAAGTTTAGGCAGTGAGAATGATTTTTAATGGTTTCTAGAGTAAAAGATGATAAGAAAATGAATTCTGTTATATTTTTAATATGAATTTGTAAAAAAGATATTCCCTTTAACTAAAGAGATTATGAGGAGTTTCAGCTCTTTATCTTATCTTAGTAAACATAAATAAGATTCCCCTGGTCTTGCTTTTCTCTTGAGGTCTTATATTATACAGCCCTGGAATTCAGATTGCATGGGTTTACAGGAATATCACTTCCGTAGTTTGGTCTAGAATAATGTATCTAATTAATTAGGTTAACAAATGACTTGGCAGAGTAAACTAGCCCAGAAGATATGTGTACCTGAGACACATGTCCTCACAGGCTACTCTAGACTCTCTGTTAAGATTACAAGCCAAACATAGGCTGAGTTGTCAGTATTTTCTTTGCAAAAGAAAACCCCAGAAGTTTATATGTGGAAGCTGGGAGGAGGACAGGGAATTCCTGAAAATAATCTTTCATTTTTCTCCTTATTTGGATAAGTCTTATGGAGGGGTGGGAGGTTGTGTGAGGGGTAAAGAGTGGGAAAGGAGTAAGAAAAATTAGAACAACTTTTGCTGTCTTGGAGCAAGTAGAGCC
>NW_011888876.1:5613172-5633754 GCF_000151845.1 Pteropus vampyrus | reverse complement strand
AATTAGGTTAACAAATGACTTGGCAGAGTAAACTAGCCCAGAAGATATGTGTACCTGAGACACATGTCCTCACAGGCTACTCTAGACTCTCTGTTAAGATTACAAGCCAAACATAGGCTGAGTTGTCAGTATTTTCTTTGCAAAAGAAAACCCTAGAAGTTTATATGTGGAAGCTGGGAGGAGGACAGGGAATTCCTGAAAATAATCTTTCATTTTTCTCCTTATTTGGATAAGTCTTATGGAGGGGTGGGAGGTTGTGTGAGGGGTAAAGAGTGGGAAAGGAGTAAGAAAAATTAGAACAACTTTTGCTGTCTTGGAGCAAGTAGAGCCCTGTTAATCTCATCCATTGTAACATAATAAACTAAGTTTATTTCCTCTTCCATAGCATTGAAAAGTAATAGCAGCTACCATTGATTGGGGCCCTACTGTGACCATTGGTCTGCTAGCTGTTTTCACTTTTTCTGTGTTATATAATTTTCTTCTATATGCAATGAGGATATGTAGGAGGATAGTATGCAATGAGGATAGTATTCTCATTTATAAATGTGAAATAGTAGATTTTATGGGATGTTGTGTGAAATAGATACATACCTAAGCTTTCTAAGAATCTCAGCCAGGGTTCTTTTCATAGAAACGTGCTCCTTTTGTGTTTCTTTAAGAATATTTTTAGTATTTACTTAAATCAAATTAAGCATAATTAAAATTTTTAACCCCTTTTGTACATCTCAGTAGACAGAAAAGGAAACAGTGCTGCACACCAAATTTTTCGAAATATACAATATGTAGTTTCCGTTTTTTGCTGTATGGAAAAACAATTATAGAAATGTTTTTTAAAAACATGTTTAAAAATTGATTCTTTTTCCTTTCACTAAATTTATCTGGTGACTAAGTAACTCCTTTTTAGCTTGGAAGCCTTCCTATCTGTGGGGATTGTTATATTAATATGGCATCACAGTGGAAGAAAATGGTCTAAAGACTAGATTTTCAAAAAGTGACAATAAGGTGAATAAAACACCAACTACGCATTCTTAAAACTATAGATTTATGGAATTTTTATTGCCAAAGAGACTTTAAAATGTTTTATAAAATTATTGTAAATAAATAGCTGATGTGTGAAAGACTAAAGGATGTAGCCAGTGTCATATAGACAAGTAATTAGGATAACTGTTTCGGAACCCTGTGCCTCTGACTGTCGTTTGCCGTGTGTGCGTGCGTGTACGTGCGCACACATGTGCACAAATATGTGCTAAATCACTTTACCATGCTCTCAAGATAAACAATACGAAAGTGCTTTCTGTACTAGAGCTCTTCGACTGCTGAATCAGGAGGCACGTAAGCGGGCGTTGCTCTGTTCCTGGGAAGTGTGATCATTTGGTTAAGGTGACGGTCACTGGATTTCTCCTGTTCAGAAGTAGAGTTTTCTAAAAGTAGAGTTTTCTCTTTGCTTTTAGCAAGTAATCTTCCACATATCCTGTTTCTCAACCACTTTTTATTTATTGGTTTTAGCATCCATTGATGATTCTTGCCTGAATGAGTTGAGTTCCTTCACATATTTTCAGTAGCAATTTAACATTACAGGATTTTTTTTTTCTTTTTACATTTATGTAATTTTTAATACTGAATATCTCAGTTATAGTAATAGTACTATATTTAATTTATTTGCTTTAATATCCTTTTTCATCAAAGAATTTAAAAATATTAGCTTTGCAGGAAACAATATGTGGTCTTTATTTTATTTGCTCCCAGCAGATTTATAACAAAATTTTTATAAACTTGTAAAATATCTGTTGAGAAAAAGTACAATTATGTGGGTTTATGAAATATAGATTTCAGTTATTTAAAATTCCAATGAGAACAAGCTTATATTTTAATAGTTACTGATGGGGGTAATTAAGCATCAATTAATAAACTTGGAGTTTTCTAAAATACATATAATGCCATATTGCAATTTATGTATAACTAACAGTTGTATAGTTTCTTTCAATTGGAAATAAAACCTGTACTTTAATATCACTATGTAAAAATCAGTATGTAAACATCTAAATGAAAGGTTTACAAAATATTTAGTGTATTCTTTTGTTATAGATGCTTAAACAAATTTTGGGGAGGAACATTTATAACTATAACCATGGTACCTAAGTATTTTCGCATGTTTTTCATTTTGCATATATGAAAAACAGGTATATAATATAAAATTATTTGAAGCCGTATAGTTTGAAATTCCCATGTGTTGATATTCATTCAAAAAATATCACTTGCAGTTGAGTGAAGTTTTAGATTTTATGAGACTTCTTTTTATCCTTTGAACATTTTCCAGTAAGATTATAAAGTTAATATTGCGCTCAAAAGTTTCTTTGAATTTTTTTTGTTGTAGTTATGTTACCATTTGACATATTGTTAGCTTTATTTGTTTCCTTACTTTCGGTTTGGAGGCTTGGCATTTTTTTCTCCACTTGATTTAATTTTTTTCAATATTTAAAATACTTTTAGAGTACAAAAGTCACAATTATATAACAACGTATACTCATTAATCTTTCATTTATATCTGTCTCCTCCCAACCCTGCAGGTAACCGTTATTGTTGATTTCTGGGTTATCTTTCTAATGTTTCTTTTCGTGAAATAATAAAATACTTCTATTTATTTTTAACCCCCTTTTTACACAAAAACTAGCATACTCTATTACTGTCCTGCTCCTTACTTTTTTGACTTAATGTATCCTGGAGATCATTCCACATCAGTTCATAGAGATCTTCCTCATTCTTGTTTAATGGCCGCATAGTACTGTGTTGTTTGGATGAATCATGATCTTTTCAGCTAGTCCTCTATTGATGGATACTTGAATTTTTCCCCCAGTCATTTGCTCTTCCAAATAATGTTGCAGGATTGTACATGAGTTGTTTTGACTTAATGGAAGTACATCTTAGAGTAAATTCCTCTTGGCACATGAGGTAGTTTTGCATATGTAATATTGTTATATTTGCCAAATTCTCCTCTGTATAGGTTGTAATCATAGAGATTAGCGGAGTATGAGAGTATCTGTTTCTCCACAGGCTTTTCAAGAGTGCGTTGTTACACTTAAGGACCTAACGGTAGCTTTAATTTATCCTCTGATGATTGAAAACAAGCATTTTTTCATATGCTTAAGGGTGATTTTTCTTTTCTGTGAATTGTCTCCATACTTTTTGCTCTTTGGTTTTTGTCTTTTTCCTTTTCCTTTTTAAAAACCCGTTATATAGTCGAGAATTTAACCTCCTGAGATTTAAGTTGTAAATATTTCTCCTGGATTATCACTTGTGTTTTGACTTAAATTATCATGGTCTTTTGGGCTTTTTTGCCATACAGTTTCTTTTTATGTATGCAAATTTATCAAGTTTTTCCTTTAAAGCTTCTGGATTTTGGGTCATAATTAGAAATGCTTTCCCCACTGCCAAGTAATAAAGGAAATGACACATTTTCATTTATTACTTATATGGTTTCATTTTACTACCTTTAGAGCTCTAATTCATTAGTATTTTATTCTGACACATTGTGTAAAGTATGGATCTGATTCAGTCTTCTTTCAGATGGCCATTCACTTGTCCCAATAGCATTCATTGGAAAGTTTAACTTTACCCCCATTGATTTGAGATGCCACCATATATCACATTCATGTGTACTTGTACCTCTTTCTGGTTTATATATATTTTCATTGTTTTTTATGTTACTTATGTACCAATACCACACTGTGTTAATTATGGAAGACTTCATAATATCTTTTAATACCTCGTTAGGGCTACCTTCCCTCCCCAGTTGTTTTTGTGTGTATGTGTGTGTGTTGGGGGGGTGGTGCTGGATAGTCTTAATTGTTTATTTTTTGTACATTTTACATACATTTTACATACATTTTACATTCAATTCTTGTAGCTCTGAAAAAAATTAATGGTATTTTTATTGGGGAGTATTGACATCTTTATGAAGTCGAGTCATCTTATCCAAGAACATATGATGTCTTTCCATTTATTTGTCTCCTTTTTTTTTTGTCTTTTTTAAGAGTGCTGTTTAGAAAGCTTTTTATTATAGAAAATTCAAACATACAGAGAAATAAAAATAATAGTATAATGAACCCTCCTGGACTATTACCCAGCTTTTACAATGATCAGCATTTTTAATAGCTGGAGTACTTGACTTATAACTGGGGTCCAGTTCTTGACTCTATGTTTACCTGACTTCAAAGGCAATATTGCTCTGGTTGCTATTACAGAAGAGTTTCTAGGTAACTGCAGTGGTTATCACATTTATTAGTCTCCGAGACATTTTTTTAAAGACGAAGAGCTACCGATGTTTCAGCCGTTTCAGATAGCAATTAACTAATATTCCAGAGAGTAATTTATAACCAAACAAAAGTTAAATACTGTTGCTTATCAAAATATAATATGCAAAAGTTAAAAGTCATAATTACAAATTTAGAACGAATGTGTTCAAAAGTTTCAGTTCACTTCATTAAGTAATGAGGGAACCAGTAAGATGGTAAAACTCGTTCTAAGTGTTGGAGGAAGTTGAGTTTACATAATTTTTCCTAAAAAAGATAAAAATAATGAATATTAGAAAAAAATTGCCAGGTTAGAAACAAAACTTGGTTAATGTCCTATAGGTAACCTTTGGGTTATATTTTCTATTGGACAGAAATCATTTGCATATCTACTGGACACAAATCTACAGGTTAATATGTAACTTCACAGAGTCTGGGTCCTTAATTAATAGTAAGTAGCTAAGTTAAAATCGTTTATTCATCTAGAAAATTAAGTAACCCTTGGGTGAACATGTTAAAGCAAAGTCGGCAAACTAGTCTGTGGGTCAAATCTGACTTGGTGCTTGTTTTCATTGTGTCTTTTTGGAACACAGCCACACTCACTTGCTGCCTACGGCTGCTCATGTACCATCCTGGTAAAGCTGAGTAGTTGCGACAGATATCACTGGCCCATGTAGCCTAAAATATGTGCTATTTGGCCCTTTAGAGAAAAGTTTACCGACTCCTGTATTAAACATTGCTTCAGGATGATATTGAAAGGACACGTTGCCATTATCTTGGCCTTCCAGGATTGGGGTGATTTCTCTTAACAACCCAAATGAACATCAAGATGATAAAATCTGCTCTGCCTGGTATTTCTGTACCTAATGAACTTTTCATTTTTCTCCTTCTCTCCTTCTGCATTTTGCTTTATGTGTCTATGTCTTTCTCTTTGGTGTAGCCACCTTTCTAGTTCTCTCTGTATCTTTTCCCACAGTTCTCCCTTTCCTCCTGCTCTGTATTTCACCCCCCTCCCCCAACTCCTCCTCCTGGCTGTAATTCGAAATGTTAATATATTTAAATATGGTACTGGTAAAGTTTTATAGTCCCTGTTCTTAATTTTTAATTTAGGTCAGTTTAAATTGTTATGTGTTTTCTTCAAAATCAAACCAAAATACAAACCAATTTGAGTTATCAAAATTTTTGTGGATTCTAGTCATCTCTTTTCTGCCACTCACCTCTCCCTCCACGTCCAGTTGTAGTTTTCAGTTGAAGAAAAGTTTCCTACACTGTTTTAATTAAGCTAAAGGAGTAGGGAAGACATAGAAATAAGAGGACTTTCTTAGTTCTAAACTTTGTTTGAGAATATTTAAAAACATTTTTTTAATGTATAGTTTTATATAGGAAACTGTGATGGATACCTTAAAGTAACTTGAAAGCTATATAGAACAGTTAACTTTTTAGTTCACATTTACTAAATATTGATAGTTGGATGTTTGATGGTACAGTCTTAAGATAGTAAGTATACTTGCAGAACTAAAGTTCTGCTCAGTAAAGACCTTATTTTCTTAAGGGTTTTGAAATCTAAACATGCTTTTCTATTTAGAAAAGGTTACATTTAGTGTAGCTATTTAATGTAATGCTTTTTTATTCTCACATCCTGTGTGAAGTAGAAGTAGTGCTCACTTAAAAAATAAAGAATTTTACCACTTAATAAGTAATATTTTTTTACCTTCAAGATAAAGCAGAAGGAGAGGAAGAGCAATACTGACACTTTGTATGAAGTCGTGTGCTTGGAAAGTGAATCAGAAAGAGAGAGGAGGAAGACGACAGCCAGTCCCTCAATTCGCCTGCCACAGTCTGGATCTCAGAGTTCAATGATACCTTCTCCTCCGGAAGATGATGAAGAGGAAGGTAAATTGTAGGGAGAGCGTTTCTGTTTTGGGGTGGAGAACCATTTAGAGTATTATAATTTTATAAGGTAATAATGTGACATAGCATTTGGAATTCTTTTAATAAATATTTATGCAAAGGCCTATTGGAGATTCAAAGCGATTAATGCAGGACCTTCTTTTTAAGATAATTATAATCAAGTTACCAAGAAATTTGGGCCCAGCTAAAAGATAGCATTAGTTAGGACTCACATCTAGTTCTGGCCAATAGCAGGCATAAATTTTTAAATATAATTGAGGGGGTTCAAAGACCTTTACTGACAGCTCTTAACTAGGGAAAAATAAGGACTCCTGGCATCATGGGAGAATCAGGAAACGCTAGAACACAAGCTTTGTGAAGGAAGAGAGTGTGTCCGTTTTTGC
This sequence comes from Pteropus vampyrus, assembly GCF_000151845.1. NCBI lineage: Eukaryota > Metazoa > Chordata > Mammalia > Chiroptera > Pteropodidae > Pteropus > Pteropus vampyrus. The sequence continues at coordinate 5,627,171 of NW_011888876.1, read as the reverse complement.
CACACGATGTTTCTCTAGTATACAACGCAGTCCTTGGTATGCAGGAGATGCTAACTGGGACTGAAGAGACCATGCAGCCTTGCCATCTTTAGTCTCTAACCCAGGTCCTGTTGTGAACTGTTTGCTCCCTGGAAAGAAATGCCTACAGTCTTCTAGAGAGGCTCCTTATGCTGGGACATTTGTGCTCACAGGCCCAGAAGCCAGCAGTTATACAGGGCGGGTGTTGACAAGCAACATCCTGAACCTGAGGTTGCAGCTTACTCCTCACCCGCACCCCTGCCTTAGGTGCATGGAATTCTGAACACAGATTTTAAACTCCTGCTATCCAGATTTGTTGAAAGCATTTAGACAGTAAAAGAGAATTTTATTTAAAGGTCTTTCTAATCTCTTTGAGGGAATCATCATCTCTTATAAATTTTAGTACATTCTTTATAGCTGCCTTCCTCCAAAGAGTTGTATTATATTGATATTTTAGTGAGTAGAGAATTACCTGAGGCATTAGAAAGTAGGGCCAATTCTGGCAAAATAGTGAAGTAGAAGTTTATCTCAGTGCCCTCAAGCCTTTCTCTTTTCCCGATTCATCCATCCACAGAAGATGTCTCGAATTCAGTTTAACCTCTTCCCTATCTAACCATCAAAACTGATGATAATGCCCAAGGCATTATAATGTAATAAAGTTTAGTAATAAGTATCTCATGGATTTCTGAGCCTTTAAAATCAGTGGTCTCCGATAATTACTATCCCTAGTAGAAATACAAATTCATGGTGTAATCATCAAGTGTGTAAAGCACCAACCTTTGTTTAGACAAGTTAAATCAGAAAAATCTAGAAACAGCATTGGTGAGGACACATGGAAACAAGTACTGTTGTATCCAGCTAGTGGAAATATAATTTAGTAAAACCATTTTGGAAGGCAGTTTGTCAGCAAGTTTCAGAATCTTTAAAAGTATTCTTTAAAAAAAAAAAATCTAGGAAGTCCACTTCTGGGCATGTACCCAACGAAAGCAATGAGATATGTTCATCTTGATTCTATTTGTAGCAAAAAGTTGAAAACTTCCCAAGTGTCCAACAAAAGAGGATTGATTAAGTAGATAACTTAGTTCTTATTTTTTCCCCCACTTTTACTACACTTTTCAATGCTTCTCACATGCCTTTATCAGTCACTTTTTTCACCATTTTTCTCTTAAAATTTTTAAATTCGTATTTTAATTTAGTTTTTATAATCACTTGAATTAAACTTGAAATGATTCATTTTGGTCTTTTAAATATTTTTGTACTTTCTGTTATAAATGAATGTATGCCATTGTAGAAAATTTAGGAAGTCGTGAAAACATGAAAGAGAAAAAAAAATATAACTTCATCATTCAGAGACGGTAATTGTGAATGTCTTGGCCATGGTTCATTCCAGACCATTTCCTATTACTTCACATAGATTAGGTCATAATGAAGATTTAGCTCTTGATAGTTTTATTTTCTGTGGTATTTTGTCATATCATTATGTAAACAAATGTCAACATGTAATAACATGTTTTCATAATTTATTCGTCCATTTTCTACTCTCCCATTGTTGGACACGTAGGTGGTTTGTAATTTTTTTTAACTGCGATGAATTTTCATGCATAAAGCTGTTTGTTATGGAAAAGGAGAGAGAAAATACCATATTTAGAGGCCTCTCATCTTAATTAATAGCTCTTTTCTGAAGTTGACATAATATGGACCTGAATGGAAAGCAAAAGAGAATGAGAGATTACATTCTCTCATTGACGCCTAGGACCATTTTTATTTTCTTTGTATTTATACCTATACACAAAAAGAGAGAAATTATGACTTTCTGCTTCCAGTAAAATCTTTTGAATTTGACTGTTATGTTTCCACGCCATTCTTCTGGCTAGCATAGCCACTTCTGTTATCTTTTTGTGTGTGTTTTGGTTATTAAAGATAACGATGAACCTCTCTTGAGTGGATCTGGTGATGTATCCAAAGAATGTGCAGAAAAAATTCTTGAAACATGGGGAGAACTGCTGTCAAAATGGTAAGTTATAATAGAATAGTTCTCTTTTTCATCTGTGATTCTCTTTTTTGGATAGGGCATCTTACCTAACTACAATATTCAATTTTGGAACCAATAATGGAAATCAAAATATGAGGTTCATAGTCTAGAATCTGTTTTTAGAGGTATATGAGCGTAGTAGTGAAGATCTGCAGTCAACTTTCAGAATATCAGAAACCTAATACATTCTCATTGCTGCAGAAAATGGTGAGACTAAATAAGGAAGGAGGTCCTTTGTATTTAAGAGGTTAGGAACCACTGACTGGTTAAAATAATACACAGTAGTTAAGACAATACAAAATAATCAGTGAAGTGTAGAGGATGCTCACACAATGCATAGAGCCACAGAAGATACCCCAGGTGGGATTTTCATTATCCGTGTTAGGTACCTAAAGTGACAGAGCAAAACGTTATAAACACGGTATATATTAACTGCTCTTGCAATTTCTTTTCCAACTAACACTTGTAAAATTCAGGAATTTCTTATCTCAGGAGATAGTGACAACAATGTTAAGCCATCCTATAAACTGTCTAAAAATAATATGCTACCTTCAGGTGTTTACTAATGAAACCAGAGACGTGGGTAAGTCAGGTTGGTAAGACATTTATGTAGTTTCCTTTTCCCCTGTGTAGAATACCAGTATATGCTGGAAAAAAAGCCACGCTTGAAAGTGATGGGAGCACTTGTCTATTTCAGACTTTCTGGTTATTAGGGTTGTCATAGAAGCACCCTGTGGGTCTGATTTTTCTCGGAAGTTTTAACTGTTGAAGCCTTTTGCTGTATTCTTAGTAAAATCGTGTCTCAGCATTTTAAAAAAAACTTCATGCCCTTCAGGTTTAGGACTACAAATGGGCGTCATCTGCTCCTAGCACTCTCACAATGCCTTACACTCTTGGTAAAACACTCTTCACATCGGGAAATGTCAAATGTGTACAGGAGGAAAATCAGGCCAAAGCGTGGTTTGTCTTTACATAGTAGTTTTAAATAAATAAGCTCTGCAAAAGCCCCCCAGGGGAATAGTTCTCATTTATTTTTGATATTCCTTTAGCAATCAGGAGACAAACCTGCTGATGCTCTCGTCACAATTATATTTTCAGTTTAGTGAATTTGGAGTGTTTGGACTGCTGCTGGGAGGAATTTCATCTGTATAAAAAGGTTTCTGCTCTAAAATAGAATGTAATTGAGTCTCGAACGGTTACAAATAATATATTTAAAATTATTTCGATACAGCATTTAGATTTTAGATTTTATTAGAACTCATCAGCATTTTATACAATTGCTTAGAATTTATTTTGTTATCAAGCTTATTCATTTTGTTATTCATTTAATTAAGTTATGTCCTTCTCCCATTCTCAGATATATTAACTGAGTTTCCATCTGTTTTAACTGTCTTCAGGGTGTTTAAAACTGTTTATGCTGGTTTCAGTCATGTATTCAGAAATAGTAATATAGTTTCTCCTCAATTCATTTCATTATTTTTTTTTCCATTATTATTATGTGTGTTATATAGATAGGAAGATCACGGAATTTTAGAACCTTGTAGACATGGCTTCAGAGCCTGCCTCTCTACTTCCAAGCTGTATGATCTCGGGCAACTCACTTAACTCTTTGGAGTCTCTATCTTCATTTACAAAATACAAGTCTATAAAACTACCATTCAGGATTATTAGAGATTAAAAATAATGAATATAGTAGTAGTAGTAATTGTAGTTAAGAGCGAGTGAATTTTACCATTCTGCAGGCGCCGTGCTAAGTTATGTGCTCTATCTCAACTATCACAGCTTTATGAACAAGTATCCATTTTCACAGATGAGGAAACTGGCTCAGATTAAGTCAGCAATTCTAGTTAGTAAATGGCAGGCCCAGAATTTTTAACACAGTCTACAATCCAGTCTCAAAGCTGGTTTATTTAATTCTACATTAGATTTTCGTGACAGTATTAGTAATAACACCTCCAGGCTCTAATTCTCCAAGTTCATTTTAATGTGACTCTTAGTGGATAAGAGAATTAATGTCAGTGTAAGATAGTGTGCTATATTGGATAAAGTTAATAGTATTGGTGACATAAAATTATTCTGAAAATGATGTTACCAATATATATTAAGCTAGAGTTAGCAAATGAACCTAGGGTTAGGTTTATTTTTTCCGTAAAGGGTCAAATGTAAATATTTCAGGTTTTGTAGTCCAAGAGTTTCTGTCACAGTTAGTCACCTCTGCTGTTGCAGTGTGAAAGCAGTCATAGACATACATAAACAAATAAAAAATGACTGTGTTTTATTAAAAGCTGATTTATAGGAGCTAGATTTGACCCACAGACCATAGCGTACCAGTCCTTGACTTAAGTAGCTACTTTCGTTCTTTCTGCTCCCAGCTCTTCAATTTTTAGGTAATTTTTTTTCCTAAGCAAAGACAAAACTGTATTGAATTGTCTGTAGCTCTTGCATTAGGGTACTAGCATCACAGAGTTAACCATTTTTAATGTAGTGTGCATTATTCTGCAGAATTCCGAGAACATTTCGAAAAAAGTCTCAGGCCTTTTTACATTTTGATAGTGGTCATTTTGTATCGGTAATTTCTGCATAAATCTGATCGTCACAGGGCCTTCTTCATGTAGAATTCTGCTTTAATGACACAGTAATAGTGGCTTTCATATTACAGAGCAGCTGGGATATAACAAATGGAACATTTATTTGTCTTAGAGCTTGAGGACCACCTCAGTTATTCAATCGATTTCTCTGAACTTCTACTACCATATACCTCAGATGCTTGTTACGAGGATCAAATAAGAATGTATGATTGTATATTCGTATATTGATACCAACATTTTAAGTTTTATTCCCCCATTTTATAGATGAGAAAGATGAAGCTCAAAGACTTTAACAACTCATTTTGATGTCTTAATAGTATAGTAGAAACTGTCTTAATCACCATAGTCATTCAAAAATAGCACTTGAAATAGCAAGATATCACAAAAACTGCTGAAAGCATTTCTTTTTATATTTATTTTAAGTATTTATTTTAACTTAGAACAAATATTTATTTTAGCTTAGAGTGTATAAGTACACAGTGTATTTGTCAATTTTGATGCAAGGCCAAGCCCTTATCTTTGGCTGTGTGTCCACCGATGGGAATTTTGCTTTGTTTATCTTATCTAACCTATAACCCGTAACCCATAAAGCTATGGTTTCCAGTTTTGCTTTTTATTTAAAAAAAAAAGAGCAGTAATTTAAGATACTTAGGAAGTAATTCCTTCTTTTATAGTTATCTTGCCCTCATCTAATTCAACAGCTTTGTCTTTTTTTTTTTATTAGCATGTGACCTTTATTAAGTCTTTGTACATCATTTAGTTTGGTTTTCATAAAAATAACACTCTTTATGGAATCTTTTATGCACTTCTGGATTATGGCTTTATTTTTAGGCATCTCAATCTGAGTGTGAGACCAAAGCAGTTGTCACCCTTGGTGAGAAGCGGTGTTCCCGAAGCTCTTCGCGGTGAAGTCTGGCAGCTGCTCGCAGGTTGTCACAACAACGACCACCTGGTGGAAAAATACCGCATTCTCATCACAAAGGTAAGGGGACGCTCATTCAGCTTCAGCATGAATACTTTCAGAAATTCGCTGGGAAAAGATCAGTGTGGCTGTTTGATTTCCAAGAATTTTTTTTAATAATTCCTTTACCTAATATAAGAATAGAACTTTCCTACTTCTGGCCCAAAGTTATTTCTAGTGTTGGCACAAAGGAGAAGGCATACATTTTCTCCCTTGATTGATTTCCCCTCAGAGGCAAAAGGGTGTCCTCTACCCACTGTGCATCTAATCTTTTTTGACCATAATTACATTTTTAGTCAGATCAGTTGTGCTATGCAATGTGTAGAAACTTTCTTTCGTTTGTTTTCATCCTTTTTATACATCACAGAAATGTACTCTTTGTAGGTAGGGCCTACTTTCTAGCTTCTACAATTGAAAGCACATGGTTCTTTCATATTCCCTTTTAGTTCATTTATCTAAAGTGAAGAATTCTCATTTTTTTATGGCATTCCATTCTCAAGTTCATACATTCTTTAAGTTTTTGCAAGTGAAGTAACAAAAACAACTCCTCGTACAAGGATACAAGAATTTGAAATACTTTTCTGCAAGGTTAGGTAATGCTTTGTGCCTTTGCAACCATGTTATTGGTTTTAATTTTTGTTTTTGTTTTCTCAGATTCTTAAGATGTTTATATTTAGGAAACAGTTTCTCCAGTGATATGCAAATCTTAAACCTGGGTTATGAATGAATTGCTCAGAAACCTCAATAACATATGAGAATTTTTCAATGTGACAAAAGGTGGAACTTCTTTTAAAAATATATTAAAATCTAATTAGAGATGAGTAAGACCTCTATACCTCTATAAAACTGTTATTTAAAAAAAAAAAATCTTTAAAAGGGAAGAACAACACTTGAACATGAAATTGTACCTTTCCTCAACAGATAATAGTACTGATTTGCCAAACTATTAGTGTTCCTTCTCATCATGTTTTTTTCTTTCCAGAACTAATATTTTAATTTTCTCCATTATGGTGATAAAATTGTTTAACAAGCATTTATTGAGTGCCTGTTACAGCCACAATGCTGGAGCTAGGAGGTCAAACACAAAAGCGGTTAACTGTCATATAATGGACATTTGTCATGTGATGCTCTGAAAAAGCACAGTGGGAAACATCAAAAGTAGTAATAAATTCAGCCTGGGAGAGTAGGAGAGTCTTTATCAGGAGTATAACATTTAGGATGGTCCCAGAGAAGAGCTCCCCAGGTATAGAAGGATGGAAGAGCAATGTGCTCATAGAATGAATGGAGGCGTCAAAGATGAGCGTGTCCAACATGTCGAGCTAGCAAAGTAAATCTCGTTGATTTTTTTCATTTGTTGGTAAATAATATTTTACTTGATTGGATATATAATTCTCAGTTGTTAACTCTTTCTAGTTCTCTTTTGAAGTCCTTTGAATGTTGGCCAAAAAGTATTTCTTAAATATTTTCGGTTTGGCTATTCATACCAATAATTTAAAGACATGAAGTATTCTGTTTCTCTGGTTCCATGAAAATGGTGATGTCTGTTTCTCAAATGGTAATTATATGATGTGTAAAAGATTAGCTCTTCACACAATCTGATATATTCTATTAATGTTTTATATATGCTGATGTCGTGTGCTTTATATTTCACATTAATCTTTTATAATGGAGATGGCTAGAAGCTAAAAAGATTTCTAATGGATATATGCATTAGTTTAAATTGCTGGTAGATGATCATTAAATACAAATTATTTAACCATCATAATATTAGTGAATGCTTTTTATTTTACACAGTGTTATCTAATACAAGTTGGTATTTTGTGTCTTCCTGGAAATATATATCATTGTATGGGAGTGGTAATTGACATTTTTCAATTTGCTTTGAATTTTTTTGAGAGGAAAAACTACTTAAAATTTTTTTAAATTAATTTTACAATGAGCTGTCCTTTACATAGGCTAAAATTCACTATTTTAAAGTGCACAGCTTGATGACATTTTACATATAAATACACTGCCGTGACCACTACCAAGAGGAAGAATGTATTCCTCACCCCAAAAAGTTACTCCCGCCCCTTTCCTGTCATAGCCACCCTTACTCGACCCTTGAACCATTATTCTGAGTTCTCTCTCCCTAGATTAGTTTCGATTGTGCTTGAACTTCCTTTAAATGCAGTCATGTAGTCATGTAACATGTACTTGCTTGTATCTGACATTTTTTACTCATCCATTTTGGGAGTGTATCTTTTTGTTTTCATTTTTTTAATTGCTGAGAGTATTCCATTACATCAGCAAACCACACTCTAAAAAAAAATCTTTTCTGCCTTTAGAGATGTTTATGCGTTTTTCCCCTCCAGTTTTAGCTTTCATGAATAAAGCTGCTATGAACACTCTTGCATATAGGAGGTGGTATGTGCTGAATGTTTGTGTCTCTCCAAATTCATATGTTGAAACCTAACCTCCAGGGTGATGATGTTAGGAAGTGGAGCCTTTGGGAGGCAATTAGGTCATGAGGGCAGAGTCCTTGTGATAGGGATTAGCACTTTTATAAAAGAGGCCCTAGAAAGATCTCTTGCTACCTTCCGCCATGTGAGGACAAAGCAAGAGGTCAGTGGTCCGTAGCCCAGAAGAGGGCCTTCACCAGAGCCCAGCCATGCTGGCCCCTTGGATTTAGAGCCTGTGAGCAATAAATTCCTGCTGTTTATAAGCCATTCAGTCTGTGGTGTTTTGTTACAGCAGCCCAAGCAGACTTAAGACAGCAGGATTTGTACATATTATATGTATATACACATACATGCATACATATTATATATATGGGGTGGGGGAGGAAATATTTCCATATGTTTCTTACTAATTTTTAGAAGTTATTTATTCCGGACTTGGATTCTTGGCCAGGTATATGCTTTGTGTTCTGAAATTTCACATATATTACCTTGGAAGGTTTTTTTGCTTAGTTTCTTCAAAGACTAAATTTAAAGGAGAAAAGAGTGACTTGATTTATAGAGTGAAAGACAAAAACAATAACTTGCAAACAAAAGTGAAGAATGCCTTTATTATCATCTGACTTTGTCAAACTCTTCTAGTGAAGAGTATATGTAGGAATCTTTCCATGTGGCTTTTGTAATCCAGGAACGAGTGACATTTCAGTGATGCAAAATACATAGGTATGTACGTTTTTAAGGTGGTTATTATTTGTTATAAGCAATGGAGTTTGGAGGCACTCTTCCTCCCTGTTTTTTTTTTTTTTTTTTAAGTGAAAAAATTTTAAATTTACTCTCAAGGGAAAAAAATAGAACAATAACTATCCTTTTTTGAGCACATAGTGTGTCAGATGCTGTATTAAGCACTTTATATTCGTTATCTCATTAATCTTAAGACAATCCTTGTGAGGCGGTGATTACTATTTCTGTTTTAGAAATGAAGCAACGAATTCAATGAAGCTTAGTAATTTGCTTATAGTCACTCAGCTAGTAAATAAATGATAGAGGCAAGATTTGAACTAAGGACTGACTCCAAAAGGTAGTTCTTTTCCATTGCCCTTCCTATTTGTCTGTCCTTGAACGTAAATAAAAATTTCTTTATACAGATATGTACTTATACAGAATTTCATGTAAACACGTGATTATATACTTATTTGTTTGTTTTTAAGTGTAGTCTTTTATTCGACCATTCTTCTTGTGGTAGACATTTACTTTGTTTCCAGTTTTTAGCTGCTAAATAGTGTTTTACTGAATCCTCACATGTGTTCTGAATCTTACTTTTATGGAATAGAGTCTCAGAAGTGTGATTGCTGGATCAAAGGATAATACATTTTTTAAACTAGTTATTCGCTTTTCATATTTAATTGTCTACCATCCTGTTTGCTTCTCTGAAAGGCTGTAACAGTTCACAGTTCCACCAGCAATGTAAGACAAAAGTATGTTTTGATTCATATTCCAAACAGTATTAGTTACCACTGTATCTAATTTTTGCTATCAGTGGGTATAAGTGATGCCTGCATATCTTCTTTAGCTTGTAGTTCCCAGACTACCAGTAAATTTGACCAATTTTTTCTTCCATGAATTACCTCTTCATATTTGTACATTTTTCTATTAAGGTTTTTTAAGATGTCAGTTTCTAAGCATTCTTTATATATTATGTATATTAATCCTTTGTATCTTTATTATACAAAGATTTTGATTTTTTTGTTGACTTTATTTATGGTTTCATGCCATACGAAACGTTTTCGGTTTTTATGTAGAAAACTGTGCCTTAGTTAAGATCTCTTCTACTTCTAGATTTTGTAAATGTAATTTCCAAAATTTTCTTGCAAGATTTTTTTTGTATGTGTTATATTTTTACATCTTTAATCCATCTGGAATTAATTTTTGCACATGGCAAATGATAGTGGTCCAATTTTACTTTTTCCCAGATGGATAATCTAGTCATGCTCCTTCTGTTTTCCTGTTGAATAGAACTATCATCTTGTTATAGCTTAAATTCTTGTATATACTGGGAATGATTTCTAGATTGTTCTGTTTATTGATCTGTTTGTGTGTTTCTATATTAGTACTGGTTAAAGCGGCTTTGAGTTATGTTCTAATATCTGGTAAAGCATGTCTTTTTCACTGTTTTTTTATTTTTAAAACCTATTCTTGCATATTTAATCTTCCACATAAACTTGAAAATCTTCTCCAGTCTTACCACCACAGCCACCCTGTAAAGTTATAGGATTCTAATTTGAATCACATTTAATTTACATATTAATTTAGGGTTTAAGTTATATTGTTATAATATGGTATATTTTCCCTTTTGTTCAGATCTTAATTTAAGTCCATTAAAAACTTCAAAGTTGCCTTTGTGTATGTCTTATGCCTCTCTCCTGTTAAATTTATTTCTAAGAATTATCTTAGAGTGTTCTTGCTATAGCAAATAGAATATTTTTTTTCAATTTCTATTTCTAGGTGCTAATTGCTACAATACAGAATAGACATTGATTTTTAAAAATTCTGTATCTACCTCTTGATATTTTGATTAGTCCTTCTGATTTTATACTAGCATCTTTTGATTTTCGGGTATACATTATCAGCAGCAGCAAAAACAGTTTTACTTCTCTTTTAACTGTTTATGCAGGCTACTAAATTTTTTTGGTTTATTTTCATATTTGATAGAAGCATTAAGACAGTGTAAAATGATGATGGTCATAACCAACATCCTTATCAAGTTCCCAATTCGAATTAAAATAGTTTTTGTTTTTCAGTCTTTTGGAAAGCATGCTTTTCATTTTTTTTTTTGTAAGTAATTTTTATTTTAAGTAATATTCTTTTATCTCTGGCTTCGAGATTTGTTAAGAATATCTACTGAATTTTATCAAAAGCTTTTTCAGCACTTAATGAATATGATTTTCTTTAATTCGTTGATAGAGTAAATACATAATCTATCAACATATGATAGACTTCTTGATTTCAAACTGCCCTTGGCTTCATGGAATAAATTTCTACAGACCAAATAGTCCTAGATTCTTTGTTTTCTGTTCTTTCTGGTGTTTGACTAAGGGCTCCTCACCTCTGGTCTCTACAGAGAACACATCAGACAGACCCAGGGGAAAGAAACTCTAGTGAATAATCCACAGAGACTCCCATGGCTTCTAAGACCCCAGTTCTAAGACCTGTAGCTGTTTGGGCCTGTGAATCAAATAAATTGGAGTCGAGAATGGAGGAGAAAATGAGGCACTTCAAAGGTCTCCAGTTTCTAGAATTATCCTCTAGCCTTTTTTCTTTTTTCTTTTGATTATTTTTTACCTTTTATGTCAGTGACTTTTTTGTTCTTTTATTTATTTTGCTTAGTAGAAAATATGTCAGAACTGCTTTCTTAACTGATCCTTTTAATAATGAGAGAATAATGAAATAACAACATATTCTGATGTTTCTCTGCTTCCATTCAGTCAGCCTTGTGTTTCTGAAACCTGTTTGCATTGTTTTCTGTAGTATTTTTAGTGATAAACTTTAGTGGTAAGACTCTTTTGCCATGTATTTTAAGCTTTTATACAGAACCTAAACTAGACCATGTAACCAATATTTAAATTTCTGATTGAGTGAAGCCCTAGAGGGAGACCCAACCACGTTTTACCAGTCTGAAAAAATAATTTAAATATCTAATTATAACTTTATTATTACACAGATTATTTTGTTTTTAATTAAAGATACCTCTCTGGTAGATTTGGTAATAGTCAAGGATTCAATAATATTTAATTATGAGAGCTTGCCTGTGGGATCAGTTTAGCCAAAAGAGCCCTGGCGTTGGAGTTAGGAAGCCTGAGTACTAATTTTCTCTCTGCCACGAGTTAATGTGACCTCAGGTGAGGTTCTGTACCCGTTGCCTTTATGGCTTCTTCTCTGAAATGAGGTTCTTTTAAGCTTTAACATTCTGGAAAATTAGATAGCGTGTTTGACTTCTGTCCCCCAAAATAGCCCATGATTCTACTGTTCACAACTGAATACTCTGTCGGTCTGATTCTGTAAGAAAATAGGTTGTGAGTGGAGTTTTAGTTAGAACTATATTGTCTGCTTCCACATAGCAGTTGTTACAGTAGGTCTTCTGTAGACTGAATGTGTGTCCTGCCCCAAATTTATATGTGGCAATCCTAACCCCCAATATAATGGAGTTTGGAGATGGGGCCTTTGGGAGGTGATTAGGTCAAGAGAGCAGAGCCCTCATGAATGAGATTAGTGCCCTTATAAAAAAGACCCCAGAGAGCTTCCTTGCCCCTTCCACCATATGAGGACACAATGAAAGACAGCTGTGGGTCCCCGCCAGACAACTGAATCTGCCAACATCTTGATCTTGGACTTCTCAGCCTCCAGAACTGTGAGAAATAAATTTCTGTTATTTATAAACGATTCAGTCTATGGTACTTTTCTTATAGCAACTCAAATGGGCTAAGACAAGTTTCCTTCAAATTGTTGTTTGTGAAAATAATTTTCAGTCCCCATATCCTATCTCTGTAAACTCATGTCCCCACTGATGACTTTCTGTAAGTCCTATCTGTCCAGGGAGTTCTAAAGGTTTCCTAATTATAAGGCTGGAAAATATTAGTTTTGATCATATTAAAATTGCTGATATTTGACAGTTTTTGATCTATAGTCGGCAATTTCAAGTGCATCAACCTAATAATTATAGATGAATTAAAGTTACTGGGTTTTACTTGAAAGATCTTTTCCATCTGAAAGCAGAAATGCTTGTTTTATTAGGCATTTGTTGTTTAGTCGATCAAAAATACCTTTGAAAGTCAGCTTTGTGCCAGCGCTGTGCTTGGTCTCATGGATATGCCATGACTAAAATATACCTGTGCCCTGGTTTGGGGGAGCCTATAGTCCAGCGAGGGAACCAATTACAATAAAGTTTCATGAGAGCTATGGAACAGAAAACACATATTGCTCTGTGGCAAACGACAAGAAGGACTTCTCATCAAAGGTTCAGAAATCATCCTGGGAGGGAGGGATTGTTCAAGTAGAATGGGGTGCTGTATAGCATGGGAGATATTAAAAGTCAGAAAAGCATGTGCTCAAGGGTAAGAAAGAGCTTGGCAATTTTATAGTGTGTGAAAGGAGATAAGGCCAGGGAAGGTAGATAGAGGCCAGATCTTAGAAAGCTAAAGTACAGCATATTTAAGATTTCAGGAAAAAGAAAGTCATTGAAGCATTTTAAGCAGGCAAATCATATATTCAGGTTTGGAAGGCGGTATAGTTTACAGTGTCCATTAAAGGTAGATTATCTTGATTCAAATCATAGTTCTGTGTTCAAGCTGTTGACATTGGGTGATTTAACGTTAGACTTTTTTTCCCTCTTCTGTAAAAAGGGATAAAGGTACCTTATTTGTAAAGTTGTCAGAATCAACTTAGATAATGCCCACTGTAAATGTGAATTACTACTTAGTTATTGTTATTATTTGTATTATCATTATTAGTTTAAGAAAGGTCATTCCGGTTACTTGAAGTTAGAATGGAGTTTATTAATTGCAGTGAAACCTGTTAGGAAATCAGGTGAGAGATGATTGTCACTTGGATTGGAGCAGTGGCAGAAGGGATAGAGAAAGAAATACTGTTTGAGAGACATATCAGAGGTAGAATCCTTGTCATTCGGTGATTGAATGTGGGATGAATGTGAGATGGAGAGGGAGGATCAGCTACACTAAATAATGTGTTAAATAAATCAACACAACACTTAAAGCTCACTTTTACCTAATAATAAGTGACAGATAATGCCCAGAAGTGTATCTTACGAGTTTGAAGAACTGAGATTGACCCTTTCTCATGTGTATTAGTTAAGCCACCAGATAGATTGGGAAGAAGGGTAAATATAATTTGAACAGTCTTTCCCCTTTTTTGTTTCATGTTTCATTTCTCTTTCTGCCTCATTACCTCT
>NW_011888876.1:5583220-5613122 GCF_000151845.1 Pteropus vampyrus | reverse complement strand
GGGGAGCCTATAGTCCAGCGAGGGAACCAATTACAATAAAGTTTCATGAGAGCTATGGAACAGAAAACACATATTGCTCTGTGGCAAACGACAAGAAGGACTTCTCATCAAAGGTTCAGAAATCATCCTGGGAGGGAGGGATTGTTCAAGTAGAATGGGGTGCTGTATAGCATGGGAGATATTAAAAGTCAGAAAAGCATGTGCTCAAGGGTAAGAAAGAGCTTGGCAATTTTATAGTGTGTGAAAGGAGATAAGGCCAGGGAAGGTAGATAGAGGCCAGATCTTAGAAAGCTAAAGTACAGCATATTTAAGATTTCAGGAAAAAGAAAGTCATTGAAGCATTTTAAGCAGGCAAATCATATATTCAGGTTTGGAAGGCGGTATAGTTTACAGTGTCCATTAAAGGTAGATTATCTTGATTCAAATCATAGTTCTGTGTTCAAGCTGTTGACATTGGGTGATTTAACGTTAGACTTTTTTTCCCTCTTCTGTAAAAAGGGATAAAGGTACCTTATTTGTAAAGTTGTCAGAATCAACTTAGATAATGCCCACTGTAAATGTGAATTACTACTTAGTTATTGTTATTATTTGTATTATCATTATTAGTTTAAGAAAGGTCATTCCGGTTACTTGAAGTTAGAATGGAGTTTATTAATTGCAGTGAAACCTGTTAGGAAATCAGGTGAGAGATGATTGTCACTTGGATTGGAGCAGTGGCAGAAGGGATAGAGAAAGAAATACTGTTTGAGAGACATATCAGAGGTAGAATCCTTGTCATTCGGTGATTGAATGTGGGATGAATGTGAGATGGAGAGGGAGGATCAGCTACACTAAATAATGTGTTAAATAAATCAACACAACACTTAAAGCTCACTTTTACCTAATAATAAGTGACAGATAATGCCCAGAAGTGTATCTTACGAGTTTGAAGAACTGAGATTGACCCTTTCTCATGTGTATTAGTTAAGCCACCAGATAGATTGGGAAGAAGGGTAAATATAATTTGAACAGTCTTTCCCCTTTTTTGTTTCATGTTTCATTTCTCTTTCTGCCTCATTACCTCTTTGGTCTGTTATCTTGTCATTTTAATTGTTAATATTAGGTTAAACTGTATATGTAAAAGTTGCCATTTGTGTAGATCAGAAAGTATTAACCAGAAATGAAATGGTTAAATATTGGCAATTTCATGTTTCATCCAATTACATTCTTTAACTGGAGCTCTGAGGGTCCATTTTGAGTTAAATTGAGTACCAGTGGCTATCTGAGGGGATGTTGCTATGATGGCCTAAGGACAAGTGGAACTGGACCCCATGAAGTAGATGACAGAACTTGCCATCATCCAGTCAGTGGGGCTTTGGGATGACATCTCGTGGCCAGGTTTTTTTGTTAGCTTTACCCAAAATGACATTGTATATATTATTTTTGGCTGTTTTTTAAAAAAATC
Organism: Pteropus vampyrus; assembly: GCF_000151845.1. Lineage (NCBI taxonomy): Eukaryota > Metazoa > Chordata > Mammalia > Chiroptera > Pteropodidae > Pteropus > Pteropus vampyrus. The sequence continues at coordinate 5,611,678 of NW_011888876.1, read as the reverse complement.
TGCTTCAGTAATACATAGAAATAGTACATAGAAATTGGGAAATTCATAAAATGTAGAAAACCATAAAGAAGAAAATTTTAAAATTACTTGTAATTCTACCAACCAGTGAAAACTACAGTTGAATTTTAATATATTTCCTTCCACTCAGATATATACAGAAATAGTTACTGTCTTTTATAAAAAACAAGCAAAAAAAGTTGATCTTGATACTGCATTATTTTAAAAAGGAAATGAATGTATATAGATTTTTGTGAGGGCAAAGATTTTTTGCCCCCCATGTCATTAATAATTTGTCTCTTCTGAAGAAAATGTTTTTCTTTAATCCAAAACAAAACAGTTTAACTCTTGACTGATTTGCTAAAATGTGGCTGTCAGGCTTTTTTTTTTTTTTTTAAAGTTTCCTATGTGAGTATTTTGATTACAGCTCCAAGAGTGGTTTTACTAAACTAGAAACAAAGTTGGGAGAACTGTTGTACTAATGATAGTACTGTAACAACTTGTACTTTTATTGCATTTTTATTACATTTTTAATTCTTTAACATTATCAGCCAATGTAATATGTTTTTATCAGCCTAACTGTACGTGAGAAACCTGAGATGTAGAGAGAATAAGTTACATGCCTGAATTCACAAGGAGTTGGAAAGGCCTGGACTCGTGACTTTGGTGAATGCTTTTTCCATTTACTGAAACAACTCTCAGAAATCATTCCTTTTTTTTTTTTTTTTCCCAATTCAGTATTTATTAAGCACTCAAAAAATGGGAGCTCAAAAATAAAGTCTATGGCAGAGGCATAGAATAGTGAGAGTAACCTGGTTTGGCTGGAGGGCGAGGTGTTTGGGGGGATGTGGAATAGCGATATCAGGTTGGAAAGGCAACAGGGAGCCATTGACTCGTCTTGAACAGTGGAGTACCATAGCACAGCATGTGCTACTGGGTGTTCAACCAGGCAAAAATAAATAGATTAGAAAAATGAGTAAGACTGAAAGTCTAGACAGTATTTAACGATGGCCTAAAGTGAAGTGTTAAAAACGAAAAGAGGAAGCAACGTGAGGGCATCGTAGAAATGGATTCCCAGGGCGCGGTGACCGCCAACAGCACGTTGAGGGAGAGAGCGGTCAAGACGATTCCTAAGTTTCATTCCTGAGCGCCTGGGAAAACGCTGGGGAAAAAACAAGAGAGGCCTGTTTGATGGGAGAAATGTATTTAACTTTGGGTGCTGTGGTTGAAGTCTCTAGGGCATCCAGGTGGAAGATGCGTGACGAGCAGGCAAGCTATGGCTGGAAAGGGGAGCTCCGGGGTGAAGTCAGGACTGGAGACATAGGCAGAGAAGTCGTCTGTGCGGAGGGAGTAATTGATGCCACGTCGTCATCATTCCTTCTTTCCCGGTACCTTCACTTGCATAGCCTCGGTGTATTTGAGGAATGAGTGACAGCAAAGTGTCCAAATGACTGTTGTGTGCCTTAGAACGGGGCAGTCACAGTGAGAGAGGGCACTTAAGGATCTAGAGGCGCCCAGCCTCCAGCAGTGCAACACGCTTGGTAGGAAAACACAGGCAGTTTTAATTGTATGAAGAGAAAGCGAGTAAAGTTGTGTGTTCCCTGGGTGCTAAGTACTGCTAAGCCCTTTTTATATACTGTCTCCTTTATTTCTCAACAACCGCGTGAAGTAGGGAGTTTGACCCTCGCCCTATAGGCGATGAAACTGGGGCTAACAGAGGCTAAGTAATTTTAGAGCAAGGATTTGAACCAGAGGGGTGTTCAGTGCCATGGGTCTTTTTACTGTGCCACACTTTGATGTGTTGGCCAGTAATCCTGTCAAATATCGCTGTCAAGCTTGTGCTTAGGAGGTTTTTGAGTTTCTTGCCTTTGTGTAATAAGCACAGTGCTTCAGCTCTTAAAATGCAGTTAATTGAATTTTGATTATGGGTGGCCATTTGCCTGCAATGAGAAAGGATGTCTATGAAACAAATAAAAAAATGAACGTTGGATCACACAGCATATATTTCCACCCAGGAGGGTAGACCTGGAATGCTTACAAATACCAACATTCCTTTTTCTTTTATTCTACTGGGTCTGTGGAATTTTATTTGGAAAGATGAATTGAGAGTCCACAGACACCTGGAGGAAAAGATAATAAAAATACACATTTTCTAATTAGCTGAAAATTGTCTTCATTTATGACGTTACCGGGAGAGGCACAGTGCTGCTATCCCAGTTGGCGCATTGTTTTACGGAGTCACCAACAAGAGTGTGTGTTCTGAGATTCAAAGGCTAATTTGTACCATGGAACTTCCTGTAATTTTCAATCCTGGTAGAAATCGGTACCTTTACTTTTCCATCTTTTGATTCATATAGTTGTGTACTGCTTCTCAGCAAACTAGAAACAAGAAATGACATCCCAAAACTGCAGCATAGTGTCTGATACAGGAACGATGTAATTCCTCTTCTGTGTGTGTACTGTATCTGCAGTGTTCAGAATGGGTGAGACGCTCTTTATATTTCTCCTGAAAAACTGATTTTTAAGTTGGCTTGTTATTTTGGTCATCTTTCTTAATATCGGCCGACATCCAGTGAATCATGAGAGAATATTAATGCTGAACAGTTAGCCTTCTAGCTAGAGCTTGTGCGGCTGGATTCTGATTCCTCAGTTGCCAGGCAGTCCACACGCTTTCATTCTTTACCATTGCTCTTTGTTCCTTGGGAAAATGCTGCAAGAAAATAGGAATTTCCTCTCACCATTACCCCTCTGGCTGGCAGTGCGTTTCGGTCTAATTCCTGGCTGGCACTCTGTCCTGGTTCTTTCCCCTTTTCCTTACTAGCAGTCTGAATTCTCTTCATCGGCTACAAAGGGGATTCCAGACAGACGAGGAAACAGCTTTCAAACCCTGCACTGCGGGCATGTGAAGTTATTCCCCCACCGTGCAGTCTGGAAGTCGGGGAGCGCCTCTCTGTGATGAATCCCAATGAGCTGCTAAGGATGCCGGAGTTGTGTGCATGCACTGGCATTTTCTTTCCCCTCAGGCGTTTTCTGTCCCCTCCCCCGCTTCTTCCTTTTCCCAAGCCCCCTCGTCTTTCTATTTCCCCTCCTACTCCTTTATCCCCTCCCTCTGTGTCTCAGTTCTGCAGTAAACGGGGCTGAGGCACATTCCTGCTTTGCAAGGCTTTCTGTTAAGGATGGTTTGTGGCTTTTGTTTGGATTACAGCATGCAGAATCACAGGTAACGCTCTGAAATTGAGCTAGACAGATAAATTCCGTTGATATGTTTTCAAAGAGGCAAAATATTACATGGGAATCAATGAAAATAAGTTATTTTAGCTAATTTTATCAGTAGTGATTATGGTCAAATGTTTTCAGAAATGCTATAAGCAGACTCCTTTGCTCCCCCAAAAGGCTCCAGTGAAAGGAAAATGGGGGTAGCTTGATCTGACTGCAGCTGATTTTGTTTCATGTTGATCATGAAAGCTTGCTGTTGCTGTGCCTCCTCTGTGGAGTAAGGACCAGTTTTGTGGGGCGCTGCTGAGGGTAGCCATGAACAGTCGTACTGGGTGGGGTAGGAAGGAGTGGGTGGGTCGATACCAGCCCGAGCTAGCCAGATTCTTTGATTTTTTTCATTGGGATGCAAAATATAAAATGCTCTCTCCTTTTCTTCTATCAGCTGTTCAGAGGAGACTCATTCCAACTCCTGCTGAAGCTCCTAATCTTCCTCCCTTCTCTTCTGCCCCTACCCCCTACCCTCATTGGCCTGAAGATATTGTACCCAGAATTTGCCTTGCCCCCCGGGCACTCTGTGTATGGTAAACCTGACTCTATGGCCACGTCGGGGACTAGCCATACAGCTGCTGCTGGCTCTCCCTGGTCCAGGATTTAAAGGGGGAGTGCACTGCAGGCAATGCACCAGAGCCGCAGCATCGCCAGCCTGGGGACTGAGGTCCTGGGGCGCTTTTACAGACACACAGAGCTGACTGCAATGACAGCGGCTGCTCCTTTGAACTGTTGGCAGCAGCCAAGCAGCAGCATGAAGTGAGAGGTCACTCCTGAGCTCAAGATGAACTCCACCTTGGATGGTAATGAGAGCGGCCGCCCTTTCTGCCTCTTGGCATTTGGCTATTTGGAAACTGTCGATTTTTGCCTTTTGGAAGTGGTGATTATTGTCTTCCTGACTGTGTTGATTATTTCTGGCAACATCATTGTGATTTTTGTATTTCACTGTGCACCTTTGCTGAACCACCACACCACAAGTTATTTCATCCAGACTATGGCTTATGCCGACCTCTTGGTTGGGGTCAGCTGCCTGGTCCCTTCCTTCTCACTCCTCCACTATCCCCTTCCAGTAGGGGAGGCCTTGACTTGCCAGGTGTTTGGTTTTGTTGTATCCGTTCTCAAGAGTGTCTCCATGACCTCTCTGGCCTGTATCAGCATCGATAGGTACATTGCCATCACTAAACCTTTAACCTATAACACCCTGGTTACACCCTGGAGACTGCGCCTGTGTATTTTCCTGATTTGGCTCTATTCCACCCTGGTCTTCCTGCCTTCCTTTCTTCACTGGGGCAAACCTGGATATCACGGAGATGTGTTTCAGTGGTGTGCAGAGGCATGGCACACCGACGCCTACTTCACCCTGTTCATCGTGATGATGCTGTATGCCCCAGCAGCCCTCATCGTGTGCTTCACCTATTTCAACATCTTCCGCATCTGCCAACAGCACACAAAGGAAATCAGCGACAGGCAAGCCCGGTTCAGCAGCCAGAGCGGGGAGACTGGGGAGGTGCAGGCCTGTCCCGATAAGCGCTATGCCATGGTCCTCTTCCGGATCACTAGTGTGTTTTACATCCTCTGGTTGCCATACATCATCTACTTCTTGTTGGAGAGCTCCACCGGCCACAGCAACCGCGTCGCATCCTTCTTGACCACCTGGCTGGCTATTAGTAACAGTTTCTGCAACTGTGTCATTTATAGTCTCTCCAACAGTGTTTTCCAAAGGGGACTAAAACGCCTCTCAGGGGCCATGTGTACTTCTTGTGCAAGTCAGACCATAGCTAAGGACCCTTATACAGTTAGGAGCGAAGGCCCCGTTAAGGGATTCCATGTCTGAGGTGGTTCAGATGTTGGGTTGCTCCGTGTGTGTGTGTGTGTGTGTGTGTGTGTGTGTGTGTGTGTGTGTGTGTGTTCTTTTTATCTCTTCGTATTCCTTGTTCACTAGAAAATCTGGAACAAAATAATTTAACTCTAAGCAATAGCAAACAAATGATCCATCCAAAAAGCCTTCTAAGTTTGCAGAAATGATTTTCTAAAAAGTGCTTTTGAATCCAGAGAATCAGGACCATGAGGATAAGTTGCTCTTGGTTCCAGTTTTTATAATGTCATGGAAATGACTACGGTTCTCAGATTTAAAGAGAATAAAGCCATATCTAACACCTCTCTCCAGCTGGCATGACTGAACCTGAGCGTGAAGTGTCAGCGTTTTAAAAAGTCATCGCTTTCTTGTTGCTTTTCCAGGTTCTTTCTAGTTGTTTGGGCTTCATATATAGTTGCTTTCTTTTAACAAGGAATATTAGAATACAGTGATGAATTAATAGGGTCTTAAATTTCCTTTATATATGCCAAAGTATAACTACATTGCAAGTTTCAACACTCATTTAGAAAACCAAATGTTTTATGTCTTATTCTCTTGAGAGAATTCGCAATACAGTGAATAATATGGACACCGAAACATTTTTTAGAATTTTGCAATTGAACCGTGATGCAAAAGTACAGTCAAATATTAGACAATTTATGAAAAACTGAGCTACTTTTTGTGCCGTGCTTCAGAGCTCTAAAGAAATGTGTGTGTAGAAAGTGGTTGTTGCAGTATATTTGCCCATGCCTTTGTGTATGTGTGTATTGAGAATATTTGAATTGAATTAGAAATCTTTTTTATAGAAAAATGTACATTTAGTTCATTTTTTAAAATAGAAGGGGGTTAATTGAGATGTTCTCTTTGTGATTACATGGAACCAACTAATAAAGTTGCAGCTAATTCTGTTTAAAAGCAGCCTTTCAGTTAGTGTTAAGGAATCCACTTTTAGATGAGAGGAGAAATTCTAATTATCTGTATCTCTTTTATTGCTCTTTTCTTTCTGGAAAAAAAATCCTTTGAGATACAATTCTTAATAGTCTGGTTTTTTTTTTTTTTCTTTTTAAGCCAAAGTACTAGCAAAATCTCTAGGATTTTGTTATTCTATAGAATTATTAATTGAGAATGCTGTGTATTTATAGCAGTGATGTTTTGTTCTTAAAAGTGATTGTCTTTAAAGCAAGAGATTTATTTTTCTATAAAGAAAGAAGGATTTCTCAGCAGCTTCAGGCATGAGAGTATTTCCTCTACTTTTCTGCTGCTTTTAATGTTTTGGAAGTCTTCAGGGGGCTTATGTGATCTCTGCCTTTGGCTAGATATCGTAATCTGAACTTGACAGTGATTTTCAGTGATATGGAAAACGGAAGAAATTCAGGGGACGTGAGTGAAAGTGGATTTCTGAATCCAAGAAAGGACATAGATATTTATAAAATAGATATGCTTTGGTTTTCCATCATGATATTAGAAAATTTCCAACCCTGTTTAAAATATAGGGCAGCTTTATGACTTTAGGTTTTAGATACCAATTTGATTTTAACCTCCAGTGTGTTCTATTTAAACTTTTTTATTTTAAGTGAATAAATTATAAAATTTAAACTTAGGATTCTGAGGTTTTTTCCCAAAAACTTGATCGCTTTTTCTTTAATATTAGAAAATTTCATTCTGAGCTGTATCAAATTTAGAATTCATTTTGAAATTACAAGTTATGTTAGTGATATCTTTAACTGCTATTTCAAGTGGAAAACTTTTTCTGTTGGATTCTGAAAAACAGTTGTACACATTTCATCTTTATTTAAGTGGCATAGTTCTAAAAAAAAATTTTTTTCAGGTATGTTGGTGAATATAATCAGATCAAATTTGCACAGTTTACTTGAGGGTTTTTAGTTCAGCAAATATGGGAATCTTAGAGACTTAATTTTAATAGAAAATTGATGTTAAATCAGTAGATTTTACTTTTGGGAGGCTGAGCCTTTTAATTTTTTGTTCCAGTAAGATTTTAGCCTGTGAGAATAGAAAAGACAAATTTTATGTTTAATTTCCTGGAAACGGCTAATTGAGCTGGTAGGTCTTTTATTGACTGGAAAGACAATTCTTTTAATAGGAGCTTTTGTTAATAGATTTTTACATTTTTGTCCTAATACCAAACTTAGATGTTATTAGAGATTTTTTTTTTCACATTAGACTCTCTATCAGTGTCGCAGTCTAGTAAAAACTAAGAAGATATAATAATTTAAAGAAAAATAAAGCTCCCCTATCCCTTCTCCAACTGCTTCTTTAATATCAGATAGATATCTTTCCAGTTTATCTTGTCTTCATTGTACTGTATAAACTCTAAGGTTTTTTCCAACTATCAATTCTATTTTCACATTCATTGTATCGCTTTTTAATTTTTATTTGTGCGCGTGTGTATGTGTGTGCGTGTGTGCGCGCGTGCGTGCTGGGAAAGGGGGACATGCTTGGATGCACTCATACCATCTTCTGTAGCTGGGGGCAGTCTCTATGGGATACATTTGGAGAGTTTATATTTAAGTAACCTTTTCGTCCTGGCATATTTAATGCAACATTTGATGATGTTTGGGTTAAATACCAATCTGACTAGTTCAGAATGAGAAAAAAGTATATTTTTAGACTCAATTACTTTGAGCTTGGGCAAGACAGCACATTTAGCTTTATATGGTATATGACTGATATCAGGAAGCATAAGCTTTTGGTGATTGCGTTGAAATTATTTTATAGTACACTTTAAAATAAGACTGTACTGATCGTTATATTTATAAATTAGTTTTGTTTTTGTACAGTGATTTATTAGTGAAGGTGTATTTTTTCCCTCTTAGAGCAGAAAAGCAGTTACAAAAGGACAAGTGCTCCACTTTAATGAGAGAACTATCTTGCATCAGAATGAATATTTGAATTTTTCACGGACCTGTTGATTCACCCTAAATTCCATTTGGAAAGGGTTTTCTTTAAGCTTTATTGCTGCATAAATTCCTTTTTGAGCCTTTTATAATGGTTTTTCCTTTTTACTTGAATAATGGTCTCAGTATTTTAAGAATTGGGTAAACTTGAATTTTTGTGCTATAAATGCGTTGTCCATCTCCTTGAACTTGAAAATAAAGCAACAGGGTTACAGGCTCTCAGGTAACAGAGTGGTTTCTGAGACCTTTTGAAGCTTTTCAGTTTTGATTAAAAAATCTGCACAGCAGTTTTGCAGGAAATGTTTTAATTTCACTATATGTTTTTGTATCATAAAAGATTTGTTAAATAAATTATTGGCAAACCAGAATTTATTGTTATGTGAGCAGATTTTAGGAAGTTTAAGGAGGGGAGAATTGTGGCACTGAGATTTTTTGAAGTCTTCATAAATCAGTCTTTGTGTTGATTTTTGTATAATTTTTCCATTTCAGGTTGAATAAAAACTAAATATATATTAAATGTATATAGTATTAATATATTTTGCAGACTCTGGGACTATTCTAGACATTTCTTATGGCTATAAATAAGTCATTGATTTTTCAAAAATTGTAAGACAGAAGGCATCACAATATGATTAAAATGAACTTTGAACTAAGAATCAGAAAATCTAGGTTACTGATACTAATTAGATTTTTCCTCCTCTTATTAACAGTCAGCCAGAGATCACTGGTCTTTTGAGATAATCTTCTCACATAAAATACAGAGCCCAGAATAAAAGAATTAGGAAACAGAAACAATGCAAGTCTTAGAAGAAAACTTCCAAAAAAAAAAAAAAAAAACCAACTAACATTTTCAGAGATTTTGCATCTATTAAAAGAGAGATGCAAAATCTCTCTTTTTTTATATAAAGACAAATAGATAGTAAGAGCTCTTGAGATTTAAAGTATAATGAGACATTTTAAAAACTCAGAAAAGTTTGAAGATAAAATTAAAGTAGGCCATATACTGAAATAAAAGACAAAGCAGATAAAAGCAAGACAATAAGAGCTTCAACCAAGGGGGTCCAGTACCAAACCAGCATGATTTTCAACTCAGTAGGTGTATTATTTTTTTACGAAAAGCACAAACCACATTTAGGAAAAAGCGAATAAATTTTAGCAGAAGTAGAGGGAAACCAGGAAGAATAGGTTTAGAACATTATACTGAAGTAGAAAATGAGGCATAATAGCACCATATTACTTAGGGCCCTATACAGAGCAGTTTCCTATTCATCATCTCATCCTTCTAGGAAGACAGGCAAAGGGAATATTATTTCTCCTTTACAATTGTGGAAACCAAGTTTTGGGGCTGTCAGACCTTTTTCATTCCTATTCCAGTATGTCACTATACCTCATGGGTATCTATTTGGATCCTTTTAGATTTTAAAATTTTGTTTTTTTACCAAGAGAAGACAATGGATACTGGAAAGCATCTTTGACATCATAGGAAGGAATACGTGAAAGTAAACAAACATGCGTGTGTGTGTAATGAGTATGGTATACTGGTGTACAGGTGTCTACAGCGTATGACCTGGCATGAGATCACGAGAAGAATGCAAAGTACTGTTTAGTATTCATAGATAAGGAGATATGTGTTAGACAATTTCCTTAGAAAACAGTATACGAGATGGGCTAGGCTCTGGGTAGAGAAGGATTTCTATAGTCTTATGTCCCTCTTACCCCTTAAAATTAACATAAAATATCCAGCTGGGCAGGATTAATGAAATCCAAAGGATCGATAGATAAAGGACCCTAATAAAGTGACCTACAATATGTGACATGAGAAAGCCCTTAGCAAAGTAAAAAGCATATCTTTACGTTAAATTACCATGACTGTAGTCACTTACGGGTTTAGTGCCAAAAGATTGTATTGTCTGATCAAAATAAAAAAGTAAGAGTCTTTCAAAGTAAAACTTTAAATTCTGTGTCTATTAGCGTTCCGCAAATACTTGTTGAACTGAATTAGTAAGACAGTATTTTGCGAGGGGAAACAAAAGTTAAAGCATTGAACAGCATGGTTTATTTCTGAAATTTCTTCCAGAAAGACTGGGGAAACCCCCATTGCCAACGCCATTTATATTTATAACTAACTAAACTTAAAAAAAAAAAAAGCATTCGTGGGTCTCTGTCTTCATTGGCCCCTGGGGAACAGAATCTGACTCAAAAGACTTCTTCCTTGTAAAAGTTCTTCTTCATGACATATTTGTAAGGATGGGAACCATTACTACTAAGATTATGTTAACATCCTATATTGTTAACATCATACCAAGGATGAGTATTGTAGCCTACAGAAATAAAGTTAAAAGTAGCAGTAAAGTTAAAACAAAATTAGATCCTACTTCTGGCAATTTATTAGGTAATGTTAATCTGTCTGAACTTCAGAAGGGTACTCACCTTTAAGTGAAGATGACACCAACATTATAGGAGTTGGTTCAAGATCAGATATATATTATACTAATAGAAAAGCTCTTTATGTCATTACTGTGATTATTTTATACTCTTGGATCACTTTTTTTTTCTCCTGAGTGAAAAGAGCACGGATTTTGGAATCTCTGACTCTTAGTTTTTTACTCTGTAAAATGATTTTTACCCCCTTGGTAGAATAATTGTGAAAATTAGCTACTGTCACATCTTAAGTGTGTAGAATTGTGCATGGTGGCATCAGAAGCTCAGTTAAAGGTTGCTGCTATTACTTCTTTGTCACACAGAGGTCAGAACCTCCCAGTGACTTCCAGAGTTTGCTGCAAATCGACATTTTTCCTCAGAGGAAAGGCTCTAGGTGAATGTGGAGCAGCTAGGTGGGCTTCATTTTCTCTGGGATCATAAACCCCGGAAGCCCAACCTTGATGGTTTCCTCTGTGAAGATACTGATGTGTTACATATCTTGTCCTGCTTTTATAGATGTTCTGCAGGAGGATTAGTCCCATACGGTTCTCAGACATTAGGATATATATATTTAGATGTACTTAATCACAGAACAAGTCGTGGGGCCTTACAGTAAAAGCTTTAATGGGCTAGAGCTAGAAAGGAAATTTGGGACTGAAATAGTAGAGGTATCGCTTTAGTTGAACTTTCAAAATGAGTTGTATTAGGAAAAAAAATTTGTGACCAAGGATATTTTAAGCTTCACAGGCCTGATTCAGAGAGGGACCATTTTATACACTTAAGGGATAAAGAATTCATGTACTGCGTTGTGATTAAAAGTATGTTCTTGAAAGGCAGACAGACCTGGGTTTGAATCCCAACCCTGTTACTGACTAGTTGTGAGACTTAGGGCAAGATACATAGTTCCTCTTAGTCTTAGTTATCTTAACTAATAGCTCTATTTTATACAAGTATCGTAACGATTGAGCTAATGCATGTGATGCCCTTAGCACAGTTCCTGGCACTCAGTATAACATTCAGTGCATGTTAGCTGGTGCTGCTGTCTTCCTTGCGAATAGGGCAGCGTGGATGAATCAGAGGTTTCAAGTTCAGGTATAATGGAAAGTAAGGCCAAAAAGATAATTTGGGGCTACCTGATCCGAAAGAAATGCTAAGGGATTTGCTTCTAATTAGGAATTGGAGATGGACTTAAGATTTTTGAGTAGGTGAATGATATAAATATAGAATCTCAAAGTGTCAGAGCTAGAAGATACTTTAAAGATCATAATCCAGACTCCTTGCACACATGGGATTCTAGTCCCAGAACTGGAATCCAGGTCTTAGAACTGCTTTGGACTCAGTTATGCCACAGAATAAGTCCAAAACATTGTTCAACGTTTGTCAAGTGCTTAGAAAATAGGAGTTTCCAGTAGGTTTGGAAAAAAAGAAAAGTGTTCAGATTTTGGTGTGTTTTAAATAAAATAAGTAAAAACAGTCTTTCCATCGGTACTTTGAATCAAATAAATTAAGATTTGCAAAATCTTAATTAGAAAGTTCTTTTGATTACTGGCAAATACCTCAGAAATGTTTGTTAGAGGAGATAAAAAAGATTATGAAATTGATGATTCTAGAATACCTTCATTGGTATTTATAGTATTTGTACTTCTAGAGAGATTATAGGGTAAATTTTTTGCTTAAATAAAATTGAAGCTCACTGCTCGTCCTGTACCTTTTAAAGTTGCTATTTCCCAAGAATTTTAAATAGAAAAAAATAATTGAGCTCCACGAGGGCTCTTACTAGCTATGTAGTAAGGTATTACTGCATAGATACTAATAGACTTTGGTTGGTAGTATACCTGTGTGCTAATGATTTTTGAGTTTTTAGGTCAATAGAAAAAGTTCTAAATAATTACAGCTTTATACATTAATGATGAAGTAAGATAGCTTTTAAATATTGTTTCTTGATAATTGTTTCTTAAGATTAGTTTTTTAATAGAAATATTAAAATCTCAATCATGATTTTTCTTTTATATTGGGACTCAAGGAAACATAATTTTAGACTGAAAGTTATATAAAAATATGTAATTGAAATAAATGTTGAAACCCAGAACATGTACCTATAGTCTACGAATATGTATATGAATGCAGACCTCTTACAGAATTATAAATGCAATTCAACAATTCACTGATTGAGATGTTTGTGACCAATATTGTTCACACACAGATTCTCATTTTAATGTTCGTTAACTGTTACAAGAACAGGGAACTCTGTAGAGTTGTAAAGTCCCATTTTAACATACCTAGCCATTTTGCAGCTGCTATATATTTTTGCTACTTAACAAATATACTTAAATCTGGCTTAAGACTTAACTTTCAGAAGAAACTAACTTTTTAAAGTAAAACAGTATTTTAAACACGAAACATTCATAAACATTTTCTTGAAAATCATAATTTGATTGACTTGGTTATATAAAAATATAGCTTAAAGAATGTTGTTCTTGATCATTAATGTGTATGTGGTGTGTTATGAGTGAATGATTTGAGAAGGTTTCATTTTTAGCATATGTTTTATAAAATCTTTAAGCAAATAGCATAAGTCAAGCAATACAGTCTGTATTAAGCTGTATTAAGGGCATTTGATATAGAATTTTGCTCAATAGTATTAAAAAATATTGAAATAAGTCTTCATAAGTCATCACAGTTACCAGAAACATTTGTTGGGAATATGACTTTGTATATATCATGATTTTGTGTCCTAATTTAGCTGACTCAGAAATTACTTCCCCTACTACTTTTTTACTCAAAATGACACTTTTTGTGTTCACTTTTGTCAGATAACAATTCTTGAGTATTTCTTGTTCCTTAGGCCTCTCCACGGTAGATTACTGTGAAGGCGAATCAACAATAGCAGACCAGGAAAGGTTGACAGTGCAGCTAGCATTTATGCCTTATCTATACATGATTTGGCCAAACATTGAATAATTTTCCTGTGGGAAACTTGAGCCCTAAAAGGAAATGAACATAGCTAAAAGGCTGCATATCACATGGGACTTAGATTTATTTTTAGAATAGCACTATAATGCCATATTTGGATTGAAACAATGTGATAGCAGTACATTATTTTATTAAAGAGAGCTATCTTTTCTAAAGAAGTCATCTGATTTTCTGTTACATTTGTGTGCTATAGGTTCAACATAATAAGTATATAACTGTTCAGTTGATATAGTGCTAAAGTATGTATTAAAGTTAGAGGCGCTTACTTGGCAAACATTCTAGAGACTGCTTTCTGCGTCGGCTTTCTGTAGTAAAGATTCTTTGGCAGTTCGTTGATTATAGCATATAGTTGTCATTTGGAGGTAAGTTCTTTTCTTTTTTGGAAGGCAAAAAGAGAGTAAATAAGGATTAGTACCTGTGGGGATTGGTATAGTTATTTGATTATCTTGAAATGGAAGGAGCTCTTTACCAAATGAGGCGATGATTATAGAGAAACCCAAATGGATTTTTGCCTCTGAGAAATGATTTTTTTTTTTTTTTTAAAGATAATCAGCAAAGATATTTCATAGTGAGTTCTACAGTGTTTTGGTTAACATGGTTCATAGGTTAAAAAAACACTTATTGCACCATTTATATTTTGTGTCAGTTTTTCTGCTGCCCAATTTATCTTCTTTATAATTTCATTTGGATTAAGATAAATTATGATGTTGGTAAAATACAGTGGATTTTTAAATTGCATCTATCTAAAATTGCAGATTGGAGACAGAGTACTAAGTCTCAAACATAGAAAAATCTGCCAAATACACATTTTTGTTCCTTGGCTTCTCTCTCATGGTTGGAAATAGGCCAACATTTTAAGTCCCAGGTATGATAGGAAAGAGCCACCACTGATGTACAAGGCCTATGTTACCTGTTTTCCATACAGTATCTCATTTGCTTCTCATAAATTGTGAGGCAGAGACCATTGCATAGATTTTACAGATAGAGATATTAAGGCTCAGACTAACAGACCTGTTCAAGGTCACATAATTAAAGTGGGAGAGGAGATATTCAAAGGCAGAACTGCCTGACCCCAGAGTTAGAGTTCTGTCCATTATATCAGGGGTCCCCAGCCCCCCACCCCCACCCTGGGCTCCACAGCAGGAGGTGAGCAATGAGCAAGCAAATTAAGATTCACTTGTATTTGCAGATGCTTCCCAGTGCTAACATCACTGCCTCAGCTCCACCTTAGATCATCAGGCATTAGATTCTCATAAGAGCACCAGTCCCTGGTGCCAAAAAGGTTGGGGACCACTGCATTATATTGTGTGATCTAGGTAGAGCACCTACATTCGGACTTTTCCATTCTTTTTCAAGTCCAACTCCAGTCTTCACATTGTTGTGGCCAGATTCTGAAATACTTTCAGTTACTTCCATGTTTGTGGAAATCTGGTTCCAGTTTGCTCTGCTGATGTGTCAGAGCCTGTGTATGATATGTTTGGAATGGAAATTTTAAAGCATTAATTGCTGAATACCTACACAATATTTTACATGTTTAAATATGATAAAGATCAATTTCTAGTCTCTTCTTGGTTCAGCTTTTGGAGTCTCTTAAGTGTTATTTAGTGACGTTTTTACTAGAATTAAGATTTTTGCCTTCAAGAGCAAATCCCTAAGATAAATATACAAAGCAGTATCTACCCACAAATCTAGTTTCCACTAACACCCCTGCTGCTGCATTAGCGTGGAAGAACAGCACTGCAGGTCGAAAGGGAACCGATTTGAAGAACAGTGGTGCTAGTCCCGTAGGGACAAGTAAAAATACGTGTGCATAGGTACACATGTTAAGTTCTTAAATGTGAATTTAAGATAAAGGTGTTTTTGCCTTGTTAGTATTAAGTGAACCCATCAATCAAGTATTTATTTATAGAATTCTTGTTGATTAGACTATGAAATAGACTCGAGGGGCTTTTTACACAAATACACTGTACCGCATATTATTGAGGTATTGAGGAACTTTATTAGAATACTTATAATTCAACAAAATAGGAAAATGTCAGTAACAAACATTTGGAAAGTAGAGTTGGAATGGGAAGACAATACAGCTGTACAGGCCATGAGATGCTGTGTTGTTTGGACTGTGAATTTAGTTTTGAGCTTTCTGGAGGCCAAAACAAAAATGGACATTCAGTCATTGTCCATGGGAAAAAAAATACTCATCTTTCTTTAGGAGAAACAGAATTTTCGATAGGGATGCTGAGTAATGCAGTAGATGTCCTCACCTACCTCACTATGTAATATAAGGTGTCAGTTGCTGTTTTTTTAATGTTTGTTTTTGTTTTTTGGATAGAGTCTCAAAACATGCCGGCCCAGAATATTTAAAAGATTACTGATGGTTGTTTTTGTCTGAAGTAATTAAGATACATGGTGGAGGCCTCCTAGCACTTACAGAAAATGCCTTTTCTTTGATGAATTTACAAGAGGGCTGCATGTTAAGGTTTTTTTGTTTGTTTTTTTTTAAACTTTGTTTTTATGTTTAAGAGCATCATATATTTTTCTGTCTACATGTCATTAGGGCCTTAGTGGTTTCTGCTTTTTCATAAACACTGAGCAGCTTTCATCCAAGGAAGGACCTTCTTATGAAAAGCACATTTCAGTCTTTGTGTCATGTTGATTTTTAGTTGTGAGTCTAGAAAGCAAAAGCATTTTATTGGGAATTATATACTGGTAAGAGAATTTCTTCACTTTTATAATATACTTATTCGGGTTAATGTGGGCTAGAGAGAATCTAGCCCCATGTCCTCATCTCCTAGCCAAGTGATATAACTTCTTTCCTCATTAGTCAAGTAGGAGAAGTACTAGAACCTACTTCAGAGGGTTGCTAAGATAGATCTATATGATTTAGCTGTATATAAGGTGCTAAAATAATGGTTACAGATCCATCTTAGCTCATTATTATTGCTTAATTATTTTTAAGTCTGTCAAAGCGAATTTGTCAAAATTACTTCCGACAAGCTGTAGCTTGTTTCTGTTTTATTCTGTTATCCAAAATATTACATGATAGCTTTTGAGAAAGTATGTATAACATTCTTGACTAAATTTAAGAAGATCTAATTTTTTCTTTAGGCAGTAAGGCTACTTTGGAAATAATCTTCCCTGTGCCGGTTATTTCTCATGGCAGCCTTCCACTGCATTTTCTTTGTTTGGGTACTTTCTTTTTCTTCCTGCCATTCTTAGCTTTCTATTTTTCAACTTGAGTTTACAAAGGGTGTGTATTCAAAGGGTTTCCGCCAGTTCCCAGTACCTTGTTAATCCTGAGAAGTTACCCAGTGGGCCAATTCTCACAGTAAGGTATAAAAATAGTAGTCCAGAAAAATTACAGAATGTGGTACCAGTGTAACTTGAACTAATGGACGACTTTCAAAACCAAGATGGGAAGAAGAATACAACGCAAACATTGTCATTCCCTTAGATTTTCTCTGCACAATTTATTTTAGAAGAGCCTTAAAATGTTTTAAAGTTATGAAGCCTCACCATTGCTTTATGTACACTAAAAGAGCATAAGAATTAGGGCAAGAAAGAAATTATCTACATATCAGTCACATGAGCAGAACCTACTTTTGATTTGTGCTGAGCTTATTAAACCAACAGTGTTCATTTCACCAGTTTTATTCCACAAATTCAGTCCAGCATTTTTTTGATTGCCTAATTATTTATTACTGGTACGTGAACTTCGGTGGCTTAACCTCAATTTCCATATTGAATAATTAGGAGGTAATATCCTTTTCTCTTTTAATAAACTTTATTTTTAAGAACAGTTTTAGATTTACAGAAATATTGTGAAAATAGTATAAGGTGTTCCCATACACCTTGTAACTGTTTCCACTATTATTAATCATCTTAACATTGGTATGCTACATTTGTTAATATTAATGAATCAATGTTGATGCATTATTATTAACCAAAGTCTGAACTTTATTTAGATTTTTAAATTGTTACCTAATGTCCTTTTTCTCTTTCATATCCCATCCAGGATACTGCATTACATTTAGTTCTCATGTCTCCTTAGATTCCTTTCGACTATAACAGTTTCTTAGACTTTCCTTGTCTTTGATGAATTTGACAGTTTTGAGAATAGAATGGCCGTCAACTGGACTCTGTCTGGTGTTTTTCTCATGAGGCGTATGAGTTTTGAGGAAGAAGAACACATAAATTTTAAAAGTGCTGATATTTCAGAGTGCAGTTTTTAATGAAATTATTACCAGCAATGCCTGTATTATTCCATTATGTGAACATAACATAATTTATCTCTCTCTCTGTTGATGGGCATGTGGGGTTTCTAGTTTGGGGCTATTACAAATAAGGTTATTATGAACATTTTTGTACATGTTTTGTTTCTCAGATGTATGTTTTCGTTTCTCCTGGGTCATACTTAGGAGTGGAATTGCTGGATCTGAGTAGATGTGTATTTAACTCTATAGAAAACTGCCCTGTACTTTATCAAAGTGGTTATCTCATTTTATACCTCTATTAGCAAAAATTGGGAGTTCCGGTTGTTTCATATCTTCACCAACATTTGGTATTGTCTTTTATTTTAGCCAGTCTCATACGTTTCAGTGTGTATCTTTAATTTCTGAGCTGTATATATACTGTTTGTACTGATGCTTGAAATGTAAGGGACAATGTACCGCTATAATTACAGAGTTTCATTTAAACCTTTACTGCATAGGAGATGAAGAAATGCTGTATACAGACTTTGAGAATTGACTTTGTAAAATGTAGTAAACATTTTAAATTTGTAATTACATGAAAAAAAGCATGTGTTCAAAGGAATATACATTTCAAGTCACTGCAGCTTATTTGTGACAGAATTTCTACAGATAAAATGTATATGCAGTTAATCAGAAGTAGCATGCCAGTGCATTTAAAATCAATTAAAAAATCTTCTCTCTTAGTCAAGTTGCCCATGACAAATTACTGTGTCGTACATTTAGAGCGGGGCTTGGCACACTGTGGCCTGGGGGCCAAATTCATCATGCTTCTCGTTTTCGAAAATAAAGTTTTATTAGAATACAGAAATGCTTGTTTATTTACATATTGTCTGTGGCTCCTTTTGCTCTACAAAGGAGAGTTGAGTAATTGCAACATTGAATGGCCAGAAAAGCCAAAAATATTTTCTGTCTGACTCTTAATAGAAAAAGTTTGTAAGATGTTAATACTGCATAATCATGCGGCATTATAGTTTTCTTCTGGGGAGTAAAGCTGTTTTTCTTGATGATAAATGACGCCAAAACATAAAACCAGCTGATAAGAAAAGAGAGAAAGAAAAACTACTTCAGCCATAAATTCAGTAATTTTCAGGACATATCAACTGACAGTGGTTTCACTGTTCTCTGTTCTTTTAAGTTTATATCTCTGCACGATTGCCTTACGTACATTGTAAAAGCTTGTTTGTTAAGGCATTTTACCAACTACAGTCTGGTTGAGAGGATGTATATGGTTGACTTAATCAATTTGGCCATGAATAACGGTACCCAGTGTGCACTATGCCAGCAAGCTCCCTGTATCACCTACATTGATGTTAACTCCTTAGAAATAAAAGGCCTATGTATTGCATAAACCTTCATTTTATAGACACTTGGGTTTGGATGTTTTGTAAAAGATCTTTGCTATGTTCTCTTAGGACAGAATCATCCATAATGTTATGTGGTTTGTTTTTAGAATCTTTTCAAAATTAATGATGTCATTATTCTGATAGGAAGTTACTAAATTTGTCATTGTTAGAATTTCTAAATCATATTTTACAGCTTGGCTTCTGGCAAGTCAAATGGATTTATTCCCAAGTTTTTCAACATGTTCCCTAAGACCAGATATTTTAATCACGCGGTTCACATGGAGCTCTTCTATTTATTATCAATCTTGAAGGCATCAAAAATTCAGCATGTGATTTTCAAATTCACCTTTTTTCAAGGGCATTTTACTCCTTAATTCTTTGATGACTCCCATGATCAATAGATGAGGGATGACAGATTGATGAGAACTGATCAGTTACAGAATATTTTTAGGTTTTGTTATTTTTCTAACTTATGTGCATTTGAATTTCTAAATTATATATATCTAATAACTGTGTATCCTTTTCAAGTTATCGTCATCATCATTCTGATATGACATGTAATTAGCATAAAATATTTTGGAGCTTTCCATAGTCCTCTCAATTTTTAATGTAATTTTCTAACTTTCATGCTTGTCTTAAGCCACCGTCTGCTATTCTTAGCATGTTTGAAAACTTCCGTTGTTGTTTTATATAGTAAATTCATCTGACATTTAAAAAAATCATAATTCTCTTTTTAAGTGGATAGTTCAAGTGGAGATATAATTCAGGAATAGAAGTTACAATTTTTTCAGAATAATTTCTTGTAACTGCACTCCCAAAATAGGTCAGTAACATGTCTGTTCATCATTTCTGGAAAGTTTTGTTAATGTGAAATTTATCTGAATCATTGTTTTTGTGCTTTAAGTCACCCTTCCTTTTTTTTAAGTTCCAAAACCTTTCAGAAACTGCTTAATGCTGCTTTGGATTATTATCCTTCAGTACTTTGAAATTAAAAATTCTGATTTTTCAAGTCTCCATTTGATTTAATTACTTTCTTCAGAGCGTTCCAGGTAGTGGCTCTCTTATTGCACGAGAAATCATTCTCTTTGGCAGACATTTGGGTTGCCTGTCTCGTGGTTTTAATTGACATTGCCCTGGTAGCTACCTTTTCATTTGTTTATTTGCTATGTATATAGTTTCTTTCAGGAAGTATCTGCCTCAATTTTTGTCCATTTTATTAATCATCCTTTTATGTTCTATATATATGGTGCATACAGTTCCTTTTTAGATACAGGTACTGCTTGCCTATATCTTTTAATGGCATGTTTTGTAAACAAAAATTTAGTTTTAATGAAGTCAATGTTTATCTTTTTTTCATGATGATGTTAGGAGTGAGATAAGTTTTTATCATGCTGCAGTTTCAAAATTGAAGTTGGGACTATTTATAGTCCATTGTTAGTTAAGCTATTCATGAAACATATTTATTAATGATAAAGATTTCTTAATTCCCTAGCAAAAAATATACACCTCTGATTCTCTGTTGTGTTTCTATTTCACATTCTGTTTGTTAAAATTAAAACTGAGTTCAGGAGAATTCATATACCCTAGATTGAAAAAAATACCCCATAATTATATAGCACATATTTAGGATATAAAAACCCCCTCTTCTTATTATTTCTCTTGATAATTGCAGGATGGTTTGATTTATTTTACATTTCGAGCTAAAAGACTCAAAAAAGTCTTTTATTCTGTTCTGTTTCTCATGACAGTTCTTTTCTCCTGTCTGAATTTTACACAATTTGGAAGGTATTAATGAATCAATCATTACAACATTCTTGTTTTTTGTTTTTTTTTTCTTTTTTTTTGTTTTTTTTTTTTAGATATTTAGTTGGGATGTCTTTTAAAAGATTCGGTTAATAAGGTTCTTTTCTGATTTAGTTTGGTGGTTTAGTCACTTGGGTCTTGAACTAAACATTAACATTAGGGATCCTGGTTTGGGTGAAGCTGTGGACCACATGATCGTTGCTGTCGCTCAATCCTAAAGAAGCGTTTCGACTTCTCAGGTATATTTATTAAGCACTGACTGTTTGCCCTGCATTGTGCTGGGCTCTGTGGAAGTTACAAAACTGAATCATAGTCCCTACCCCTGCGTGACTAGTTTTAGAGGGAAGATAAGAGAGGCAAAAATAAAAATAATATATATTCAAGGTACCATACGTGCGAGTGTGTTCTGTGTATAGGTTGTGTGTGTGTGTTCACAGGACAGCCCCAGCTCTCAGCATTGCTGGAGACTTCGCTTCCTATCACTTTTACCAAGTGTTTTATATATACATGTTGGGCACCGTTAGAAGCTCTCTCTGTATTTATAATTTATACATACAGTTAATGTCACCCTCACTACCACTTTACAAGGTGGTGGTATCAGCCAGAGAAGGTAAGAAACTTACTTAAAGTTTGACTAGTAAGTGACCAAACCAGCTTTCTGACTCTAAGCTATGCCCCTGGTTCTAAGGCCTTAAGATAAATATGGATTTACATCATTTTTATCATTTAGGTAGATATACTTAAAGTAGTACTGGGAACTCTTACTCTTTTTCTTTTTTTTAAAAAAACCAAGAGCTCTTAATCTAAAGGGCTTGAAGAATCCTAGGTCTGGTTTCTTTTTTATTTGTATGAGTATCCCTTTTTGTTTTTCCATTGTAATTGGAAATAAATTCTATACATAATTTATGTCCGATAAAATTCACAAATTTTAAGTGAACGATTCAATATATTTTCACCATAGATGCAATGGATAATATTTCCATCACTGCAAAAAGTTCTCTCATGTCTCTTGAGAATCAGCCTTCCCTCTTTAACCCTAGCCTCTTCCAAACACTGATCTGCTTTCAATAACTCGTGATTTTTGCCTTTTATAGAATTTTATATACATGGAATTATAGATAATAATCATTTGTGTCTGGCTTCTTTCACTTAGTATAATGCTTTTGAGATCCATCCACATCACGTGTATCAATAGGCTTTTCCTTTTCCATTGCTGAGTACTATTCCACCATGCGGATGCAATTTCTCCGCTTACCCATTTGAGTACATCTGTGTTGTTTCCAGTTTGGGTTACTATGAATACAGCTGCAGTGAACATTTAAGTTCAAGTCTTTGCACATGTTCACATTTTCATTTCTCTCGGGTAAATACCTAAGGTTGGAATCACTGAATTGTATGGTAAATGTAAGCTTAACTTTACAAGAAACTTCCAAACTGTTTTCAAAGTATTTTTGCCATTTTGCATTCCCACCAGCAATGTATGGGAGTTCCAGCTGATTCACACCCTTTGCCAACACTTGGATCTTTTTAATTTTAGCATTTAGTGGGTGTATAGTGGAATCTCATTGTGGTTTTAATTTATATTTCCCTGATGACTAATGATGTTGACATTTTTTCATGTGCTGATTTGCCATCTATATATTTTCTTTTGCAGATTATTTATTCAATTTTTTCTACCATCCCTCCCCTCCTTTTAAAAGTGTTTGTCTCCTTTACTTTAAGAGTTATATTCTGGATACAGCTTTGGTATCAGTTAGATTTTATAGGTATTTTGCCTTGGTCATGGCTTACATTTTCATGTTTTTAACAGTGACTTTTGAATACTAAAATTTTTTTTAATTTTGATAAAAGTCCAGATAATTATTATTATTTTATTTTTCATGACTCATAGGGACCCCTCTAGGTAGCCCTGCAGCTCCCTCTGCTCAGCTTTTCCTGGCCATTATCCTGACCTACAAATTCTAGCTCCCTTGCCCTCCTCGAATTCTGCTGTCTCTCTCCTCAACTCGGGGAGACCCTCCCCACCCCCAGCTCTGCTTCCGTTCCTGCTGCATGTGCTGCATCCGGGAAGCTGGCACCGGGCAGTAGCTGCTACCGTCTCGGGTCTCACCTTGGATTTTGTCCTTTCGTCAGCAGTCACCACAGTTCTGAACTGCTTAACTGTTGTCAATAACGTATTAAGTGAAGGCAAAGGCACTGTCTCTGAAGGTTTAAATAGTTTACTGGTGAAGAAAGACCATAGGCTTTAAAGTTAGTTCAGATCCCACAACTGTAAAGTATTAATGACCCTGGGAACATAATTACCCAAAGGCTACAGAAATTACTGGACAAGAGAGGACTATCACTTTCATTTTTCATCTTGAAACAGTAGTGTCAGGCCCTTGTACGGTGTCCTGAATATGATCCAGTCTCATCAAGGAGAATCAGTGCTATTATCGTCTTAGCTGTGAAGACAGTGCTTTGTTAGAATGGAAATTCATGTTTCTGTGCTCCATTTTTTTTAGCATGTGAGCAAATAAATTTTAGCAAGAAGACATTAAAATTAGCTGGGTGCTTGATATGTTTTATGAAGGATCGTTGACATTATGGACATTTGTTTTAGTTAACTCATTACAAAAAGAGTTTTTCTCAGTTGGCAAAAGCAAGGGATATTTTCTTGTAGCCTGCTTGAGTCTTTTGGCATGTAGTGGACTAGCTTCATACTGAGTAGACTGCTATGGGTATTTTTATGCTATTTGTCCCTAGGATAAGGCCCAATGTAGGGGCTTTTCTTTTCCATTTGATAACCTGGCACATGGGCTTCGTACCAAAAGATCAATTAAAGCAGCAATTTTTGTACCCAGTTTTTTTTCACGGGAGCGTTTTACCTCCTTTTGAAACTAGGTTGAGTATTTTCCTATGGGAAATCTATTTTGAATAACACATTTTATCTCTTAAATAGAAAGGTCACCAGCTTTACTTTCTTGGCAGTAGGGATGGGGTACACATCAGGTGTATAGAGGGAAACAAGTTGCTTTTCTTCCATCCTTTTTTTTTTCTCCTTTAATATTTGATTTTGATTTTGCTTGAATAGTTAGTTCCCGAGGACAGTAACTCTGGGCATGCATCTATCACACATGATAGGTGTATACCTATCCCCTGCTCCATTTTAAAGCATGGGAAAACCTTGTATAAACCCAGACACATACATGATTGACTGCTAAACCGTCTCTTTCCTGTGTCTCTGCAGGAGTCTCCCCAGGACAGTGCTATCACCCGAGATATTAACCGGACGTTTCCAGCCCATGACTACTTCAAGGATACCGGAGGAGATGGACAAGATTCCTTATATAAAATATGCAAGGTATGTCATGTCAATAAAAAAAGACAGTTTTGAATGGTCTGTCTGGTTCTTCAAGATATGCAGAAGATAACTATAAAGTATACTTTGTATTTGAGGAAGAATGGAAAAAAAAAGAGAGAGAAAAGGCTTTGTAAAATCACAGGTAAAAACAACTATTTCAAGCAATAATGAACAGAAATTAATTGGAAACAGTGGCAGAGCATCTTTTATCTTTATAATTAGGATTTTCGGATGACAGTCCGTCTCCACATTTAGACTTTCAAAAATTGGTTTTGTAAAACCAGTTGAGTCCTGTAACATTGCAAACTCCTTTTCAGTATGCACAGTGTAAGTGATGAACTTGGCTCCTTAGATGCATCCAACAGTAAGAACTGCTAATGCCCATCATGGTGGACTTTTAAAACTGATGTCTGTCAAAAGATCTGTACCTGAAAGCTACAAAGGAAATGATAGCCTGTTCAATTTCAACAATTTGTTTTCCAGTAGATTTTGGTGCTTCAGAGCCATAGGACTAAAAGAAGGAGTTGGGGCCAGAGTTCTTTAACCTTCTTCTGTCCTGAGAACTAGTTTTTAGTCTTGTCTTCCCAAAACTAATCGAGTACCTATTTAGCACCTACTATATATGAAGTACAGTCAAGGCACAAGACGTGCTCTTAAGGACCTTACGTATTATGATTGAAAAGGCAAAACTTAACAACTAGTTTTAGGACAGGCTAGCAATAAAGGATGATTCTCCAGTGATAAACTAGGTGCTATAAACTATAAGGGCAGTTAGAATTTGGAGAAGTGTTTCTTGGTTTTAATTTTATACTCCATAGGATGCAGAAAGCTATGATTTGTTACAATATTCCTGTCCATATTATGTTTAGTTCTGTCTCTCTTAATTATAAACAGTCTTCATCTTTCCCCCCATGCCATTGTTTTACTAAAGATGCAGTCATTTCTCCATTAGTTTTCAGTTCCTTCCTTTGGCCATGTTGAGTTTGATAGGATCGACGTGTCTTACAGCCATCCTTCCCTCTCTGGTCACTGCCCTGGTACATGTCTCTGTCATCTGTTTCCAGTACTTTTACAAATGCTGCCTTGGATTAGTTTCCCTGCCTTTGGATTCTAGCCTATTTATCATTTTATCCGCATTGACCCTAGAATTGAATCACTTCAGTGACCTCCACTGAAGCCTTTAATGCTTCTCCATAACACACAGAATGGAGTAAAAATTCCTTAGTTTATTATCTGGTCCTGGATTCCTTAGCATTAAAGCCATTTTTAATATATCCGGGTTTACTCCCAAAATATTTTATGCTTCAACCACATTGAACTTCTCATTGTACTCTGGTTAATTTACTTGTCGAACTTCCCAACTGAATTGTGAAAGTCTCAAGGGCAGGAATAATTTTTTATATATATTAGCATGTGTAGCACTTGGCACAGTGCTTGGCATATGGTAGGTGCTCATTGAATATTGATAGATTAAGGATAAGCCTTTTCTTCTCCATATTTCCTTGAACCTTATAGCCCTTTCTTCTTTATATTTCTTGTAGCCTCCTTGAACCTTATATTCCAAACATTTTCCAAATGTGTCACTTACTTTCATGTCTGTAGGAAATCCTTCAAGCTTTTCCATGAGCCTGAAAAATATGCTCCCTTCCATTCTCTACCTATAGAAATTGAATACATTTTCATCCGAGTACATATTGAGTAAGCCATGTGCTGAGCACTTTACATGAGAGGACTGTGAGTAAACACATCAGCTCTGTGATATAAATACTATGATTATTCTTATCTTACAAATAAAGAATATAAATAACGGGTCTGAGATCCAGACCGAGACCCTAACTTAGCTGTTGTGGGATTTGAGCCTAACTTTGACCAACTCCGAAGCCTCTGTCTTTCTTGCCAGTCGTCTGTTGATCAATACCTCCGCAGACATCGTCACACTGCTTTCCACAGAGCTGTGTTGGCATATGCTGGTTTTTAACACAGTCTTAACAACACTAGTATTAACACTTGTTAATTTTTACAAATTCGGTGAGTGCAGAGTGGTGCCTTGTTTTAGAGACAGATCATTTCTAAGCCCTTTGGACATCTTGTCTTTGGAAAAGTATGTGTTTCTTATTTTGTAGCCCTTTCGTCAGATAAGCTTTGATGAAATGGGAGATATAATAGGATTATATTGAATTCTACCTGAATTTATGAAAACATGATTTTTTTTATTTTTATATATATATATATATATATTTATATATATTAAATAATGTTTTCATAAATTCAGGTAGAATTCTACCTGAATTCAATATATATATATATATATTTAAAAGCTAGAGTTTCACCAAAATTTAATGATAAAATCCATGTCTACATTAACTTCATTTTCATCTAATAAGCATTGGCATAACATTTCGCTAAGTGTTCTGAATTCTAAACATACCCAATTCTAAATTGCTTCCGTAGGACTAGAGGAACCTTGGCACAAAGAATAAGTGGAGAAAAAAGGGAATTTCACTCGAAATAAATTTGTCAAACAGGAAATAGCATCTTGAATCTATAGGAATTCCCCTTCCCACTACAGCTCACATAAGAATATTAATCATAAAAACAAGACTCCGAAAAACAACTCAAGAACCAAAAAAGTAAACCACAAGGAATGTTAGATGTCAATATTCTGTCAAAGATAATTTTCAGAAGAGAGGGATAGTAATCATCTGCTGCCAAGAAAAATACTGAATAAGAATTCCAGAGGAACCACAGATGGTTTCAGAGTTATCCCTCTTATCAGGAAAGTTATTACTGGCATTGTGGAAAGAATTGTATTTTGGTGTCTTTGCCAAAAGACTTTTTCCCAGAAAGGAAGATGAATAACAGTAACAGTGTTTAATGAGTCCCTGCTATGTGTGAGGTGCTGGCTGGGTTGAGTAGGACATCACCCCAGACCCTGAGAAGCTCACAGTCCAGAGAGAAGATGGATGTTGAAATGGCAGTGTGGTAAGTGTTATAATAACTACACACGTGTATCAGGTACCATAGAAGTACAGAGAAGAGAGGGAATTCTGGGGCCTGGAATACGTTTGGAGCCTGAAGAAAGAGCATCTTTTCAGACAGGGAAGAGGGAAAAAGCTTGAGCAAAGACCAAGAGATAAGACCTTTTTTTAGTGCCAAAGTGGTGTTTGCTTAACCTTCTCTGCTCCGTGGCAACAGAAGATGGTGTGGTGACAGTTTTATTTATTGTAAAGAAAAAAATGGCATTGGAGAGAAATGTTTGCATTATTCATTGACCATCAAAATGCTAAAGTGGAGTGTGGGTAACCTCTTCCGGGTTCCTGTTCCCATGTTCAAGGTCCTGTCAGGCAGCTGTGGCCCACGCATGACCACTCTCATTTACACCTCCTGTGAGGTTTTTCTTTCCTTTTTTCCAGGCTTATTCTGTGTATGATGAAGAGATTGGCTATTGCCAGGGCCAGTCATTTCTCGCTGCTGTTCTGCTTCTCCATGTGAGTAAATAGGTCTCAGTTATGACGTAGACGTGGCCTGTCCGCGCTCATACTAGCCTTAGACTTGAGCATGGTTTTATAATGGCTTTGGCCAGACTGCAGGGCATGAATTGTAACGCCTGTGTCTGGAAACCTTTTCCTTAAAGTACTTTAATGTCAACATGCAAGAGAAACATGGTGAGACTAAGAGACAGTGTTGAAAACTAGAGCAAGGGTAGACTTCCTTTTTATTACTAGAGTGATCGGATGGGCTTTAGTCTTGGCTGGACTCTTGGGGACGTTTTACCTTCTCTAGAGTAGCCACTGCCATTAGTATTTGTTCTGGATTTATGTATTGGGATGGGAGGGAGGTCAAGAAGTTGGCTTTCTTTAGGCCCTTTTACTCATTCATTCTTCATTCATTCATTCATTCAGCAAAGTTATCCTCCAATTTATTGATACTCTTTTAAATCCACAGCAGAATTGAAAAAAAACATAAGGTGAATACCCATATGCTCTTCAGTTGATTTACCAATTAATATTTTTTCACACTGTTTTTTCCATCTCTCAGTACGGCTTTTCCTCTTTTTTATACACACATTTAATATCAGAAAATTCTTTTTTGGAAAGTCAGTAGCAAACTTCAAGATAACTTCACTCCTAAATACTTGAGCATGTATCACCTAAGGACATAAACATAATACTACAAGAAATCACATCCAAGAAATTCCACCCTGAAGCCGTACTGTCTTACACCCAGTCCACATTTAGTTTTCCACAGTTGTTTACTCAGTAAAGTCCTTTATAGCTTTCTCCTAACCCAGATC
>NW_011888876.1:5579899-5581765 GCF_000151845.1 Pteropus vampyrus | reverse complement strand
GCTTTTCTCATTTTTTACTCAATCCGCTTTGCTTTTTAGCTCCGCTTTATTCCCCGTAGTTTCTGTGCTCAGCCCACCTCCGTCTTGTTCCACAGAAGCCCGCCCACCTTCTTGACATTTCGAAGGCTTGCTGCAGTCAAACAAAGCCTTAAATAACATTTTCAGTGCTTTTTTTCTATCTTGCAAACTAGATATTTTTGCCAGGTCCTCAGGGTAATACTTTCCCATAAAGCTATAGAAGATGTAGGTATTATTTGACGAGTGAATAGAAGTGAAGCAAGCGTTAACTGCAGTAACTTTTCAGCATTACTGCAAGTCTTAGACTAATATGTGAGGTTCTTCTGTGACTAGCCACATTCTTGACGACAATGAGGGAGAAAAGCATTTTTACGAAAATGAAATAGCAGCTAAGGAGGTAAAACGGTTTAATGGGGGTCTCATGATTTGGGGAAAATGAAACCTACACTTGGCCTCCTCCTACACAGTTCTGTCCTGCCCGCAGAGCCCCTCTGTCCCCCAGGCAGACTTGGGTTTTTCTCATCTTTCTTCCTAATTTCTGTTGCAATCGTTGTGTGATGGTCGTTCAGGGCCTCCTTGAGCAAGCACAGGAGCAGTGTCTGACAGAGTAGGCCTCGTTAAATAGTTCTCGGTTAAATCGTTAAATCGTTGAATGAGTGTTATAAAATACAGCCACGGGCCTGAGTTACTGCCTACTGCTACATTTCCTGGTGTCCGGTAAGAGAGTAGCAGGATGAATCTAATATATGGATAAAACTTCTGTATATGTTTTGCGATTTTTTTTTTTTCTCTCCCCGTTCCCTGTCTGTTACAGATGCCCGAAGAACAGGCATTCAGTGTTCTGGTAAAGATCATGTTTGACTATGGTCTCAGGGAACTTTTCAAGCAAAACTTTGAAGATTTGCATTGCAAATTTTACCAGTTGGAGCGCCTTATGCAGGTAAAAAAATGGGGGTGGGGAATCTCATGCTGGATGGAGGAAAAGTGGATCGATTGATTGCCTAAACCATCTAGGGTTAAAGATGGGATGTTTATTTATTTGTTTGTTTTTTATTGCTCACTATGTGATGATGATGCCAAGGTTAATAAAGTGTGAGCCTCATGGATTTGAGCTGGGTTTTCAGTCTCATAAATACTCAAAATATCAGATGACTTTGTAGGGTCCTTTAGCACAGCAAACTCAATGAAGAAATATTCTCCACGGCTCTGAAGCCGGCTGGTTCGCTTACTCATAACAAAAGCGAAACAAACTTTCCCAAACATTTCATAACTTGGAAAGAAAAACTGTCTTTCCAAATATTTGTCACCATTTTGGGGATTCCTCTTTAGAGCTGGTTTGTGGACTGAAAAAGAGAGCTGAGTGCCAGTTTAATACCAAATAAGTCTTCTGAGCACTTTGGAGGTTTTTAGAAAAACACAAGTATGTGTCTTTTTTGCCCTATTTCTGTCAGATTTACGAGCCTCCTGAGTACGAGCTGAACAGCTGCATATGTACGTAAAACTAATTAGTTTGCTATTTCAGGAATACATTCCCGACCTGTACAACCACTTCCTGGATATAAGCCTTGAAGCACACATGTATGCCTCCCAGTGGTTTCTTACGCTTTTCACCGCAAAATTCCCTCTCTACATGGTCTTCCATATCATTGACCTGCTCTTATGTGAGGTACGTATCTGAGGCCACAGCACTTTGCGTGTGGTCGCAGTGTCTGTCCTGGGTCAGCTGTCGGAACAGAATTTTTTCCTCTCAGTTATTTTATTTCAGTGCTGGAAAATCCAGGTTTAAGCGACTCTTCTTTGGGCGGAAGCTAAGGATCACATTTTATTAAAGGTGCTCCCTGCTAAAAA
>NW_011888876.1:5574368-5578819 GCF_000151845.1 Pteropus vampyrus | reverse complement strand
AATATCAGTTCTGGAAACCAAGGCCCCAAACTTCATAGTTTAACTTGATCCGCAGGTGTTAGTGCCTCTCCTCCTCTGTTCTTCGCCCACCATCCTAGAATGATGAGATGAAGGGAGGCAGAGGGGAGGAAGCCCTGAGCAGACTCAGCTCTGGACCTAGGGCTCACAGACAGAGCGATTGCTCTGCTTGGAGGCAGGTAGCACAAAATAAAAAGTCCACCAGGAGTCATTTCCTGATCACAGTTTTATGCGTCTGATGTTTTAAAATGTTTGGAAGCGTAGAATACTTTGGAGAAATGTTCTTTCTTGTTGAATGTGAGAATAGGGCTAGAAAAGCTCTTCTCTCGGCAAAATAGGAGACTGGGTCTAGTTTAAGTGGTTCTTCAGTAGTGGCTCCGTAATTTTTATTTTCCAAAGTATTTTCCAGACACTCCTTTTTCACTTAAGTTTTTACAATTTCTCTAAAATTGTGGGGTCAAATGGCTTAATAGTCCAGATATAAACACTGAAAATGTTCTTTTGTGTTTTCTCTTTTAGGGAATAAGTGTTATTTTTAATGTCGCCCTCGGATTACTAAAGGTACTCATTTATTCATAAGTAGAGGTGTCTGGCATTCTCTGTTCAACTCTGGCAATATCTTGGTCTTAATCTCATTCCAAGCAGCTACTGTGCCCTAACGTTGTCCCCGACAGTGGACGTGTGCAAGTGGCTCTGCTAAAGGCTACAAAGTATCTTCTGGGGGTTATGAAGGCGCTGGGATTATAAAATGCTTCTTGTGCATCTTCATAGCAAAGAACATTTTCTATACATAGTTGTATTTTCTTTCTTCAAGACTTCCAAGGATGACTTGCTATTGACAGACTTTGAAGGTGCCTTGAAGTTCTTCAGGGTTCAGCTTCCTAAGAGATATCGCTCAGAAGAAAATGCAAAAAAGCTAATGGAATTAGCTTGCAACATGAAGGTAAAATAATTTTTGCATTAATTTGGATTTCCTTTGTTCAGCTAGTATTTCCTTATTACTCGATCAATCAACATTTACAACACATTTACAATAATAATGATAATTTTTTTTTTGGTATATATTTTTTCAAGTATTTTCATACATATTATTAAATCTCATTGCCTCCCCAACCTTTGAACTCTAGGAAAGGTATTATTATCCCTATTTTGAAGACAAACCAAAACAAACAAGTTGTAGCTCCCATGAGTCATACAGCTAGTGAGTGACAGAACGCAGGTTTCCTGATTTCTACTGTGCTGTCTTTTAACTTTCAATATTTGTTGTTATGGTCAGACATTCTCTAAAATGAAACTAATAATACATGAGGAAAACCCACTCGTTTTTTTTTGGTTTTTTTTTTTTCCAGTGACATTTAGGATTTATACAATTTTTTAAGATTAAAAAAATAAAAGATCTCCTTGTGTTTATGTTAAAATAAAATTTTGTTTTTATAGAACATGAAAAAGTAATCGAAGGAGTTTAGTTTGATATTTTCAGGCAGAGGCAAATGGGGGACAGAATAAGTAGTTGTATTCATATTCTTATGGGGTGCGTAAGAGACTGACCGGCTTACTTACCTTGTGTGACCCCCGTGAGTAGAACTGGGCTTAGTGAGTCAGGCAAAGGTGGTGGGGCAGAAGCTTCGCTATCTACTGAATACAGACAGCATGGACTGGGCAGAAAGAACTGAATTCAAAGTTACTTTGCTGATTTAAGGCGCAATTTCCTCATCTGTAAAATAGCACTGCACTTCTGGTTCTGGTTATTTATATGTCAGACTGAGCTAACTCAGGCTGCTCTTCTTTAAACACTTGGAGATGTTAAATAAAATATAACCCAAGAAATGTTTGAATACCTGGACGAACTTGAAAGATAAAAAGAGAAATGTCCAGGAACCTGAAACAAAGCTCAAAGCTAGTGTGTGTGGACTGATGAAACAGCATCCCGTGGGCTATGGAACCACAGGTAGGTATTAGGGTTTTAATGCTCAGACACATGATGTGACCTTGGCCTTCAGGAGGCAGCCGAAACCAAAACCTGTGCATAAAGTTTAAGTAAGACCTTGATTGGCTGCAGTGCTTTTCAAAGGGGGATACAAATACTGCCTGTTAGTCCAAGAAACAATAAAAATCATAAGACAAAAAGAATGGGATATTTTCAAACAAACAAAAAAGAAAATAGAACTTGTAGAAATTAAAAATACTCAAAGTTATCATTGCAGTTAGAATGGGACGTACTTCACAAATATTATGGATAACATTTAATGATATTTTTTCACGTGCCAGGTGCTGTGGTTAAGTGCTTTTATGTATGAGAATTAACCGCATTATGCGTATGGCGCTTACTGTAGTGCCTGGTGACTAGTAAGGTTCAAGAGACGATGGCTGCCACTGTGATTTTTCCTCTCTGGTTTTTCAAGCAGATATGAAACCCTTTTCAGAGACATCTTCACAGATGCCGAGTTTGTACACAGAGCAGAAAACCAAGTGAGCTCTGAGGTTCTTTGAGTCACTCTTTCCACCCCAGCCTGGGTCAGCACACAGAGGCTGCTGCCTCCTACTTGCTCGCGATTTCTGCCTTCCAGAGCCTGCTCCTTTCTCAGTGTCCCCATGTCAGTTTGTGGTCCCCGGTCGCTCAGGCCAAAAATCTCGGTATCATCCTCAACTTCTGTTTCTCTCTCACTCCACATCTTCACACTCCACATCCAAGCCCTGTCATCAGAATATATCCTGCACGTGATCACTTCCAGCTCCCTTCATCACTAGCATTCTGGGCTAACCATCATCATCTCACGTCTCTTCTGGAATATTCCAGTAGACTCCTTGGTCTTCCTTTTTCCTCCGTGGTTTCCTCCCGGACTTCCCTTGATCCCATCTCTCCCTTGCTTAAAACTCTCTAATGGCTTCTTATCTCAGAATAAAACTGAGTTCTTGCCTTGGCCTACAGGGCCTGGCACCATCTGACCCCTCGGCCATCTGTCTGATTTCATCTCCGCCTCCTTTGCCCGCCTCCTCCTTCCCTTCCAGGCACCTGGCCTCCTTGCCGTCCTCAAGCAGGCCAGGCATGTTCACTCCTCAGGCCTTTTCACTGGTCGGTCTCTGTCCGTAATGTTCTCTCAATGTCTGTGTGGCTTCAGTGTCGCCTCCTTCAGTCTTAGATTCAAATATCATGCCGTCACAGAGGCCGCTCCAATTACATTGTCTGCAGGGGCAGCTGCCTCCAACACTTCCCTCGCTACCCTTATTTGCTGGATATAACTTATCACTACTTCACATTAGTTTATGTTTATTTGACTATTAATTCTTCCCCCCTTCACACACACACACACACACACACACACACACTGGAATTAAACCTGTGACAGAAGGGACTTTATCTCTTTTGTTTACTTCTGATTTCCAGCATAAGAATAGGATCTGGAATATAAATATTGGTCGAATGAGTGAATAAATGAATTTGTTGTTGTTTCTACCAAAAGTGTTTTCCAAAGAAGAGTTAACATGGATTTAGGCAAGGCTTAAAGGTATCTTCTAGTCGAGGGTTTTACCTTTTGGATTTTCAGTATCTTGAAACACATTAATAATACGTGGATCATGTATTTCCATAGTCCAGGGGAGAGGTGCCTAATGTCTTCTTTTTCTTACCTGTGCTTTCAAGGAGTTGAGGCAGACAGGGCTGCACGTTCTATGTTTAGATACCTGACTCCTCCTGGCCCTGGAGAACTGCATGGCCGGGGTGTACTCCGGGTGAGTCCCCTACTTGCACATGGTTTCGGGTAGAAAGAGAGTAATTTTTCTTGAAATTGATTCACAGCGTAGAAAGCCTACGGATTCACCAGGACAGGAAAGAGTGAGATTTTTCTGCTGAAAGGTGTGTACAGCTTAGTTAGTGATGATTAGTTTGTGCTCTGGCAGCTGTACTTACGACTGACAATATTAAGGGAGATACAGGCAGTAGTTGAGCCAGTTGATGGGGAAGAACCTCAGTCACAGCACTAATTTGTCAGCTCAAAAATAAGAAAATCTTTGGCAAGCCCTGCATTATGTGGGCTACACGAGATCAGAGTGCCTCAGCCAACACAGGAATGCAGATGATCATCTAGGGGTTTGGAGCTTGGAAAAGGTCCTGCTGTGTGACTCCTTGGAAGCTTGCTTTTGAACTTTTTGGTGTGGGATTTAGAAATGAGACATTGGCCTGTAACTCATTGAAATTCCATTTCATTATCTTTTAACTTTTTTTTTTTTTTTTTTAATTTGCGGCTCATTTTTCAAAGTTGTACTTCCGGATTAAGATGAGAATAGGGAATACTTTGCCTCACGTGCCAAGCCAGGAAGCAAATACCTACTTTTGTGGTTGTCGTTGTTGTGTTTTAATCATTATAATGTCATTTCTGGTATTTGTACGGCTTCTGTAAGTATATCATTTCTTACGAGGTACACAGGGCACATCA
>NW_011888876.1:5397086-5571147 GCF_000151845.1 Pteropus vampyrus | reverse complement strand
TTTTATATTTTATTAGTTTCAAGGCCCACACAGCATCCTTCAGCCCTGCCACGAAGAGCCACTGACATTCAACCTCCCGCCTTCACTGGACTCCCTATGATTCCAGCCCAGCGAGGCTTCTGATCTGTGCAATAGTTTCTTAAGCCAGACTTGGAAATCAGCTCCTGTTCCTACCAGCGGCCTATGTCCTGCTCGTCTCTGTTAAATGGACTTTGTTTAAATGGCTCATTGCTCGCAGCACATGTTCAGAGAATAGTCTGCCTCTGATTCAGGATGACAATATCAATAAGAAGCAATCGCTCTCCTTTATTAAAAAGACCTCGCATGCGCCAGGCACTCTTCTGAGCTCTTTATAAGACATGTGTCGTTGTAGCCTGCGCGCCTCATGACAGTCGCCCTCATGAGGACTGTCGCGATTCCCCCAGATGATCAACGTGAGGCCGAGATAAGACAGCTTGGCCTCGGTCGCCAGCCGAGCCTGGACTCGAGCCTCCTTGGCCTGTCCACCTGCAGACGGTACCACCTCACCCCCACCCAAGCCATCTGTGTGGGCTTTGTCATCCTGCCTGTTCCAGAGGCTGATCAAGGGCCACCTTTCCCAGGGCAAGTCACTCATGTTTTAATTCATTATCCAATTCTCCTAGGGTGACAGATTGATGACGAGTGAGTGACCAAGAGGAGGGATTTGGACTAAATTTATACTTCCACCAAAATATGACATTGACATGTTCCAAGTCTCTACTTCCTAATTCAGGGTTTCCTAACCGAGGACTAGGGATAGCCCCCAGGGAGCCCATGAGTGTAGAGTGTTCTGCTGGGTCGGGGTGGAGGCAGACTTCTGTGCTTTTTTATGGGGACAGTGTTTGTTCCTAACCATGCTGAGTCTCTGTACTAGTTGCAGTGGGGTAAAAAATTGGTTTTACCTAAATTTCAAACTCCATCTTATCTCAAAACTATTAAAGGTCTTCCCCCGCCCCCAAAAATACATTTAAACAGAACAAATTTCAAATTCGATATTCGAAGGCAAAAATTCCACTGCGTGTGAAGCCGCGATTTCCACAGCTCTCTGATAGGAGTCAGACTGGGTGTGATTAGATCCCATGGCTGCCCTACTTCCTGAAGTCAATTAAAATGTAATCGGTGTAAGTAAGAGACAGAAATGAAACTTGGACTTTTAAGAGTGGGGACTCTGTCTGTATTCGTTATTTTCGTGCTTCCTGTGCGCCAGGCATCGGGAATTTCACAGCGAGTATGCGTTCTTGTGGAGTCTGCATGTCATGCTCTGTGTATACGTTTGTATCGCCAGTGCCTGGCGAAGAGCACTGCACGTAGTAGCAGTCAGCGGCTGGATGAGTAGACATCGCCGCCGCATCCTGAGGAGGGTGAAGGAGGGCCGTCGGCTCTGATTTGTTCAGCATCTGATTATCGAGTCCCAGTTATGTTCCAGGCACTGAGTGAGGCTCTGGGGGTCTGGTGAGCAAAACAGGTGACCTGTTTCCTAACTAGAAGACGCATAGTCGAGTGAGCACACACATAATTATGAGCTTGGACAGGTGCCATGGAGCAACTGACTTGATGCGGCGAGACTGTATCACAGATGACCTGGCCTGATAGAGGGCAGAGGGTGTCAGGGAAGGCAGGGTCCCCCAAAGAAGTGATGTTGGAGCTCTGATCTGAAGAAGGGGTGAGCCTTGTGTGGGGTTGTCCAGGCGGAGGGACCACGCTGGCAGTGTACGTTCACTTCGGTTGCCGTTTCCATTCAGAAGAGGACGGGGTCCTGCCTTACTGATGTAACGGGCATTTCTGGGCACTCTGTCCATGCACGAGCTGAGAGGTGTGACGTCTCCTTGGTGCAGCCGCATATGGAGGTTTGAATTGGTGGTGTTGCTGCTGGTTCCTCTCGGTTCCCCGTTTGGGTGTCAGGCATCATTCTTTTTCACGGAGTCTGCCTCAGAGGCAGCCTGAATGCGTTGGCACTGGGATGCAGCCACCCCTGCTCCAAAAGTCAGGATCAGCTGTGAACCCATTGTAAGAAATGTTTTTATTTTTTTTGTTGGTGGGGGGTTGGGGGGTAAAGTGTTTAAGGGAGGGAGGGAGAGAGGGAGAAACCAAGAATCAGTGAGGCTGAGGGATGGGAAGGGAGCTTGAGCTGGTAGAGAAGGCAGCCTGTGGACCAGCCGGCTCTGCGGAAGGCGGGGAGCCGCGTCTGTGTGCACTCCTGATGGGCGACCCCCAGGACTGATTCAGAACCGTCATGGAGGCGTCATCTAGAGAAAGGGGCAGCACTGTGTCTTAGGGAAGCCCGGCATAATTATAGGAGGTATTTTTAAACAGCATTTATTTTGTTTGCTTAATTGTACAAATAATTTACACTCAGTGCAGAACATTTGGAAAACATAGCGCACACGTACAGAAATGCACGTGTCCTACTGTGGACATGTAAGAGCCAAGTAACAACACGCATGAAAGGTCTAGCACTCATCACGTGCTCGCTGTGCATTGACAGCTGTTACAGTGGTTGCTCTGAGAACGAGGCATTTATTATAAGGGATAATGAAATGTAGAAGAAATTATTTTGTAATTAGCCTTTTAAAATGTATGTTTATAGGGGGAAAAAATGTTAAATCTTCCTTACCTCAGTATGAAAATGAAAAGTTGGAGCATCCTGGAGATTCGTGAGAATGTTTTGTAGGATTTGGTGTCGGGGTTTTTACTTTTTATAAAGCACTAAGGGGAGCTTCAGTCCACCGTCCTCCTCGTCATGTACCCAGACTGATAGCAGAGAGCACTGGGGGGAAGTGTTTACTGCCCACAAGCCTCATTTATTTCTTGTTCCGCTGCTTTTGAACTGTTAGGATTGTTTATAAATTTACTCATGCACAGATGTTCTATTTAGGTGCTTTCTTTGTGAGTCACATATACAGTAAACCGCATTTAACCCGGCATTGGCCTTGAATCGCAGAAGATCCAAGTTTAAAGATGTCACTCACCGCTCG
Source organism: Pteropus vampyrus (assembly GCF_000151845.1). Classification (NCBI taxonomy): domain Eukaryota; kingdom Metazoa; phylum Chordata; class Mammalia; order Chiroptera; family Pteropodidae; genus Pteropus; species Pteropus vampyrus. Next base: position 5,568,151 of record NW_011888876.1, on the reverse strand, counting down.
TAGCCTCAGCCCACGTGTTTAATGGACACTTTCTGTAGGCTGCAGCCAGGGCTCAGTGCTGTGTTCCAGGCTGTGCCTCCCCTCAGGCAGCAGCCAGACTCCCGGCATAAGCGCTGACCGAGGCAGATCTGCAAACATCCCGACGAGAGTAGGCGCCCACTGAGTCGGGGGGGAGAAATGAAGGCTCTGGATGGCGCCGCGCCGCGGGCTTGCGCCTGCCCCACCCCCGTTCTAGATCTCAGTTTCTTCACCCCTAAACTGAGGAAGCCGGACGAGACCGGCTCTGTCTGGGAGCCCTGGTTACCTGGAGCTGGGGGCTGACAACCTGCGAGTCAGCAGTGCGGTACTGATTGTCCAAGCTCTGCAAGGAATGCGTGTTGGCTTTGTGTCATTCTTTAAATTGTGTGTATCTGTTCCTCACTTTTTTATTTCTTAAATTTCGTATTTTTTTAAATATAATTTTAAAAAATCAAAAAGAATGACTCAGCAGTATAGAGGAAGAAATAAAAAACAGACTTAAGAGTCGCATCCGGAAGGGATGCCTTTGGTTATGGGTCGGATTGGAGAGAGAACGGCTACCCGGTAAAGGAGGGGAAAAGCGGGTTAGGGAGGAGGACAGCTAAGAGGACGACGCGAGAGAAGACTTCCCAGGGAGGACGTGGCTCGGTCATGTCAGAGCATGGAAGTCCAGGAGTTTTGAAGTCTAGCTGGGGAGACGTAGGACCCATGGATGGAGTGAAAAATAAACAGTTGGTGATCTCCAGGAGGGTACTTTCTACAGAGGAGTCGGAGCAAAAGCTCGATTTAGATGAAGAGGTTATAGAGAGGCCATGAAGCGGTGGGAGTGGACGGTGTAGACCTGTGGTTGGCAGTGGGTGAGAAAAGCTTGAGAGACAGCGGGGAACAGGTCGAGGCGGGAGAGCAGCGTGGAGTGGTCGGCAGAGCTGTGCTGCTTCGGGCAGAGAAAGTCGCTCCTATCTGGAAGCACAGAGCTGGTGGACAGGAAAGGTCATAGGTGGCGGGGTGGTCAAGTGGCGACAGCTTGGATTTTGGATGGAGTCTCGCAGCCTGGGTTCAAATCCCAGATCTGCCAGTCCCTAACTGAGCGAGCTTGGTCGAGTTACATAACCTCTGTAGACCTCAGTTAATTTGCAGGGTGATAATACTGTACCTTATAGAGGTGATGTAAGGCCACAGATTGAAAGCACCTTGTAGCCCTGCTGGTATATGCTAAATCAAATGGCGGAGGATGACGATGGTGATGGTGATTAGGGGCCATGGGACCGAGGACTCAGATAGGAGTTATGTCTGTGGGGTATTTGTTCTGACACTGACACTGTTGGGGGTGATTATCTGCAGCGGAATCCTGGACACAGTATCGTTGAGTAAGAATTTGGGGTCCTGGACTTACCCCCATCCTGATGATTCTTCTCTAAAACTAGGGCACATGGCCTCCACAGTGGCTGGGGTGCCCCGGGCAGCGGACGTCCTGGTCTTTGGTGAAGGCCCTGAAGCACCCACCCACTTTCCGATACTTTTAAAATTTGTGTTGTGGTTTATCCTACAGATTAGTCAGAAGAAGTTGAAAAAATATGAAAAAGAGTATCACACCATGAGGGAACAGCAGGCCCAGCAAGAAGACCCCATCGAGCGATTCGAGGTTGGTTTGCTTGTGGCCGATGTGCTGTGAAGAGCTTGCAGTATTCATTTCATATAATTGTGCCTGTTTTAGTGAGTTCTTTTTAAAATTCGGCTCCACCGTTTCTAGGCTCAAGTTTCAGTTTGAGTTTGTAAACGAGAAAAGAGGTTTGTTTTGTTTCACACCAGCTGCATAGTTTGTTACAGCTCAGTGCCCTTTTGGCCCAGTTAATGAGCAGTGGCTGCTTGACAGGGTCACTTGAATCAGTTAAGTATTTCTCTGCGGGGACAGAAAATAAGAGATTATTGCTTAGTAGCACATTGGGTCCGGCCACGTCTTTCACAATTTCCATAGGATTCAAAAGTAGTTTTAAGGGTTAGCCCTGAGAAACTGTCACTTTCATCTGACTTTTATGTGTCTGAAACTGGTTTCTTTTTACCCTTCAGCGGGAGAATAGGCGTCTCCAGGAAGCTAACATGAGATTGGAACAGGAAAATGATGACTTAGCCCATGAGCTGGTGACCAGCAAGATCGCACTGCGAAAGGACCTGGATAATGTAAGTCTGCCTTGTCTGAAGGGATAGATTATATTAAACACTTGACTTCTCCCTTCATCAAGAGAAATCCTTGAATTTTAGTGTTTGTTGTTCTAGTCAGTTACCACCTCTTCTGTACAGCTGGCTCTTGACGATACTCCTTCCCTCTGTTCCTTCAGGGCTTATCGATTGTCTCTCAAAGCCCTCTGGACCACACTCCGCTCATTACATACAGTCCTTGATCTTTCCAAACACTTTGTGATTGAGAGACCTTTTGGCTAATTCTTAGGCTGTCACAACTGGCAGTAGCATTTACTCATTATGATTTTCTTAACTTCTCCGTAAAACAAGAGATTTTGTTATCTTGCATATTATGTGTCTGTTGAATAAGCACTGACGATTCTAATAAAGCTTAGTGCCTCGGAGGCTTGATTTCATCAGTAATTTCTATTGGCAGATGTTTTGTTTTTCTTTGCTTCTCCTAATCTTAAAAAGTTTGAGATGATGGCTTTCCTGGCAGGGTGTTGGTCTGTTTTCTTTGCTACAAGCTTCCCTTAGAATAAGTATAGTCTCTCATTCATCATTTATGTCAGAGGTCGGCATATTTTTTCTGTAAAGGGAGAGATAGTAAATATTTTAGGTTTTGTGCGCCTTACGGTCTCTGTCGTAACTGTTTAACCTCACCATTAGCACAGAAGTAGCTATAGATAATAAGTAAACAAATGAGCTTGGCTGTGTCCTCATAAAACTTTATTTACAAGAATCAATGGCAGGCTGGTTTTGGTGCATGGTCCATTGTTTGCCAACACCTGCCTTAGATTTTCCTGTCGGGCTCCTGAGATTACTGCTCATTGGTTTCCTAAGGTTCTAGAAATGGACTCAGGTTGTCGAGGGTTTATAGGGGGGACCTACATGATATGTTGAACCTCATAGGATCTATGAACTTCACAAGGTCCTTGACATCCGCCAAACGTGTATGAAAATATGGAGCACTGCTGTCTTTTCTTTGAAAGTTTACGCTTTCACAAAGTGGTTCGCACATTAGATGAAGAGAGGGATGGCAATACCTACTAGTTCTTATTACTTCTTCTTAGAAATAGAATAATGGAGTACAAGTTTTTGAACAGACCTGGATTCTAATACTAGCTACTCTATTTTCAAGTAGAGACAGTGTGGGGAGGTGGAATAATAGCTGTGTCCCAGGGTAGAGTGAGAATTAACACGATTTGGCACATAGGAAAAGCACCTCCCCCCAAAATCAGGCATAGGCAGTGTTACATTTCCGCTGCTTGTCAGCCACAAATACCGCATGTAACTGGGAAGGTTCCTTTTTCCAGTTCCTGCCGGGAGGGTGTTTCAAGGTCATTATCCCTCAGTAACCAGAACCCGGAGATGTCTCTGCTTTTCGGTTTACCACAGCCTGCTCATCAGGCATGACTTTCCTTTCTCTGGTGCAGATCTTCAGCATACCCTGCGTTCTTTGTAGAAACGCTATATGAATCACGCCGTCAACCATCAGGCATTTCTGCCAAGCCGGTGGGACAGGGACGGTGTATGTTGAGCAGGGACCACTGAAGCGAGGCCACAGTGCACACCCAGGAGGGCTCTCAGGTCACGCAGAAAAGAGGTGAAAAAAAAAAGGAAAATGGGTCCTGGACAGGAGCTTTGTGTTCCATAATAAGATTATGTTAAGAGGCAGCATCAGCTAAAATTCCAGGTAGCTTTTCAGTTTGAGCCGTGCGTTCTGCAGTCTGACAGGCTCGGCGACTCGCAGACTTCTTACGCTCTTGGCGCCTGGCCCTAAGCAGTGGAAAGCTTTTTCAAGCCGTCGTATCCTGACACGGTAGTCAGAGAACTAGGTTACATTCCTGATGTCGGAAGTGAGAACTAGTAAAACTAATGTGAATTCCCCTTTGCTGGTGGTCCGTGTGACAGGCCCTGTGCTGATAAGCAGTCTTCTAACTCACCCCTGCCCCTCACCTCCGCCTCGCGAGGACGGTAACGTGAGCCCCATTTGTGCAGGAGGGTTTTCTCAACAGCCGGGAACTTGAGCCTCACATGAAGGCACCCAGGAAGAAGCAGAGCCAGGAGTCTGACCCGGCCCAGGCTGTTTCTGTAGTGCTACTCTGTCTCCGGAATAAGTGTGGAACAAGAAGCTACGATTCGATGTCAGGAACACAAGTCCTGGAGGACCAGTCACACGGGCACAGAGCCGAGAATGTTTCTGCAGCACCAATGACTAGGCACTGCCCTAAGTGCTTTGTATTTATCATTAAATCCTCAAAACAACCCATATTGTATAAGGCATATAATTATGATCCCCATTTTACTGATAAGGAAACAGAGGCAAAAAAATTTAAATAATGTATACACAGGTCACACTTAGTGGCAAAGCCTTCAGGTTGACACCGGGATAGCCCGACACCAGAATTCACACCCCTGACTGGGCTGAGCGGAGCAAGGTGCTTCTGCCTTGCTGGCTCGGAGCATCAGAGGGGTCCAGCCTCCAGCCCCAGTGCTGAGAAGACAGGCCTTCCCTGTTCTAGCTTTTTGAGTCCTTTTCCGAGTTAGTCTTCTCTCATTTCTTTTTTTTTTTTTCTTTTTCTTTATTATTATTTTTTTTTTACAGCAAAAAGTTTTTATATTTAGAATTAACCAGCTGGACTAAAGCTAGGCGATCCCATTTTGTTGGCAACATCCAAAGCATCATAGTCAGGAGCCAATCGAACATGTGCCTTCTCTTTCCGTCAGGCCTGATCAGGGTGCTGGCTTGGGCCACATCAGTGCCACAGAGCTTCACAGCCGGTGTGACCTGCTGCCTGCTGGCCTTGACCTCCACAGTGAACACAAGTGTATCGTTGACTTCTGTCTTTTTTGTGGCTGTCTTGGAAGTCGGGGAACTTGATGGTGGTGTAGTGGCCAAGCCCGTGTCTCCTGGGGTTGATCTTCCAAGGGTCTTTGGGCTGTTGGAAGGTGGGTGACGTGCGTATCTTTTTTGTGCCTGTGGACACTTTTCAGCTCTGCTTTCTTTGCCTTCAAAGCCTTTGCTTCGGCTTTGGGGAGGGGCCGGGGCCGCCTCCTCCGATTCTGGCGCCATCTTCATGAAAAGGGTTTCTCCCGTTTCTTTTGAATCATCACTGAGAAGCAGCTAGGTTCTGAAGTGAGGGATGTGGGGTCCTGTCACTTAATTTTGACTTTAGAGACTCAGGTTTTTGAAAGAACTTTATTCTTTTCAACTCATCCCTTTCCACTTCCCAGAGAAAAGCTCTCGCTTATTATAGGATTTCCACAGCCCTCTTTGTATTTCCGGTTGATTTTATATCACTTTCGTTATTCCTCACCTGTCACTTTTCTTACTGGTCCCACAGCAGCTATGGAGAAATTCCCGGTCAGCCCCTGAATCCCTAGGTGACCACAACCAGGCTTTCTGCCCTGGAAGTGGCAGTAATGCCCAGACCCTACACTAGTGCTGGCGGCTGAGATCCTGTGCAAGGCGTCTGGCACAGGGCTGACAGCGTGTCTGAGTCCCCTCTGGCACGGTTCCTCTGTGCATTCAGACAGCGTCCTGTGAGAGTGAAGGAAGCGGACTCAGAAGGCCACCTGCCCGGGTGTGAATGTGGGCTCTGCAGACTACGCCTCTGCCCTTGAGTAGGTGGTTAAACTTTGCTAAAACTCAATTGACCTGTGTGCATGGGTCTCCTCGATTCCGTATCTGCTCAGTTGGTCTGTAGGTCTGTCCTTGAGCCAGATCACCACACTGCCGAATCACTGTAGCTGCTTCACGGTCTTAAATCAGGTCAAGGAGTCCTCCAACTTTGTTCTTTTTGAAAACCAGTTTGGCTATTCTAAGTCCTTTGTATGTCTATGTAAATACTAGTCAGTTTGTCAACTTTTAGAAATAAAAGCCTGGGATTTTGAGTGGGATTTCACTGAATATAAATCAGCTTGGGGATAATTAATATCTGAACAATAATTGAACCTTTTAATCCATGAATATAATTTTTATTTATTTAGGTCTTTTTTGATTTTAGCATTTTTTTTTTTTTTTTTTTTTACTTCTCAATGTACAAGATTTGCACATATTTTAATCTGTCGTAAAGGTTATTTTAATTGCATTTTCTAAGTGTTTATTGCTAGTTTCTAGAGATAAAATTGATTACGTGATTTTGTATCCTATGACCTCGCTGAATTCACTTTTGATTCTCGTAGCTTTTTATTTTTTTAGGATTTTCCACATACACGATCATGTTATCTCTGAGTAGCGCCAGTCTGACTTCCTCCCAGGTCTCCGTGCCTTTTCCCCTTTGCCTAGGACCTTCAGAACTTCAGAACAGCGCCGAAGGGCGAGAGCGGACCTCTTAGCTGTAGGTTTTACGTAGGTCAGGGTGAGGAAGTCCTCCTTGGATTAAAAGGTTCAGTTATTGTTCAGTTATTTTACCATATTGACAGAATTAGGAGAAATAGTTTACATTGATTTTTCAATCTAAACCAACCTTGCATTCCTAGGAAACTTGGTTTCTATTTTTCATTAAAGATTTTTATTTGTGGTAAAGATTTTCACATGAGGAATATTTGTCTGAAGTGTCTTTAGTGTTTTTGTCTGGTTTTGATATCAGAGTGATGCTGGCTTTCTAAAAAAAAAAAAAACTGGGAAGTGTTTTTTCCTTTTTTCTTAAGTGCTTTATGTAGGATTGTTTCTTGATTAAATCCTCGATTTAATTTTCAAGTGAAGCCATGTGGGCCTGGAATTTTCTTAGCAGGAAGGTATATTCAGTAAATTTAATCAGTTTGTTTCTAGATATGAAGCTATTCAAATTTTCTAATTCATGTGTCCATTTTAATAATTCGGGTCTTTCAAGTAGTTTATCCATTTCATTTTAGTTGTCTAATGTGTTGGTATGAAGTCACTGATGTTTCCTCATGTTTAAATGATTTGTTGAGATGTCCTCTCTTTCATTCCTGATAATTTATGTCTTTTTCCTTTTCTCCTTAATCTGTCTAACTAGAATTTTATCAGTTGTGTTTATCTCTTCAAAATCTAACTTTTAGTTTCATTGATTTTTTTCCCCTCTGTTTGTTTCATTGATTTCTATTTTTTATTATTTCCTGCTGCTTTTCTTTCAGTTTAATTTACTCTTTTTCTAGCTTCATAAGGAGGAAGCTTGAACATTGATTTTGGACCAATCTTTTCTAAAAGAAGCGTTGAAGTTATAAATCTCCCTGAAGCACTGTTTCAGCCGCATCTGACACATACTGTTTTTATTTTATTTAGTTCTTGTGATTTCTTCTTTAACCTCTGGGTTAATGAGTAGTGTGTTGTTTAATGTTCTTCAACTATTAGGACTTTTTCTAGAAATTTTTCTGTTGTTGATTCTAATTTAATTCAGTTATGATCAGAGAACATATCCTTTCTGACTTCGATCATTTAAAAGCATATCTGCTCGTGTCTGCAGGCCTGCCATGCGGCCTGCTTGGGTGAGCGGTCCACGCTGGCCTGGAGGGCGCCCGCTCTGCGGTGTGGGCGCAGCGTGGTGTCGGCACGGTGTGGTCCGGGCGGCTGGGTGCTGTTCAGGCCTCCCGTAGGCTTCCTGTGTGTTCTCCACTTGTTCTGCACTCGGGGGTGAGGGAGACCCTACTAGGGCCTTTAACTGCCTCTCCTCTGAGTTACAGCCGTTTTCGTTCCCTGTCACGCGGTTGTTTCTGATTCTGACACCGTCTCCATGGCGGGACCTTTCACTGGTAGGAACTGTCGCTCTGTCTCTAGTAGTACTTTGTTCTGAATCTGCTTTGTCTGATGTTTTCGTGACCGCTCTGACTTTCGTGGTACCCTTTTGCATCCTCTTACTTTTAACATACGTGTTGTTATATTTAAAATGGTTTTTATTTTTGTAGCCAGCATATCGTTGGGTCTTGCTTTTTTAATTCAGTCTGTTAATCTTTTCATTGGAGTGTTTAGACCAGTTGTAGTTAATGTCATTATTTATCTGGTGAATTCAAGTTTACCACCTTGCTCTTCGTTCTCTGTTGTATTTGCTTCCGCCCCCTCCCCGTTTTCTGCCTTCTTCAGTCGAAGTATTTTCGCGGTTCGTTTTATCACCACTTTGCCTTAGGAGCTGTTCCGGCGCCGCCCCTCAGCGTCACCCACCCCGGCGGCTCTGAGACGTGCTGTTCAGACCCCTGCCCTACTCCGTGGCCCAGCGATCCTCCGGGCCAGAACCCCGTTTGTGCTCTGGAAGCAGTGGTTTCATACATTCTTCCCGGTCTTTGTTGACAGTGTGAAGGTCGTCTGGTCCCGGTGACTCCTCCATGACTGGAAGGACAGTCAGGTTTTTATGCTTAATCACCAGCTGTTCTCTTCTCACGTGTAACTCGAGTGACTGCGGCGAGGCTGGTGCCGCTGGAGGACGCTGGCTGGGTCGGGCCCAGCGTCGCTGTGCACCTTCCCACGGGCACGTGTGCGGAGTCAGCTCCTGGAGTGACGGCACAGCTGCTGGGTTCAATGCCACTCGACCTGGTTTTAGATTCCAGCTGTGCTGTGTGCATGTGACAGCTTGGGGAGGTCGCTTCCTTACCTCACTTCTTTATAAGGTGGGGACTCGGGTGGGCAGGGAGGGCTCTGGGGTCAGAAGACTTCGTGACTGGGCTGTGTGACACGTCTTAGAACCGGTCTTGGTGTTAATCGGGGTCCACCATGGCAGTGATGGGGAGCGGACGAGAGAACACAAGGCCGTGCTCCAGGTGCTCAGGAGCCGTTGACCGAGTCCAGGGGGCGGGTGGGGGCGGGGCAGCAGGCGGTCGTGTTGGTGAAAGTAAAACAGAACCCTTCACAGGGCTTCATTCTCCTTGCTGGTGATTTCCTCCGTCGTCTTTCTCGTTTCCCTTTTTATTGCTCCTTGGGTTTGAGCTAGAGGAGGAGGTGATAAGCTCCTCCCCAGAAAGGACGGGCCTTAACCCTAGGACCCCACTTAATGGAATGCACGTACATTTTGCCAGTAATTAGTGGCCTTTCGAGTTCGCTATCATGCCATTCTCAGTCTCTGTTTGAGGCCCCAGCCTCTGGCACCTGTCCTCGCATAGAAGGTGCGTCGGAGGGAGTGTGGCGTGGTGGACGGCACAGGGGCTCCGGTGCACCGCTCCGGCTGGGGGACAGCAGAAAGGCTGCTTATTCAGGGAAACCACCGCCCGTCGTCAGAGGAGGTCGTGTGTGAGGAGCCGGCGGTGACCTTCTACATCCAGTGCTCTGCGACCAGGAGCTCCCCGCATTTCCCCAGCTGCCCCCCACATGCTCCCATCGTTCCGTCCTCAGTTACCCATGAACGTCCAGTGTCAGGGGCCCTTAGATCATTTTCACTCAGACCCATAGATCTGCCCTCCAGACCTTTGCATGTTTTAGAAAAAAACTGGGGTGGAGGATGGCCATTTCAGATAATAAAAGAGAAAATGCCGGGAAAAGGGTGGCCTTCTTTATCAGGTGACTAGAGCAAAATGTAAAACTTGCAGAGGAAATACTGAGATTTTTGGAAGAAGAAAACCAGAATTTATTATTACTGTCAATGACAATGACAGCTACCTTTCATCGAGTGCTTATCATACACGAGGCACCGTGCTCAGTCTCTTCCATGCTTTATCTGCCCCTCAGGTGAAGAGCCTGACATTCAGAGAGGTTCTCGATGACTTGTCCCAGTGGCACGTGGTCAGGGCATGATGGGAACTGGGCCTAGGCTGTCTGGTGTCAAAGGCTGTGCTCCTGACCACTGCCCTGCACTGCCTCTGGGCCAGGGACTGGGCCAGGCACTTCTGCATGAGTCTGGTCTCAGCGTGACCTCGGGCATATCATTTCCTCTCTCCAGATCACAGTTTCCCCATCATCTCAAAACGAGATTGTGCGGGACAATTCAAATCCCTTCCAGTTCTCAAATCTCGTTCTGTAACAACGGCTCTTAAATGTTTCAGGCCGAGGAAAAGGCAGATGCCCTGAATAAGGAGCTGCTTATGACCAAGCAGAAGCTGATCGACGCAGAAGAAGAGAAGAGGCGGCTGGAAGAAGAGTCAGCTCAGGTGAGGGGCGCTTCGCCCCTTCCGGGTCCCGCTGTCTCATGAATGCTAGAAAGTTGGCAGTTCAGCTGGAAGCTTCCTGTTGACACTGGAGAACCCAGAGACAGCTGGCTTCGTTTTCTCTCCAGAGCCCTTTATTCTTTCCTGTGTAAAGCATAATGGTTCTTAATAATTAAAGTACAGGAGGAGACAGTGGGGTAAAGCCCATCTTTCTTTGGGGCAGGAGACGAAATTCCTGCGGTCAGCACCTGGGTGTGATGATGAGTAGGGTTAGCATTTCTGCAGAAGGAAAGCAAATATCCTAAAGTGTCTGGCTCTTGCCCTGCCTGTCCCAACGTTTCCCGCATAGAGCAATCTCTGGAAGGCTTGTCCAGGGCCAGCTCTGCAGTCACTGGGGGCACAGACGTGCAGCCACAGGAAGAGCTGAGGTTGCTGTGTGCCTTGGAGCAAGCGCCCCACCCTTGCCCGGTGTTCCCTCCGGTCTCAGCACGGCCCGAGGTGAGAGATGACAGGGCACCCTCCACACAAACCGCGAGGTCCTGAGGGTGCGTAGCCCCCTGGGTAGCTCCTTGGTCTGTTTGGTTCGTGCTGTCTGCTCAGCTCAGGCTCACCGGTCGGGTGGCCCTGGCAGAGAGGGACTTCAGCAGAAGCCGCAGTCCGCAGTGGGGTTCGGTGCTTTGGGATTGTCTGTCCTCTCCCTCTTCTGGCATCGAGAACAGGGAGTTAGAGCTGTGGGGAGTGAAGGAAGCCCCGGGGAGGTGAATTAGAGCCCTCCAGAGTTGGGCACTTCTGGGAAGCCCAGCACGAAGCAGTTAGTGCCAGCGCTGGCTTTGCATGTTTCCCTTAAAGCGTTCACTTCTGCCTTTTCATGTATGCAGTTAAAAGAAATGTGTCGGCGGGAACTCGACAAGGCAGAATCTGAGATTAAAAAAAACAGTTCTATCATCGGTGACTACAAGCAGGTGGGTCTGTGTGCCCTGGATGGGGCCGTGTTCTCTGGAAGCCCCGTGTGCCTGGATGGACTCTACCCCCTCCACACCCCGGTGCTTCCCGGCTCTGCCACTGGCACTGACAAGTCACTTCACTGGACGAGTTACTTTGCTGACTCTCCACTGTCAAGTAAGGGAAATGATCGCTGTCTCAGCCACTGTGAGCATTCTGTGAGGTCGTGCTGGCAGAGCACCTGGCTTCGTGCCCAGCGTATAAGTAGGCACTTGGTGAAGCCACACCGTGTTCTCGGGAGCATCTCCTATGCAGGTTCGGGCCTTACGTTCACGTGTGCCCGTGTGGCGTCATCCAGCTCTCTCCCTGGCCACTCGCATTTAAAGAACGTAACTGAATTGGTCTCGTCTCTCCTATACCAGGATCTCACGTTGGCTCGTGAGTCTGGCAAGTGTTTATATGGCACTGATGGGTTCCTGCAAGTCCAGGCCAAAGGATGCACAGGTGGCACAGCCAGAGGCACCTGTGCTCATCCGTCAGCTTCCATCCTCCCGGCAGGAGTGGCATGTGGGCTTCTGTCTTCACTCTGCTTGGCATAGGCCAGCTGCCACTGTAGAATTTGTCCCTAGGCCAAAGCATGCAGATTGTCATTTGATATTCCATTTGTTTCTTTAGATTTGTTCTCAATTGAGTGAAAGACTGGAGAAGCAGCAGACAGCTAATAAAGTGGAAATTGAGAAAATTCGGGTAAGTCTTCCTTTCCCAAAGAAATGTTATACCACCTAGCTCAGTTTATGTCCGTGATCAGCACAGCAGATTTGGAGAGGGGCTCGTTTGCTTTGATTTCAAAAGTGGGAGAAGCCGACGAGTCCCTGATAGGCTGCCTGGCTCAGTCATTGACAGCCGACATCATGCCTGTTTCCTCTGGAAGGGAGTACAGAGGAGGCCAAAGGCAGTCTGGCTTTAGATCTCAAAATGCAGGCACCCCTGGTCCTTATAGACTTGTCGGACACCCTCCTCCGACAGCTTGACCGAAAACAAAGCAGGCGCCACGATTTCCAGGTGTTGTCATTATGGGAAGTGAGGGCCTTGGCGCCAGCTGAGGCAGAGGGGTCCCGAACATAGATTTGGCCTGAGGTGGTGAGGGTACAGAGGTCAGGACCACGTGGCATGATTCGTCACTCCCCACCTTGCGTAGAATGGGACACTCGCCCTCCGAGCTCAGTTCCTTCTGCCGTAACAGATCCAAGTACCACAATGTGCTGCCATTTTGGAGGCTTTTATAACTGGGCACCCTTTCTTTAAGTCGTACCTGTATTAGAGTGCTTAGCAGATTTTACTAGGATGAGTGATTTACTGAAAGGTGCTTTTCTAACATACTTTCATCTTGGTGGACAGGAATGTGGGAAAGTTCTGTGCTTGTAGCTGTGTTTGCACAAAACAGAATTGTACCTGGAACAAGACACCTGGCCATAAGTAGTGTTTAACCATCAGTATCTACTTTTTAAATATAATTCATTTTGTGATTCTTAAATTAATGATCATTGCAGAAAAATTGGAAAATAAGAGTAAATAAGAAAAAAACCCTTATCTTATCACCCACAGATAACATCACCATTATTAACGCTTCGGCGTATATTCTTTCAGTCTTTGTTCTGTTTTTAACATACAAAATTTTGTTCTAAGATACACATTTTTTCACATTCTGGGAACCTGAAATTGAGGCATATTTTATGACTGATGACTTTTTGTGGTTTAATTGACAGAATATTTTCTCGCAGGAACATAAAATGACGTTTCTTACCATCAGGGCATCTTACTCTGATGAAACGTGGTGTACCTCTGTAGCCATAGTTAATGCACATTTTTCTGTCCTGGTTCACCCAGCATTTGACCATTTCACCATGATGTGAAAGGTCCCTCACAAACTCTTCAGAGGCTGCGCGCTTCGTGCATGAATATAGCACAGCGTACGGAGTGTCTCCCGGGTGCCGGATGGCTTATCCCTCCCCTTTTTTCCTTCTCTCTAATCCTGCAGGGACCTGGTACATAGACCTTTACGTAGTCACCGCTTCTTCGGTTTTTTTTTTTTAGCCGAGATTACTGGATCAAGACATAAGAATATGTTTGTTGTTTTTGGTGTGTGATACCAGGTGGCTTTTCCAGTAGGCTGTCTGCAAGTTTACAAGGAGCCAGGTAGATTTTCAGAAGCTGTAGTGCTCCACTGAGAAGCCCTCTCTTGGCTCCCCAGGAAGGAGATGCTCACCCCTTCCTGAAGGGTCAGTTTCTCTTCTCTGTCTCTTCACATCTGACATTGAATTTCAGCAAAAAGTGGATGACTGTGAGCGCTGCCGGGAATTTTTCAACAAGGAAGGGCGTGTAAAGGGCATCAGCGCAGCTAAGGAAGTTTTAGATGAGGACACGGACGAAGAGAAGGAGACGCTCAAGAACCAGCTGAGGGAGATGGAACTAGAACTGGCGCAGACCAAGCTGCAGTTGGTGGAAGCCGAGTGTAAGATCCAGGTAAGAGCCAGAGCCTCCGGGCCCCCAGGTCCCCGAACCCCCACCCCAGTGACAAGTAACGCCTCTGCTCTCGGTGCAGTGGGGCTTGGCCCCGCGTGTGAGGGATTTCCTGGTGTGGGCCGGAAGCGCCAGGAGTGATCTTTACGGTTTGGGAGTCTTCCCTGTTGGACTTTGACCATAATCCTCACAGGAAGAAGCTTATTACTTGTTGTTTACCAGTGGATGTTTAATTGGTACGTGGCCTGCCCTGAGGATTGGACTTTCTCATAATGAGAATTACCCATCAAGCTTGGCACCTTGTCGGTGGGGCAGAGAACACGTGCTTTGCACCAGCCAACTCTCTGATACTGGGTTAGTTAGTAACTGACACTTCAGGTTCCTCATCTGCAAGTGCAAATGAGGGTCCCTATCTACTAGCCCTGAGGACGAAAGAAGATAATGCACAAAAAGGGTTTAGTGCAGTGCCTGAGGGCTTCGCAGATGCCAGCTTCTTTTATGTCCCAACTCCCATCACAATAACTAGCTTTGTGACTCTGGACATATTGCCTAATTTATCTGAGCCCTCATTGCTGATGAAATTGGGGCTTATTTTGCTCATCTTTATACTGCACGGCTAGTTCCATCAGCGTCAGTACTGAGCACAAAGCACTAAGCCCTGTTTGTGGAAGGAACCAAGTTCAGGACTAAAGCTTAGGGCCTGGTCTCCCACATCACTGGGCACCTGCTCTTTGTCGGGCCCTGTCCTAGCTGCTAGGGCTGCAGAGCTAAGACATGGCTTATATGGCTCTCCAGGAAAGGCATCATCAAGGCAGCAGTGGTAATGGAATGAACAGGGCTTGCAGCTACAGGAGAGAGAGAACAGTGAGAATTCCTGGTGGAGGAAGTGGCATGTTGAGCAGCCTAGAGGGAGGAGAGGGCTTGCCCAGTAAGGAGCTTCAGGAATTAGGGGTGGAAATGGGTGCTGAGCTGGAAGAGAGTGCGTGGGTCTGGACTGAAGCATCTCAAATGCCTTGTCAGGGAGTCCAGACTTTAAAGGTTCTTGCTGGAAGCCAGTGATGTGGTCTTACCTAGAGCTTTAGCTCTGTCTACCTGGCATGCAGTGGGTGGACGGGAGAGAGAGAGATGCCCATTTAGGAGGCTGTTTTAATGAACAGACTAGGTAAGAAATGAGGTCATGACTCGCACAGATCCCACAGCTTTAGGCATTCCAGGTCTTTCTGTTGCCAGTTTGAGACTGGGGGGATTTCTGGGGGCCTCTCATGAGTAAATAGACTGAATTCCTGTCTTGGCCGAGCTCTGGGGAGGAAATGTCATTGACACTGGAGCTGACAACCACTTGCATGTTGTTGCTCCTGCAGGACTTAGAGCACCATTTGGGCCTTGCCCTAAACGAGGTGCAGGCAGCCAAGAAGACATGGTTTAACCGAACGCTGAGCTCCATCAAGACGGCGACCGGGGTCCAAGGGAAAGAGACTTGCTGAGAGCACTGCTGCCTCCGGACACCTTCTGAGAACATGACACCTTTTGTTGCCTTCTTTGGCCAGATGTGTGATTCTGTGACATGTCCCAGGACCAGACTGTACCCAAGTCAGTTTCATAGAAGCATATTGGTAGGTCGTTGGACCAGAGCTCATGAAGCAGGCAGCCTCTGGGTAAGGCCCCCCTCACTACTGACACTAACAGGCTTGCTAGCCCAACAGCCGTTCCGGATGTGCTCCAGGCGCCCCTCGGGTGACCTCCAGGCCTCTTCCCAGTGTAGGTCAGCACCTCACCCGGCCCACAGGCCGAGCTGACAGAGTTGGGGGATCCTTTCAGGCTGTTGTTTTTTTCTAAACCTTTAATCTTTTTTTTTTTTTTAATATACATATTATATATATTGGGGTGTGGGCGGGGAAGGGGATAAGTAACTGAAATAATTCTTATCTGCTTCAGTGCCAGCAGAGGGTCCTCCAGGTAGATATGGAGAAGCACTTTGTTTTAAATAGGAGGGTTTCATGGTTGTAGTTGAAGCCACCTAGTTTTGTTAAACTATATGATGCACAGGTTTTTGGTTTGGCATTATTCACGTTTTTGATCAATTCTATGCAACTCTCATAGTTCCTGTTGTTTTTTTAGTGTTAGCTGCCAAAGTGACTTCCAGTGCTGGAGAGTGTGAGCTGACTGACTGTGAGGCTGGATTAATCACAATGTGGACAAATCCTATTTTGCTCAATGTGTCGTGTGTGTGCGTGTGTATATATATAAATATCTCTCCCCGTGCCCCCGATGACAGTGTTTAAATCTCAGACTAGGACTGATCTGCACAACTTAATTATATGGTTATTGGGCACTTAATTTCACTCAAGGTTGGTTGGGTTCTGCTCTCCTCCCTGCTGTTAACGTCCAGACTCCCGGGGTTTCACACAACAGGTTGTATACGTGAGACAGACACTGAGCTGTGTCCGTGTTTGTGTAAATGTGAGTACGTGTAGGACACACATGCCGAGAGGCCTCCGTCCTGCTGGCCTGTGTCCCTGCCTGCCTGGGCCCTCCTTGGAGTGTGGCTGGGTTGTAAACCTCGCTGTTCAGATGGGCTGCAAGTTCTCACTTCAAAACTACGTTATGGAAGTTTTAACACCTTTAAAAAATAACTTCAGCTGCTCATTTACACGGCGAGGTGCTGACAGGCCATCTCAGAGATGATTCCGTCTTTCTGTGTGCGGTGTGGAGGTGGCTGCTTACAAGAGGCACTGGTTTGTATGTAGAGACACTTGGCTGTTTTGTATCTCTCCTCCCCTGGGCTGTGCTGACTGACAGTTGCCGAGGCCACCTGTGATGAGGGAGGTAACGAGTGGCAGTCCCCTACCCCGCAGCTGTCCCCTCCACCACGCAGCTGTCCCCTCCACCACGCTGTGTCTTTCTTGTTCAGTTACCAGAACAGCTGTAAGCCCATCTAAAACGAGGCGCGTGGACATTGTGCTAGGGTAGTTCCAGTGTGTTAACGCTATGAACTGAAATATAAACCAGTAAAGTTGTATTACTATCTCTTCTGTCGGTTTTATTTTAACAGCATATTCATTAAATATTTTGGTACAAACAGCATTGCTTTCTAAAAACCCGTTTTATCATTATGTGCTCCTGCTCCCCTCGCACAAGCAGAGAAAATCACCCTCTGTGAGTCAAATCGGGGTGTGTGAGCATCTCCATCCACTCAGACACTCACTAAGCAGCCGAGGCGTGCCAGGCCCTGGAGGGTGCAAAGGACAAGGGCGTGGTCCTCTGGGAGGCTTCCTCACAAGCATTGTCCCTCTGAGAAATGAAGTACTGTGGTCACAGGTGAGGCAGTTTTTGTCTCTGAGGTTTAGGAAGATCTTATCGGAGAGAGAAGGGTGTGGTTAGGCCTTAAAGGACTGAAGCATCTCACCAGGCAGAGATGGGAGGAGTTCGGGTCCCAGGTGTGAATGTGCAGGGAAAGAGCGGAAGAGCAGAAAGGCAGCCCGAGCACCCGGGGTCCCGTTCTGCCTGCGGAGCTTTCAGGAGTGGTGGCACGGACAGCTCCAGCCTTTAGAAAGTTTCTTCCGGTCACTGCTGGCCCGCCCACAGCCCTGCACCACGGGGATGAGGCTCCCCCGGCCCTCTGCTGTCCTTCTTTACCACCTCGCCCCCTTCTCTGTGGCAGGAAGAAGAGCAGTGCCCCCCACCCTACGGTTCCCCCCTGCTCAACCTGCCCTCCAGGACCCTAGGCACACCCGGCCTTCGGATGGAAGCGGGCCAAGACGCAGGCTACGAAGAAGGGAAGGTGGTGAGTGAGGCCGCCCCAAGGCTGGGGCCTGGGCCGTGGCAGGGGCTCAGAGCACAGTGGGGACTCCTTTGCCGCCCACAGGCTGGTGGGCGTATTTCTGGGGTCCGCCTTCCTGGCCCAGCGGGATAGGGATCCAGAAGCACAGCCTCGTCTAGGCTTTTCCAGTCCCCAGAGTCCCAGCGCTCAGGAGCGTAGGCGCCGGGCAGAAATCCTCACCCCAGCCCAGACCGAGGCGTCCGCGTGCCACTCAGACTCGGCACATGGGCCTCACGTGACCCAGAGGGGCCCTGCTCTCCGGGAGGTCCCCTAGATATGTTGAGACCAGGTTAAGAAGAATAGTTGCCACTGCACACGACGTGCTCTAGCAGGTACGTGGGCCCGTGCGGAAGCGGAGGGAGCCGGAATGGCAGAGGCAGCTTCCTGCGCTGACGGCCCGGGGATTCGCGGAGGGAAATGCAGGAAGACGTGCAGGTGGCAGAAACAGCCCTGCAGTCTGACAGGAGAGGGGACTGGGTGAGTTAGCTGAGGCCACCTGGGCCAAGAAGTCTGAAGCAGAAGGGGAAGCCGGATTTGAGAAGAATTCCTGGAGAGTCAGTGTAACTCGGTGAGGGCACGGGCAGGAAATGCCAGGAGGATGAATCGAGCTTCCAGCGTATGGATTTGAGGTCGCCTGTGAAACACATGCTGGGGATGTCCACAGTCCTGCCACTCGGGAACTGTGTGGGCAGCGCCACCATGGGGTTTACGAGCCTCGACACTGACCATTCTTTGTTGTATGGCACTGTCCTGTGCCATATAGCCACTTAGCAGCATCCCTACCACCAGTTGTCACAACCAAAAATGTCTCCAGATATTGCCAAATGTCCTCGGGGTAGGGGCGACACGACACCCCTGGTCGAGAACCCCTGCTCTGGCGTGTAAGCAGAGGCTAGGACCATGGGTGAGACTGCCCGGGGACGTGCAGGTTTAAGCAAGGGCTAGGTGGAGGTCTAGCGACCGCCATCAGGGGAGAGGACCTGGAGCAGGGAATAAGGCTGTGGCCACCTGGACAGGAGAACGCGCGAGCTCTGCCTTGGGCTGCGGGCAGCACCGGAAAGGGTTTGGTGACTGGTGCTCAAGAGGGGGGTGCGGTAGAGAGAGAGACCAGGCTGCAGTGGGTTGCGAGGGGAGGGAAGGAAGCAGAGACAAGGGCAGCGTTGAAGAAGCCTGGCCATGAAGCGACGTCGGGAAGCAGGGCGGCTGGGGGAACGGTGGGAGGAGGAGCACGAGGCCCTGCGCTGGGAAACTCAGGGCCTGGCCCTGATCGTGGCCACTTTTCTCCCCTGACTCTGCTCTCGGGGCTGCTCACTAGGTAAGTGAAAGTGTGTGACAGGCTGAGCGGACCATCCAGCAGGCCCTGCTGAACCTGAGCTGATGGAACCTTGTTAATAACTCGGGGGTGGTGGGGAAGGAGGCAGCTCAGGATGTTAGACGAGGCATCTGCCTTCAAGTCCCCTAGGAGTGAGTGACGAAAGGAGTGAAGCTAAACGTGAGCCTGGAACCCCAGTCCCAGCTCTGAACCGACTCAACGCTTGTGAAAACCTGAGTCTACGCAGAGGGGAATAAATTGCTGATAAGGCCCCTTGGGGCCTGGGAGCGTCTCGTGCTTGGCCTCTCTGGGCCTATATCGTCATCTGTGTGGATGTTTAAAGGATTCTTCTGATGCTTCCCTAGCTCAGAGATATGCCTGCTTCTGACACTGAGATTCAAATCTAAGATTCACTGTGGGTGGGAGCGGGGATCGGAGAAGGGCAGGAGGACAGACGTGAGGATTAGGGCTACACAGAATGGCCGAGGCACGCGCTCCCAGAACAGGAGGACCCAGTACTAAGTTCTCTGCCCTTCCCCACTTTATAGGTGAAGAAATTGGGCCCATAGAGAGGTTCCAGGCCCAGACAACATGGTTAGGATGTTAAGCCACGTCTCTAACTCCCAATGACCAGCAGGGCAGCTACTTTAAGATGACCGTGTGGGCAGCAGGTGGGTATAGCTCTCATAGCTCTTCACTACAGGTAGCACACCTGGACTCTTGGGGCCTGAACCCTGGGTTCAAGGCCACCTTGGATACACACCTGTCAAGTACTGAACCTTTCCAAGTCCTTTTGCTTACCTGCGCAAAGGGCTCGGTGCCTGTCTCCTAGGGGTCACTCAACTCCTTACTGCTGAACTCTGGGCTCTTCACGCTCCAGCTGCCAGAACACCCTGTGAGTTAAGGGATGTTATTCTCAGATTTCTAAGTAAAGTTGAAAGGCTTGCCTGTGATCACAAGAGCTGGGATTTCAATTTCTACCAGGTCCCACCACGTCCAGGGCCCAAGAACAAGCAAGCCTGGCTTGGCTCCCCCTCATGCCCACAGAGGCCAGCCTGGGCGTGAGGCTGCAGGTGGCAGCAGCGGGCCTGGCCAGCCCTCTGCCCCTGTCCTAGCATGGTTGTAACTCCAGGCGAAGGGGCGCAGGGAGAAGGTAGGCCCCAAGTTACAAAATGAAGTAAAACAGCCAGCGCCTTTGTTCACACAGCTCTCGGCTTACCTGGACGGGGGCAGCAGCAGGCCCTGGGCCACCTCCTCTGTCCTCATTCTTCGAGGTGGCTGAGGTGGGCTTGGGCTCCAAGGTGTGAGGATTAAGAGTGCGATGAGTGAGAAGCACCCGGTCACTTCTGAGTTTCAGGATTCAGCACCCATAACTCACTACTCGCTGTGCTGGGTTCAAGTTTGAGGTCGTGCAAACTTTTTGCATCTCATTGGAAAGGCCTGTAAACAGGAATTAGGCCTCGGCCCCTCATCCCTGTGCCACATGTACTGAGCCAGAGCACCGTAAGTGCCAAAAAAGTGGTCGTGCACTTGACCCTTTCACCGCAGTCGGAACCTTCATTTAACCAGAGAAGGTCCCGCACAGAACAGTTCAGCCCGTCGCTGCTTAAGACAGAAGCTTTTATTTTTATTCATCCAAATGGGAAAAATGCAACATATCGGGGCATTACAGACAAACTGCAGCAGCCAGACAAGAGGGTCAGTCTATGGCAGAGTCCAGCGGTCAGCGCGAAGGCGCCTCAGTGTGGGCGCTGCCTGTGGGAGTCGGGGTGGCAGAGAATCCCTTTGGGTGAAGGCCAGGCATCTCTGGGCGAGGCACTGGTGACAGTCCACACATGCAGGCTGCTGCTTCAACCACGCCGAAGGTTTAAAGTTCAGAGTCCTACATGTATCCTTGCCCCGAAGGGAAGAACAGTCCATGGTGGTCACGGTTGCCAATGTTTTTAACATAATACACAACAAAGTTATTGCGAAGGACTTTGCACTGCAAATTGTACTATTTACATTTGCGTACTCAGAAAACACAGTAAGTAGATACAGATAGATATTTTAAATAGATTTCTAAAAACTACCTTGGCCATCACCAGACCAAAGTGAGAGTAAGCTACAGCCAGGAGTCCAGTGTCGTATGCGTAACCGTGCAGTAGGGACCTATGCTCGGTCTCCTCCGGGCCACCTTACTCATCGAACAGACCGGGCTTCAGGTCTAGACTGGCTGCCTCCTCCCCAGACAAAGCATTCTGCTCGGAGTGGGTGAGAAGCAAATCTTACAGGCCCCTCCCCAGGAATACCATGCAGCAGGGGGAGGACGCGTGGGCCTGAAAGCTGGCCTCGGGCCAGCCCTCCCTGCCAAGAGCACCGTCAGCCTCACTGTCCTGGAGGTGCCCTTGCCCGGATTAAGGCTACCTCCTCAAGATGTAGCTGGGCCCCAATAGCCACTTAAAGAGACTAAGGGTGTAGGCTACCAGATGGGGCTCTGGTAAAAGGCCTGAGTTCAAACAAAGATGCTTTGGGGGAACACAGGATAAAAACTGCTAAGGGCAGAAGTCTTCCCCAAGGAAGGTGGCTCACGACCCCGTAGAAGACAGGGCAGAGAATTTCCACCTCGGCCAACCGTTCGTTTCGCCGCCTCAAGGCCCTGGAAAGGAAGTCCGTCTGGAGGTTGGAGACAGTTCACAAGACAGCCAGAGCCACCCCTGAGCAGAGGGTAAGGCCCCTGCATGGAGGCCTTGAGGATGCCTGCAATTTGGTTCCCCAGCTGAGTTTCTGAAAAGGCGGCTAAGCCACCTCCCACATATCCATAGCAGGGCCCACCACTGAGAAATGACCCCAATTAAGTGAGGGAACCAGCGGTGCGCAGTGTGAACCCCTTCTGACTGCATCAAGCTGGTACATGAGCTGTCACCATGGTCGGGGTAAGAGATGTGTTTAATGGCATGTCAGGTGACAAGAAATTTGGGGAACCTAAATTCCAAATCACACCTCACGTATGGGCCATCACCACAACCCCTCAGGGGTCAGGGCCACAGGATGGAAGAGTCGATGAGATGATCTACTGAAGAGTGACACAAACGCGTCAAGGAAGGAAGCATAGGTGGATCGATGTGTCTTGCTGCTGACCCACCAAAACGCCTTGCGCCCGAGGTGTTTGTGAACAGCGCACAGCCTGAGAGAGGGGAGAGCTCAAGCTGCCCGGAAGAGGGAGAAAGATGCTGGACGCCCAGAGGGCAACTAAGTTACACGTGGAGAAGGGGCTTCTTCCAGTCATCTTCACTGTCTGAAACTCCCAGCCCTCTCCTTAATTCACTTCCGTGAACAACAAAAGGACTTTCTGACCATCATCCATTTCCATAAGCAGAAAAATGAGACAGATGGCATCAAGCCTATGACCAAGGGCCACGGCAAAGGCCTCAGGCTCCAGAGGTGACTATGGTGCCTGACAAGAGCCTCCCAGTGAGACCAAGCTCACCCTCTGTCCTTCCTCCCGTGAGCACAGAAACGCCTCTCGGCCAGGAAAAGACAAGGAGCGCCCCTTCCTAGAACCGAGAAGTTGCCCACTTACTGTAAGATCCTGAGAGCCCCCTCCATGCCCCCAAAAGACGAGACCGGGCAGCAAAATACAAGAGGCACATCCCCAACAAGCAGCAGCCAGACAAGCCCAACGACAGTAGCCAAGGTGCCTTAGAAGCACAGCTTCACGGATGACTTCCTGCCGTACCCTCACCTGATTCTCAGCGATGACGACGTAACCACTCAGAGCAGGCCGTGTCCAGTTCCCTAACTTTTCAGTAGTTTCCTACCCAGGCTCCCTACTACCCTCCCCAGGTCCACCTCCTGACTCAGTCCCCAGAGGACTGGAGTGTACAGGCCCCACGGGAGCTGGTTCACAGGACAGAGCTGCCAGAGCCGTGTCAGGAGAGCCCTGCGTGGAGCTGTCACCTCCCCAGCTGTGGGGCCTTGGGCGAGTGCCTTCCATTCCTGAGCTGTGTGTGATCCTCACCTGCTCCCACGGGCTTGGGGGTGGGGGATTCAATAAAATGGTACCTGTGCCGGATCTCTAGTCCCTGCTGGTCCTTTCATGGCAGCTCCTGTCACCACGCATGAAGCACTCGCCCCCTCCCAACTCCCATTCACGGTAAAGGACACTTGGCAGCTTGTGGTGGCGCCTTACTGATGCTCCGTAGAGTGTAGCTCCCTTCTCCTACCCAGAAACCTCTTTGAGGGAAAGAACTTAGAGAATAGAAAACACTATATACATTTATGGTTTTTTCCTGCAACCCCAACTATACACTGAGCACCGTGGGGCAAGCAGCATGTCTGATTCAGCTCAGTGTTCCCTGCACCAGCGGAAGGCCTGGCCCAAGGCTGTTGGTGATGCGCCCAAGCTGCATCTGCTTCAACCTGTAGCACAGGCACCTTGTCTCGACAGTTCGTAGGACCCTTGAGGGTACAGACCATCGCTCTGCTCGTCTGAAGGCCTGCCCTGTGTGCTGGCCGCAGACAGGAAGTGAATCTGCTCCACAAAGCTTTCCTGCCACGTGACTCAATTCTGAAGCGAGGATAGGCTTCCCCCTCACATTTTTTACTCTCACACACCAAGGACCCAAACCAAAGTTAGAATTTGAGGCAGAATGTTTAGTTTTTCTTGCTCTTTTAAATGGTCTTCAGGGTAGCAAGAGAGAAGAGGCCTGAAGGTGGAAGATGTCATCAAACTGCATGTCGGAAAGGTACGGCCCTCATGGGCCCACTAGAGCCAGTGGCCAGAAGAACCGTGTCTCTCCGGGCCTCTCTTTTCCAACAATAACCAAACTCTCGGCCAAAAAGTCCAGACTAAACTGAAAGATTCCATTCGTAAGCACACACCTGGTCTTCCACAGCCTTCCGCTGGCTCCCCTGCTCCACCCTCCGAGGCGCTCCGGCCACCTCAGCCCTTCTCCTCTGGGCCCGTCGCCTTGGACTTCCTGAGCCCTGTGCTGTCGTCTGTCTTCAGCCACCTGCTCTCCCGTCAGTGCCCACCTCTCAAAACCCGAGGCCCTCGGGCCGGCTCGCCCTCTGCCCTCAGGGCCCCACACCGCTGTGCAGGCAGCTTTGCGGGGAGGAGGACGGAAGCCAAAGGGTGCGTGATCGCTGCAGTCTCAGGCAGCGGTCGGCAAAAGATGGCCCAGCACCCGTTTCCGTAAGAACTGGCTGGGCCCCGGCCGTGGTCGTCCGCTCACACACCAGCTGCTCTCACACCACCACAGCAGAGCTGCGTAGCCGTGACAGCGACTGGTCCACGAGGCCCGAAAGGTTCCTCTGTGGCCCCAAGTTTGGTGACACCATGTCCAAGGCAATGTTCCCATAAATTTCCACATTGTGACATGCAAAAAAGAGGTGATATCCCTATGGCCCAGTGGGGTAAACAGACAAGGCCACTTGTAGTTAGAGACACCTGGCCTGGTTACCTCTGGTTACCCCCAGAGGCTGACAGGATCAGTGTCTCAGTGCACCTGTTGTGACCTTTCATGCCTCCGACCTAAAGATTCAAAAAAACTACAGTGGCCTCTTTAGCCCTAGTTCCCAACAAAGCTACAAAACTGCTGATGTGCAGAAACCCACCCTGAATTCTCCTTGGGTGCCCCTGCCTGCCTGGCCAGGATGAACCCACACACACACAACTGAGGCTCAGAGCAAATCGTCCAGCAACCGTGCAAGCTCACACTTCCCCTGGCTCAATGGTCTACAGATGCTGAATCAAATGAGCTCCAGCCCTTGTCCAGGTAAAAAAACAAAAACTCACTTTTTTAAAAAGCAGAAGGCCTCTGTATGAACCAACACCTAGTACCTGTCACTCCCTTTTGACTGGCGAGCCCAGCAGAGCAGAAACTCGGGGGCAAGGGTTAGATGCTGACTGGCCAGCCTGTAAACCTGTTCCCAAAAGAAACGCTTCCCACAGAGCCTAAGAAAGGGGCCCCAGCTCCTCCCACCCCCCCCAAGAGAGTTGGACCCACCAAACCCCCATTTCCTACCCCAATGGAGATGGTCCTCACTACACTGCAGCTCCTCTCCGCCCCCCCCCCGACCCCCGCCCTCTCAGCTCTTGCTCCCGGCCTTCTCCATCTTGGTCTCAGGCACCACTGTCCTCTCCGTCACCAACTCAGCAGTGGCACAGGAGAAATTCTTGGGCAGGCCTCTCCTCCCCTGGCCACGGTTCCTCGGCCCCAGGCTGGGTGCAGTCAAGCCCTCCTTCCCCCTCGGTCCAGGAGAGAAGCCCAGCCTGTGATGCCTTTCCTGCCTCCGTCTCCGCTGCCATTCTCAGTCATCCTCTCTCGTCCCTCATCCGCTTCCTGCCTCTAATCCTCCCCGATCCAGCTGTCCAAACTGACCCCCCTAGAATTTTCTCGCCATTTCAGAAGATGGCTGCCACTGGAGGGGACAGACCCCAGAGACCCTCACAGAGTGGTCCGTCCCCCGTTGACAGGGACCTTCGTGCTGCCCTTTCTGTGCACACCGTGCCCCCTGCTGGAAACCTCTCCACTTCGCAGGGCACATTCCTGCCCCGCTCAGATGCCACGAAGTCCGCACCAGGATCGGAGCCCTCCGACCCTCGTAGGTTCCTCCGCGCTGGGCACAGCTCTGCTCCTGTGCCAGTCTCCTACACGCCTGGCTCCCGGGTGGCGTGGGACACCTGCCGGAGTTTCTCTCAGCCACAAAATGGCTCTGAGTCTGTCCAAGCCTTGAGTGCCCTCCCCACATCCGGTGCGCTCCATCTGGGTCAGGGGTTTCACCTTCTCAGTTGTCTAAGCTGAAAACCTTGACATTTTCTCTAACTGTTCCTGCTCCCCCAACTCTGGGCTTGGTAAATAGTAGGTGACATTGAATGTTTCCCAATAAATCCATGTGCCCAGGAGGGGAGTAGTGATCTTGGCAGTGTCACCAGTCACATCCCATAGGAGAACATTCACTGCACCAGCCAAACAACTGGCTTCTTGCTTAAACACTGCGGTGACATGGTGCACACTGCTCACCACCCCTACTCCCATGGCAGCCCATTCTACCATCATGGGAGACATATTTTAGCTCAAATTGCCCAATGGCCTTCTCCTGTTTTCACCCTTCCAGAGCCACGTAAAACAAGTAAATTTAACCCTTAAGATAGCTGATGGAAGGATCCATGTTCTCCCCAGGTCGCCCGCCCCTTCACCAGCTTCAACTGATCTCATGAAGTGCGCTCAGCCTTCCTGAGTTCCTTGGTGCCACCGTGCAGAGGTGTTTCACCTCCCGGATGACATCCACCATATTTCCCTTCGTGAAGCCTCCACAGGCATGAACAACTTCTGAGACTATCTACATGACAGAAGGGCCCAACGAGATCCCAGCATCAGAGCGCCTGAGAAAACGCGTCACTGTGAGGACAGCCGCTTTGTTTAGAGCATACAGTGAAAGCCCAGACAGGAGCAGATGACAGCCAACAACCAAAACTCGGAAGCTGCGGAACACAATGCACGCTTCCCACTTCCTGCAGCGCATCCCCTCCCGACGCCGTCCAACCTTGGTCTCTCCAATGGCAATTACTGGTTTGCACTTCATTACAGGGTTCAGTTACAGTACAGAAAGGCGGTCTGTGGAAACTGTGGGACTGGCACACACAAAAAACACACAAGAAACAGGCTGCTTGGCCCAAGGCTGACCCGTCAGTCACTCTGTCCAGGAGTTCTTCCAAAAGAATCAGAGAGAATGAGCCTTATGTCTAGATTCTTTTCCCCATGGGCATCGGGGAGACGAGAGGTGCGCTGGTTTTTACTTGTTTTGTTTCAAACCAAGGAAGGTAAGTGGAACACATCATAGCGAGGAAACCTGGCAAGGTTTTGGGAAACAGGAGAGGCAGTGGTCCAGACTGGTGATACAAACCGCAGCATTAAGCACCGCGCCAAGAGAATGGGTGGGCCCGGCCACTCGCTAGCTGTATAATTTGGGGCAAGTTATTCTGTCTAAGCCTCCATTTCCTCATATCTAAAAGGAGAAAATTTCTAGATTTCACATTTGTGGTAGAGTTCAAATCTCATCATGAAGAAAGGGCTTCTGTTAACTCTACAAACGGTAGAAATGTTATTTCTTCCACGTGGTTAAAAACTCACTAATTAGGAGCCACGGCATTTGCCACAAACAAGCCGGGTGGTTTGGAGCAGTTTCTGGGCTTCAGTTTCCCTGTGTGGTGGGAATAACAATGTACGTACCTCCTGCAGATTGGATGGCTCGAGCAGGTGATGGCATGGTGCCTGGCAGAGGGCTTTGCTAAGGGTCGCCTTCGACAATGCCAGGTGCTCGGTCTCCCTCCCACACCGGCCATGGCTCTAGATCTCGCACAGCATGGGTTCAAAAGAGGGTTTCTTCCTCTTGTTCCCCTCCAGGATTTTGGCAGGTGGCTCAGATAAAAAGGCCAATTGCCAAGGAAGATGATGACGACTTGGGGTGAGGGAGGACTATCCTTCCCCACAGAGGATGCTGCATCCACTCCCACAGCTACCAGCCCCTCCGCAGAGACCCAGCGGCATTCATTAGCGAAGGAGCTGGGCCGGCTCAGCACAGCGACGTGCACACATAATTCAGAGACCTAAAGCCACCAAGCACAACCAACCTAGGGCGAGGCCGCCTAACCCCCGGCTGAGCCTCTCCGAAGCCCAGTCGAGGGGAAAGTCCTGGCAATCGGAACAGGCCGCTGCCGTCTGCCCTCCCTCACCTCCACTAGTGCTGGCTCGGGGACAGCGCCCCCTCCGTATGCACCGCTGGGCTGCCGCCCCTCCATGTCCCTCTCCCTCACCAGCCTTCCTTCAGAGTCTACCTCAAATCTTTTACAACATCCCCATCACCAACCTGAGGTCAGACGAAGTACACTCAGAAAGCATTAGCTACATGAAAACATACCTCAATTTCTCACTAATCTTCAAACAGAAAAACAAGCTCCAAATACAAAAGCTTCCTCTGTTTATACAACCACACCTTAGTCTTCCAGTCTATCTTGCTAGTTTGTTAAACAATCTTTTTTAATTGGTCTGAAAGAAAATAGCCCTATTTTAAGCCAGTATATTTGGTCGGAAACGACCTTAAGACAGAGAGCCTAGATTACAACACGGGAATCTAGGCCCGGCTTGTAAGCCTGTAAGGCCCCTGGCTGGTTTTTCAGGCCCTTATGGCTTCATGCGTCTCGTCTCTCTGCCAGCATACGTCCTTCCCGTCACTAAAGTGCCCCTCACCTTCATTCCCAGACTTCTGTTCCATAGCATGGTATAGCAGAAAGAGGCTCTGGCACTGAACCGAGCTGGGTTTCATTCTTGACTCCAGCACTTAGCTCTGCACTTCATTTTTTTCTTTTGTAAAATAGGGATAATATCACCTCCAGGAGGTTGTTTGCAAATTAATAGGGCTGTGCAAGTGCCCGGCACACACGAGATACCAATTTTAGCATCTTTCTTTCCTTTCCTCCATTCCTGCTTCTTCAATCTACGGCTGCACATGGCCCAAAATGACCTAAACTGAAGGCTACTGTTAATTACCTGAGACATTTAGCTGACATTTGAATGCAGAGACATACATCCAAACTGTATAAAAGGATCAAGGCAGGAGAAACAAACAAAGCAGAGAGACACTGGGTTCCTAGGCAGTGCTGAGAGAATGACCTCACAGCAGCCAGGCTAATCCTGTTACCTCCTGCAGGCCATAAGTGGCAAAAAAGATGACTCAGGACCACACATCTCCAGCTAAGATATGCTAATCAGACTTGCTCAAGCTGCCTGGGCTGATGGTGGCAATCTCCACACTACCCACTAGCAGATGCAGCACAGTTTGTAGAAATGGCAAAGTTCTGCCAAGAAAAACCAAGACCTTCCTGAGAAGGACCAAGTAATTAAGATACTAACAACTGATTCGTCGAGGCAAAAAAGAGGGCCTGCCCCTCAACCGTGGCTCAGTGAGGCAATGATTCCACCCAACAGCCACAGCTGATGGAGTAACTTGTGCCAGGTCATTAGTTATACAAATAATTCTTAGGTTTAAGAAAAGCCTCTTAGGCATCTCAAGTCTACACAGACACATGCTAGCCA
This sequence comes from Pteropus vampyrus, assembly GCF_000151845.1. Lineage (NCBI taxonomy): Eukaryota > Metazoa > Chordata > Mammalia > Chiroptera > Pteropodidae > Pteropus > Pteropus vampyrus. The sequence goes on along the minus strand of NW_011888876.1, from coordinate 5,539,248 downwards.
GAAATGGACAGGAAGATGTATACCCGTTATTCAAGCCAACAGCGTCAATTTCACCATCTATCCATTTTTCCTTTTGCTGAAAGCAACTTACCATGTCTAGATAAACAGATAAATGGATAGAGGGACAGAGGGTGGGATGGACAGACAGGTTTTTTTTCTAAAATTAACAGGCAAAGGGAGGAAGGTCTTGTGTGATGAGTGCAGATCCCCAACCCCGAGTGCTGAAGCAGGCTGGAAGAGAGGAGCCACAGGAACGCTATTCCGAGAAGCGTCCACGTCAACGTCTTTCTAAGCATGCCCCAGTCTCCTCCTTCCTGCAGTTTCTAACAACTTTCCTTCTACCTGCGGAACACTGGTGAGCTCTGAATGTTGAGTTCCGGGGCTAGCTGTAAGCAAACACACACTTTTTTCTTATTAACGCACTGGTAGGAAACTTGGAATCGGCAGGTAGATATTCTGAGCTCAGCTGTTCTAAAGTTCTAAGCATATTTAAACTCCAAAGAAAGTATTTATGAAGCTCTGGCAGCAGACTGGCCAATGATTTCACCACCACAGCAGAAGAGTGAGAAATTTTCGTTCGGCATGAATCTGCAGCGACCTCCCCACTCTAGTTTTCACCAAGTGTGTGCTTTGTGTTTCCTGTCTAATCCCCAGATGCTAGGACAGGTCTCCCCCAAAGCCTGGGGGCACCCCAAACCTGCCGGCACCACTGCAGCTCCCCCAAGAGCAGGCCACACATCTGCTTCCCAACGACCTGCCGGCACAGCCTTGCCTCCTCACGTACTGTCACCTCAGCCAACCAGGGTGAGCACAGTCAACAGTTACTGAGTACTTACTATGCGCTAGGTACTATTCAAAGCACATGACTGTGTCAACTCATCTAATTCCCAAGCCCCATGGGAATTTGCTGGAGGGGGAGAAATTCTTTGGCCCAGATTCCCACATGGTTTTTATTCCCTATTTCTAGCCATGCTGTAAGGCTTTACATAACCGAATTTGCATTATGGTGCTATTTTTAAAAATCTCCAAAGATCACCACTTCAAGCATCAATGGAAGCTGTTAGTTCCCACCTAACATGATAATGTGGGAAAGAATATCTATTCTTACAACTAACTCAACTTGAATTCCAGACTTAAAACTGTCTTTCTGGAAGATGCTATTAGGAAAGGAACTCATGTAAGAAGTATGAGCTCTATGCTCTGTAAGTAACCACTAGAGAGAAACACATCAATATTGAAACTCACCTCGGCGGGAGACAGTTTCTTGGTCTGCAGCTGCTATTCACGTACCGCTCACCTCCCTTCCAGGCCTCCTGGTAACACTGGGAAATCTATGGTCACTGGTGGCATGGCATCAAACCGTTTACAGAATGTGAGTGTGAATAAAACACTTTCTTATTCTGATGACTTCAGACAGACTCCCCTGCACCTCCACCAAGCGGGCACAGGCTTAGGCTCACTGGGGAGACTGTTCACAGAGCACATGATGTTCAGCTTTAACCACTCTTAATGTCCCTGGTTTGGGGGGCTCCAGACCACCAGAAATCTAACTGCTGGGGGGTGGGGAGTCCCCTTCGTTCATTCCCCTAACTCACTACTAGAAACTCACCTCTACTGCAGTTATTAATGAGAGCCAAGAAATGGGGACGTTATGATGAATGACTAATAAGGGTAAAATTCCCCTCATTTGTCATTAAAAAAAAATGTGGTAAGTATTTAAATTACCCAGTTTATTCTTTAGTGTACTGTAAAAACGGCTTTAAGAGGACTGGGGTGTTCGTTCTTCATTTCATTCAGTTCACTGACTTGGACAGAAGACCATGAACATAAACCGGAGTTGGTTTCAGGCTGTCAAAACTGCCAGGGAAATACTTAAAATGACTGAATTTCCAACTAATGCCCATTTCAGTGATGTCAGAAGGCCCGTATTATTAAATAATTTATGAATAAACTTTTAAATAAGTTAATAATATCTTGACACTGCTAACATATTATTTGTCTCCAACCTAGGATATTTAAAATAGGCCCAATTCAACCCACAAGATGACTCTCAGACTTAAAGTGCTCCCACTGGGTAGAGTCTCTGCTTTGCTAATACCCAGAGGAGGGTCCGGCACATAACAGGCACTCAGCTGTTTGATCAAGACTGGAATGTACTTGGTACTAGTTAGCCAGACCTCATACAACCTTTATAGATGCCAAAGCCACATTTAACACACACACAGATTCTGTACGGGAAAGAAAGTTGTTCCAGCAACTTTCAAAGTTAGTAATAAAAAGAAAACTGCTACTTAGAGACAAATATAAAACATAAAACTCATTTTAATCTATATATATAAAATACAGCCTTAGCACAGACCATCTAACACATATGAAGTGCATATATGGGACACACTAAATGCAGCAAAGCCTTATTAAAATATTTGGCCTAACCCTCGCATCTTTGAAATGAATGTCATGATGGTGGGAAATAAATCATCTAGCTACCCAACCTAGAAAAGACAGATGAGTTGCCTTAAGTCTATTTGGTCTCTGCAGACTAGGTATTCACCATTCTGAGTCTTGCCAAAGTTGGTTCTGCGAATAGTTAGCTTAACTCAATTATAGATCTTTACCATAGTTACCTTAATATTTTGGTTTTTCATTGTCTATTGCTTTTTTTTTTTTTTTATGGCTTCTTACTGCTGTTGTATTGGGGCATACAACACAGATCAGAGATTTTCATTTCTCAGAGAAGTTTCTCTCCTTGAGAAATTGGCACTTCGATCCTCAGCCTGTGTAACAGCTACACGTAAATGGATCCCACCAGCACTGTCACCAAACTCGCTGCTTAAGAAATTCTAGCACTTTGGCCACAAGAGTGCCCTGACGTTAAACCTTCTTAGGTGAACGCTTTCCACCACCGAATTCTTTTATTTAAACAGGTACCTGTGTGTAATTCACATATATGTTATAAGTTTCTACAAACACACACACACACACACACACACACTCAGCAAAGTGAAATGTCTCTCTTGAATAGTAATCACAAGGGTATTAAAACAAATGCTGAAAATATTTTACATTTAGATCATAAAAATTTTTAAGGTAATGTGATGACATAAGACCTAAGAGATCAAATACATCATATATGATTGTCATATATGCATGCTGTGTTCATTGATTTTTAATTACTTTTCTCTTTAATCAGAAAATAAAAGAGCTTACCTTTGTATACTGAGACCACAGCTTACAGTCACTATATCTCAGCCTATTTTATACAAGTGATATGGCTACGAAGGTCCGAGGAGAACGAGAATAAAGTGAGATAAACGTGCTGAAAACTGCTTAAAAGTATTAACCTGAAATACACAGAGGGTCCAACACCAGTTTTAAAAATACATTAACGAGGTATTCCCAGCTCTTCAATTAATAACGGTGACTGACTCATGATTTTCAAACATTCACCCAAATTTTTAAAAAAGAAGAAAAGGCTAATACCAGCGAAATCTACCAGTGTTTTGTCCCCCAGGTTAACAATCTGAGTGACTACAAATGACTTCAGGACCCCTCACTTCACCGCACCGCGCACTGCATCTAGTCGGCATGAGGTATGTTGGGAATCTACTGGACCAATGGCCTTGCACGAGAGACGGGGTGCTCCTGCAACCTGAAGAAAGAGGCTGCAGGCCACATCCCTGGCTGGGTGCCAGCTCCCATGCAAAGAATATGGCTTCAAGGAGGACCCCTATCTCTGAGAAATTATAATAGCGCTAACTGACGCAGTCAGGAATGCAACTATTCAATTTGTGTGCTAAAAAAGTTTAAAAACTGTCAGAAGATAGCATAACTCACACACTAATTCTAAGTTCTACATTGGTCTGTAAACTCCCTGACAAGAGACTACGCTGCGAGGGGTTAAGTACAGATATTGCTAGGTTTCCAAAGGAAAGGTTTTAAAACAGACACCGTGGCTTTGAGTAAAGTATTGCTCTTCTTTAAAATGTTCAGTCATTGCTTTCCAAAAGAAGGTGTCAGAGTGGTGTATTTGAAAGCTGGAAAGCCTCAGGGGGTCACAATGCTCTTAAGACCAAGACATAGAAATTGCCATTTCAAGCCAGACAACCTGATGGTTCTAGAAGTCAGAGAAGAAATCTTGAGGGCCCAAGTGAATAATAAATGGTGCGACGCTCAGAGGCTGGCAATAGGGGCTGTCAATGAAAAAACCACCTACAGTGGGGAAAAGAGCAGAGAAGCAAAACTTTATGTTAATTTCACGGAATTTGGTGAAGCCAAGAGCTTCATTTATATTTCTCTGCTCTTTCAGCTGTAAGTGGAATTTTCATTACAAAATGGAGGGGTGGGAAGGGCGGGGCGGGGGGGTCACTTAATTCATTACAAAATTTAAACAGTTGAACTTGCATGGTTACCACTTCTAACAAAGGACTGACAGCTCAATTATTTTAAGTAAAGCAGAGAAATGTAAAAGTTTGCAGCAACTGGGCAGGTTTACAACATGGTTAGTAACTTCCAACAAACAACAAAATTAAAAAAAAAAAAAATAAAGGACTTGGTAGAAACCATTTGAAATGACTGCCATCATGTTGGAAAACAGCACAGCTCCCTTTTTCACCATTACGGAGGGGTTGAGCTATGACGCTGAGTCAGCTACTTCAAAAGAATTTTCTAAAGAGAAATCTCCAGAGAGATTCCAACTTGGAATGCAAATTTGACGATCAATTTCAAATACAATACAGCTGCAGCTGCCAATTAATAGTATTCCAAAAACAAAGAGGACTATTGTAAATATTTAATAAAAACTGGACACTATCAGCCATGCTTTTTCTTCTCAGTGATGGCTCCGTTTCATCCATAGGTCAGCAGAACGAATCAATGAAACATGAAAACTCCCAGCTGAAATGGGGCCTCGTTTGTGTCTAGCCATTAATGCACAGGATGAGAATGATAAGTTCACAGCTATTTCTAGCAAATGATGAGGTTTTATTAAAGTTATCACCCACCACTAATAAAGACAAAAGGTCAGGGAGCAGAAGTAACAAACAAACCATTGTGTAATAAATGTACATCTGAGAAGTGACACTAACATTTGTTTCGAATTGCCTATTTCATTCTCATTTAGTGGTCCCAAAGAAATCTGCTACATAAATTTGCCATACTTTGTGAAGCCCACTTACTGATGATGGGCGATGCTCAGCTCTGAAAACAGAATTGAAGATGGAAGAGGAAAGCTAATTCATACTGAAAACAGGACATTTTTAAAACACAGTGACTTGGGAGTATGGACAGGGGACCACGCTGTCGCTTTCGTGGGGGTGAGCACCTTAATAAAACCATTACCTTCTAGTAACATCATAGGCTTTCCGCACGAGGTGAGAGCGCAGGTGGAAGACTTAGGTGTGCGCCCTTTACAGAACAGCACAATGTTACCGACCCGTCACTGTTCACCAGCTTACTCAGGTGTCTTAAAAATAAATGCTGACCCATGGCTGAAACCTGTCACTTTTCACAGCAGCACTCAACAAGAACTGGGACAATCGAAGAGCAAGTTTTTATGGGGACCCTGTTGCTGCTTTAGATTCTGATATAATTGAAGAGGAAAAGAAGACCCTTCAATGAATCCCAGAAAAATTACTAATCTTCTATCTGCATGAAAAAAGCCAGGGAGTGAACATAGTATCTTACAGAGTGAAGAAGGCCACAAGAACAAGAGAGGGTGATTGATTAATTTATTACTTTTTAAAACTTGGAAATTCGGAAATTACTAAAATAATCACATTCCTCCTTTCCCATCTCTGGGTAGTGTCATCATTTTAGTAAGCGATGCTCGGACAACAGAATATACCTTGATCGTGGGGAGGCCCTCGTACAGCAGGAGCACAAAGGGCTTACAGAGTAGACTGGCTCAGACTGACAACCGCCTCTGCTTGCTTTTTAGCACTTGGCTTACAAATGAATGGGTTTCTAGGGCAAAGTTATCATTAGTTTTCAATTCCTTGTAATTTGATACCAAAACATATCAAAAATAATAAGCTAAAACAATATTCAAACCCATATTTTATTGGCTTTAATTACACACTTCGATATTTACAAAGTTAAAGTTTAAATGAAAAGTCTCTGTTGTATTAAAAAAAATAACTACAGCCCGAGTTAAAGTGCCCTGGGGCAAACACATGTCAATCAGCTAAGAATCGGTGGCTGCGTCAGGAACCAGGCAGTACTCTGTTACAACAAAGCAGTTTATTTGTGATCAGTGTTTGAGACTCTATACATCCTTCACAAATTTAATTTTACATAATCTGATACTCTTCTTAAACTTTGAACTGCTAGACTTATTTCCCTACAACAGAAGGGCTGGTATAAGTTATTTTCCGGAAATGAGGTACCGTTTCACAGAACTAGTTTCTTTTTTGTTTGTTTTCAAGTTTTAGAGAACTAAATTTGCATTTTTTAAAATCAAAAAGTAGGAAAGATGTTCTTTACAAATAATTTTGATCAAGTATGTGTTCAAAGAAAGCAAGATAAAAAGGCTTTTTCTCTAACATTCTGTATTGTACTGTATTGTTGTTCAATAGGAATTAGCTTCTGTCATTTGCTAAAAGAATGAGTAGTGGGGAACAGGATATGTTGGGAATTTCATAACGGGTAACAGAACCATTCTCTTGGGTAAACCTACAGAGAAAAGAAACGGAGAGGACTCCAAATAAGTTTGATAATCCAATAAAAATTTCAGGTAAAAAAAATCTTACAATAATTATCATTAACCTTTTCCAGATTAGTCAGTCAACATGTACCATTTTGGAAGAGGCCCACAAATCGCTCACAGACCTCCAATTTTGAAATTGCTCTTAATATTTTGATTTTTTTTTCCACTCAAAATTAAGATGGCTACATCACAAGAAGAATGATATTCAGAAAGCAATATCAAGTGAGCTGCCATGAATTCTAAAAGAGCAAAAGCAACGCTACCGATTAATATCCTATAGTGACTCTAGAAATCCATACGGTTCTCAATTTGGCACATGACGTGTTACAGGAGAAACAGGGGCTTTCAAGATCCAAAGCACATCTTTCTGTGCAGACCTCAGCTCCCCAGAAAGACAGCTCCAAGTGGAGCAGTGACCGGGCGCGTATCTTGTTAATGGCTACTGCCAATATTGGCATGGCAAATCTGGAAAGATTAATTTACTTCCTTAATTTTGTAATTAATGAGTTCTTGTGGCCTCACAAACTTCTGCATACTCAAGTAGGATTTGAAATCTGCTTCTATTTCTATTCTAATCTTTAACCTACGGAGAAATCACAAAGCAGCAACAGCAGGTATTCAAGAGCACCAGATGATCAGAGGGAAATTACCCCACATGCAACAGCTTTACGAAGGCCAAAAGACATGTTTACCTTACAGCCAAAATAAAGCATCGTTTTAGTAGGTTGGCATCACAGTAACATTTAAAAACCAAATCTTTTATGTGAAAAATGGGGGCACCAAATTTCACCAGCTTTGGAAGTCAGTTATATGGCACATGGAAGAGAGGGGCATCCTGAAGTGGGGGCTCACAGGCCGCAGGGTGAAAGTATGATGTTAGAGGAGAGGGCAGAAAAAGAGAGAAAAATTAAAAAGACTGAGGGAAAACGTGAATGTAGCTTAGAACCTAGACAGAGAAGTGTTTTAAAGGGAAAAATAAAGCTCTAGCAAACCTGTACTAAAGAATATGTGACTTACTATGTCTGAAAGAAAAACACTGAAGAAATGTAAGAACTACCCCAGAAGGCAAATGCTCTGGTGCTCGCACAGACATATTACAATTAATCTACTGAGTCAAATGGATTTGGACAAACTGATCAGACCTAATTCACAGGAAGGATGAGGTGGCCAGGATATCCGGAAGTTGGCTGAATGGTAAAAGCCAATGGCCGAATCAAAAGGAGCTAGCGAACTTAAATTTAGAGGCCATTCTGGGTGAAAGCATACTCTTGCATGAGTCCCCAGCTCCTAATCGCCTCGTATCTGAGAACATGGGGAGACTAAGCAAACCCTGACCAAACCAGAGCATGCCAGAGGAGACATTCGAGTAGAGGGTGCAACTCCAGACTCTGCACTTTGCCTTACAGGAAACTCACCCAAATATTGGACCCTATCTGCTTCTCCACATCTCTCCAGGATATAAATTGTCTCTCTTAACAGAGAAGGTGATCACACTGTTCACTTTCTACTTATTTCTACTGCTATAAAATCAGATGAAGCTTCAGTTTAGCAGTGTCTAAAGGACCCATGATTTTCATCCAAACAAAAATGGAAAAGCTGATGCATGAAGAGAAAAAGCATAATGAGAAGTCTTGCGGCTCAGGGAGAGGGCTGATGCCACAGCAGCAACACACTCGGGCTTCCTCTCCGTGCACATGCAGGCCCAGCCCGGGGTCACTCTGAATCGCACACACACGCGCACGCTCCCTCACACGCGCACACACGCTTGCTCTCTTCTCTCAAAGACAAACATCCTGGCAGATGGCCGATTCTGTAACATGTAGCACCTGAGTTAGGAAAAATGTCTACGAGAGCATATCACTGACTCCAAACCTATTGCCTCCATTGCCACATAAACCTCATTCAAAAGTTATCCAAAGGGCCACTGAGGTTCGCTTCTGCATCTGCTTTATTTTTTATTTTGGGAAGGAGAAGAGACACTCTGTGGTTTTCTGACATGTGCTACAGACCTCCTCAGTGAGCGCTGAGGTAACACTGCCCCCGACCAGCTCTCTAGGGCCCGGTTACTCCACCTCTAGAGCAAAATTTATGGAAAAGGGTGACGGTTACAAATTTGAGGTGAGCATTTCCTATCTCTAACTTAAATCAGCCACAGTTCACACAGTTTCAAACCAGGAACTTAAAAGTTACTGCATAACTGGCAGGCAGCCAAGCTAGAAACTGCGTATGGCCCTTCAGTAGCCTTTGAATGGAGTATAAGTTGGCTGTAAGAAGAACTACTTAAAATACTTAATTTCAGTATGGTCAGAAACAGGCAATTAGAACAAGCAGCCCTTCAATCAGGCAAAGCGGAGAGAAGAGCAACTCCAACCAAACCAAGAACCACAAGGTTGTGGCATTTTCAAAGGGAATTTAAGTTGGGTCACTAGAATGAATAGGTCTGAGAGCCTCCAATTCATTTAAAGAAACCCTAGATACAAGCTGTGCTTGGGGTTGCTGTGACAGTCACTCATGGGGAAAGCGGTAAGACGCTGTACGTACCATAGGCAGGGGCAGCCGTGCTGTAACCATATGGTGTCCCATAGCCTGGTGCAAAGAAGAAGAAAGCAGATCAGTCCAGGACGAAGGGCAGCTGGCACTGGCCCAATTCACAAGTACCAGCAGACCCAGGACCCCAGGTCCTGAGGATTCTTCCGATGCTGATGCCTATCGATCCCTCCGGGCCTGCTTAGAGAGGAAGCTTTTCGCCACAGCCGACGAGGGTCCCTGACCTACTGGAACACCCCATCTCTCTCCCCCAATTTGCTGACCACGCTATATTATAATGATCAACTCCCTGTCTGTGTTCCCCTCGAGCGTGGCAGAGACCAACTCTTACACATCTATGTATCACCTGAACTAGCAGAATGTCTGGCATATAGTAGCTGCTCACTAAATACAATTTGTTGAACAAAGGAATACTTAGAATCACTCAAATTACCAATTTCTCAAAGCTGGAAAACAGAACTTTCCAAGTCTCTTTTCAGAAAGCAGCGACAGAGCAGGCTGAAGCCTCGACTGTCACTCAAGAGGTCACTGTGGGCTTGAGGGCAGGGTCCCTGTCTTGTTGATACCCGACTTCCTGGGCTCAGAACAGGGCCTCTCAGTAAATACTGGTGAAATTGACATTAGCATCTGGTGCCTGTGAAAAAAGGCTCATATTGTCAAAAAAAAAAAAAAAAAAACCCAACAATAACAACAAAGAACACAGAAGATTTTCAACCAGCTGGTTCTGGCACAAGTTTCTTATACGTCCTGAGACATATAACTTCTGAGTTGCCATTTTCTCATCTGTAAAACGGGAAGCCTTCCAAACTACTTTATAGTATTGTAGAGATTAGAAATACTGTTAAGAGAAGCTACACTCTTTAAGTTTTCAGTAAAACAACTTTAAAAATATAAATACTAAATCACGTGGGTAAATCTCTAGGAAAAAAATGGTTTCTAAAAAAGAAGGGCACAAAATCTACACAAGCCCTTCGCACTGAATCCAAAACAAAGAAAGCTTTCCTACATCACAGCCCTTTTATTTCTAATCACTTCTCCTGCTCAGAATTTTTTTTTCCCCACAGCCTCTAACAGACCAACTGCAACTCATCCTTTAGATCTGGGACCAAATATCACCTCCTCTGTGAAGTCTCCCAGACTTGCTGCTTACTCCTTCGTCCACCCATGTTACAGCTTGCATTGTATTATGTGATGTTTGCTCAAGTGTCCACTCTTACCCACCTGAGCCCAAGCATGCACTAGGGCAGATGCTCGGTCCTGGCCATCTCTGACCGCCCAGTTCTTATTTGGCACAAAACACTCAAATGCATGTTGAACAAGTAAACTGGTTTAGGGACTAACTGAAACATTTCCTGAGAGATGAAAAATTATCACTTTTTAGTCTGTACTTAAGTCAGATACAACTTAGTCTTGGTCTTATTCTGTCTTCGATGCTCAGTAGCATATTTCAAGAGGATACAATGCAGCTGAAATAAATAGTAGGAAATAAGCAGTGGGAAAGTAGCAGAGGCCAAAAGAGAAATTAATGTTTAAAAAAGAAATTTGTACACCAAATCCAAGAAAAAGTAGCTGGTTGGCTAAGGCTCCAGTTTCAAGGGTTTTACCAAAACCTCCTTCGAGAGAAATGAAACTAAACTACTAAGCTGGACACTGAACAGACCGTTGGGGCTCTAATACCGATGTCATCTCTCACAAGCAAGGTGACTTTGAATTGTACCTGTTATTTAATCTCTCCAAACCTCACAGTCTTCTGCAGTGACTGAGTTGGCAGGGGGGAATGTAACTGAATAATATATGTAAAAATACTTAACTACAGTCCTTGCTGCGTGGAATACACTCCACGAATGGCATATGACCTATTCATAATCTAAATCGACCTCACCTGAATCTTCTCTAGGCTATAAAAAACATTCACGTTTAAAAGCTTCAGGAAACAGGCCTTTCACAGAGGCCAATGTGGTGACATAAGAGAGAAGCTATTATAGAGCAGATGAGGCTGGCAACAAGCAGACAAGGATGATCCCTTTCACGGTTACAGTCACTGGACAGTGGCTGCTTCCTCTCGAGCAGGAGGTAAGCGTTCCCGGACTAAGCAACCACAGACAAAAACGGGTGGAGTCCCAACAGAACACGTAATCAAAGTCTACCTCATCTCAATAACTTGCCTATTATTAATAAGTGAAAGCTGCTCCCTATAAACAATGCATTAAATAAGGCAAAAAAAAATAATATTAAATTTCAGGAGAAACAGCGAGATGCACAGAAGAATGTCTTAATTTTGGATGCATAAACTGTATCAAACTATAACTAAACTTTCCCCTGCAGCACTCATATTTAAGTGTTCCCTGTCCCCTTAAATGGCACAATCAGCCAATCTAGTTCCTCTAGCTGAAAATCCTAGGGAATCCTTGAAATCCTTTTTAACTCTCCCTTTTTAATTCTCCATATTAAATCTATCAATTTTGCTTCTGAAAGACTCCAATCTATTCAGTTGCTGTCACGCCATCTAATTCTCTACACCTGCTAGAGACACCTCATTGTCTCTTGCCTGGGCTACTAGTTTACAAACCTTGTCTCATCATGCCCACTTGTCCTTAAAATCTATTTATACTCCAGAGTAATCTTGATGAAGTCTGATCTCGTCACTTCTCTCCTTAGAATCCTTGTCACTTCTTTCCTTAGAATCCTTCACACTTCCCCATTACACTTAAGATTCTAAGACCAAAATCCAAACCGTAGCCTCCCAGATGGGGACTGAGCATCCCGCTTTAGCTCAAATCACTCCTCATCCCCCCAGCCCTGAAGCGCTCCACATCACATTTGGCCTCTAATTCTTAAATGAGCCGAGTTCCCTACCACCAGCACCACGAGGCCTCTGCGCATGCTCTTCTATCCCACTCTTCTCTGAGTTAACTCCTACTCAGTCTTCAAAACTCAGTTCAACTGTTCTCTCTTCAGAGGCTTCAGGGACTCAACAGACTACATCTGGTTCCTTTGTTACATCCTCTCACAGTATCATGTCCTCCTTCATCGTAATCATCTTGGTTTATAATTGTGACTATCTGATTAGTATATCTCACCTTTAGACCATAAACTACATGAGAGCAAAATCCACATATGGTGAATGAGCAAATGTATTCTTTATAAGACACACCTTTGAGATATGCCCCTACTGAGATCAACTTTTAGAAGTATAACTCTAAAGTCACACATCCATACAACTTCCCAAATAGCCTATTCTAATTCTTATGGGGGAAAAAAAAAAATCACAAACTAAGTGAACTTCTTAGGAGTGTTACATTAAAAAATAATGACTGGATAAACTCAACCTTTAAGACAATTTCATCTTGACCAACAACTACGAGCAGTTTACTTGTCAAGTAAAAGTTCCATACTTTCAGCATTGCAGAGAACTTGATTTTAATCCACTGCTAAAATGACTTAAGGATTAGAACCGAAGGCAGAGAGGAGGCATTTTTTTCCATCTCCCTCAAGCCATGTACTAAAATGAAAAGAATATAAATTTTCGAACTGCAAACGTCTACATTCAACTCTGCTCTGCTGTTTATTAGATGTCTCGCACTGGGCCTTATCTTCTTAAACTTTAGTTTCTTCATCTGGAAGATGGAAATAATTTCTATTTGAGGAAACACTGTGAAGGTTAGAAATAATTAAGCGAAATCATTCACATGAAAGTATCTGGTACATACTAAGCTCTGGGTAAATAAGTTCCCCTTTTTCTCTTTTTGTACTTCGTTAGTCTTTGATGGCTTCCAATTAGTCTCTTATCAGCTATTTTTCTATCTTGTTACACCCAACCTGTCTTCTCTATCCCCCCTGAACACACCCTGCTCAGATGTCCAAACTCCTCAATCTGTGGAATATCTTTTAACTTCCTCATTGTCAAAATATGTCCCCTCAACCAAGTGCAATATCCCTTATCTGTCACTCAGCAGATTTCAGGAGAAAACCTATGACATTCTGTGGGTTCCCTTCTTTTCAGTTTCTGTGCTCACGCATCTTATACCCATGTTACATTTGCAGAGACCGTGTACGACCCTGGAAAGCAAAGGAAATGCTGTTCATCATACTTTGGCCCAGACAAGGAGCCAGGCTTCGCAGGCTGCACTGTACCTGGAGCTATGTAGCCAGGAGCAGCTGTGGCCCCAACAAAAGCTCCCCTAGTCAGGGCTCCTCTTCCTCGGCCCCGAACCGCCTGGACTGCTGCAGACACAGCGCTGTTCACGATGCCCTTGGCCTGTGAAAACAACACATTTTCATCTCTGAGAAAAATAAGAACTGCCGTTCTATCACTCTTTGTCACATACAACCTTGGGCCTGCAGAGGAGACAGTAAGTCGTTTATCCCTTAAACCTTCGCTCTATCATTTGTAAAATGAAAATGACACATACCTTACAGAGTTGCTCTGGGGAATATGCTGGGCACATAAAAGTATGCGAATAACTTCTTGTTTTCATGTGAGGGTTACCCAAGAAGAGTTCGTTTTCTACTTACAAATTTCAGTAGTCAAATTATATCTGAAGTCAATTTAGGCCTGACTAAAATAATTGTAGACACTGGATACCCAGTTTCAAAATCTATTGAATTCACCACCCATGGACAAAAATACTGCAACAATAAACCACCTAGAATCAGCTGAGAATCTGAATAGGTTTTTTTTTAAAAAGGACTAAGACAGGAAGACCAAAGATATGGATGCTCCTGCTCTAAGTTCCTGAGACCTCACAAAGGTGATGTGATTTCCTTGAGCCTACTTCTTCTGTGTGTGTGAACCATTAAAAAAAAATACCAACTCTAAAGTCACTTCTGGTAAAGTCACATAATCTCTCTAGGACAGTCTCCCCAGTAATTGTAAAATGAGGATAAAGATACCTAATTTGCTTTCCTTACTTCAGAGTAGAAAGAGCAACTGAGAAAACATATATAAAACTTTGAAAAGCATCCTAGGTAAGTCAAGGAGTAACAATACACAGGGCCGCTAAAACATCCTTTTCCAAACGGAAATTTGAAGAAAAATCAAAGGATATCTAGTTTTAAATACTCTACTTATTTTTTAACATAAAGATGCAACAAAAACTCCAGCGAGAAACTCCTAACATTTCCTACTATAAGCGAGGCACAGTGGAGGAGGCACGGGAAGGAGGCACAGAGCCTCTAGACTCATTGTATGACAAAGTCCACAGTGCCTCAGGCAGCTACAGTCGGAGCACACACTAGCTTTTCTCACACTGAAACATCGCCATCCTTTGCTCCTCCTAGGTTATGCTCTACCGCCAGTATGACTGGGCAGAAGTCAGTTTCAAGGTTGAAGGTATCAAACACAGGGAACTGCCATTTTTCTTTTTTGCTGAAAAAAAATTCAACCCACAAATCCAAAATAGACCGCTTCTTGGCTGTCAAGCACATTGAGCACAGGAGTTTTATAGCTTCTAGTATGGAAAATTTCTAAAAATGAGTGAACCTCAAGCAGTTTTAGTTTTGTTTTTTTTTAAACACAGCTTAGTCAAAAGTAGTCAGGAAGTAACAATCTGGTGGCAACAGTGACTTCACACAAATCAAGCTCATGTCTACTAGGACCCAACTTACCTAATAAGTCTCTGCATGTAGGCTTTTTAAACATAAAATTAACTGACCAAATACAAGATGTAACCCACAGGAAAAACACATAAAAATTAACAAAGTAACAATTATCTTTCTAACTAATTTAGAACATATTCTAGAAGATTTTAGGAAAAGAAAATCCACTTGTTCTCTCTACATGTCTTCCTCTGCAATCTAAACACTTTATTTTTATTTCATCTCGGTAAAAGTTAGTTTTATTTGTTTATATTTTCAATCCTCAAATTTAATTAGAGTTTATTATAGTAAAAACAGGAAGCTGAAATGAAAACAAAACAAATTTCTAAGATGGCTCTAATGTGCAACAGTAGAATGTCCGTGGTTTTCGGAAGGAGAAGAATCCAGTTTTAAAGGGAACCTTTACCACCTATTAACTACATTAGCAGTATCTTCATTTCTTTGGGCCTTGTTTCCTAATCTATAAATTGAGATCAATTCTACCCTCCTATAATGAATGGTCTTGGCATATATAAAAGAAACTTTATCACAGAATCTTAAATAATCTAAGTTTCCTTCTATTAGTCAAAATATTTTTAATTGATTTCTATCATATAATATATTCAGACTTAGTACACCAGATCCTCCATGAGGGAGAGAACGTGTCTCATATTTATGTATCTTTTTTCTCTCACAATCATGCACATGGTATATGTATAGGAAATATTTCTGAATGCATAAATGAGCGGATGGAAGAATCTGTTACCCACAGCATGTAACTAGAAAGCCACCTCTTCTAAACACCTTGCTACAACCCTTCCACAGCAGCGACATTCCCAATGAACGGAAGCAACACGGCGTCAAGTCTATGGTGCAGCCCCAAGAGAAAACCCAAAATAAATAAAGTAAAAGTTCAAAACTGAAAAAGAAATGGAAGAGTCTCAACAGACTGATGAAAGCAAGCTCCAAGTACTCTTGACAGCTTCCCTAAACTAAACAAATGCTAACACCTCATTACAATCTGATCCCTTAGCACCCAACCTCATCAAGAGTGACCTAAAGTCCCCGAATAATGCTAATAGTTTGTTTTTTTTTTAATATATGATCTGCCTAGAATGACCACAGAATAGGGAACCACTGACACATTTACATTATTCATGACCAAACCCAAAGAAAAGGTTGCTAAATCCAATAAAAATAATTTCAGAAAAAGCTAAAATGGCATAAAGACAGAAAAAGGAACCTTAATTCTGATAATATTTTTCAAAGGGATTACAGAGGTTTAATGCCTAACTCATACCTGAGGGATAATCTTCTTTTTCTTATTATTTGCTGCATTGGGTCCAGAAAACAGCTTCTCCAGGGCAGCTAACGCTGCGCTTGCCTTTGCCACTTTCTTATTTGGACCTGCACCTCTGAATTTCTGTCCATCTACTTCTACCTAAAATCAAGAACAACACTCTGCAGTTATCCCATGCAATTCCTCTATGTAACACAGGAAATACCAAAAGTCAAACAGTGCAACAAGAATTGACTCAGTCTAAAACTTTTTTACATATAAACTCAGGATATCCTATGTCTTTGAGGGGAAGAATAAGGTTGGCTTGTATCTTGGTACCTCCATCACAAAGCGTTTGTCATGGCTTCCACCAGTCTCCGAGATGAGTTCATACTTAAGCCCTCTTCTTTTTTCATTGAGCTCCATTACAGGATTTTTGCCACTTGCTGTGAGGATAGGGCCCTGAGTTCTTACCTAAAAGGAGATTCAATTGAGTAAGATTTTAGAGTATTAAATTTCTTATTAATAAAAGCATGTCTCTGTTGAAAAAGAGGCTCAAAAACTGTACTTTAAAGCACCTAGGGGCTAGGATGCATGATCACGTCTATATACAAATAACAAAATATCTGTAAAGGTATGGAAACTCTACAAGCAATAAACATCATAGTCATTGGCCAGCATGCCTTTGAAGCAAAGCTGTCTCAACAGATCAGTATTCAAGAGCAATGTAGCCTTGCCATTACATGGCACTCTAGGGTCCGGTCTGGAGTGTTTATGGTCTAAGAATAATAATCTAAATGACTAGCAAAGTGGACCAAACAGTTGAGATTCACCTGACACCTGAGCGTTTACTATTTTCATCTTCAAGGTTAGAAAGCAGTAACTCTCAATTTAGGAGGTGGGAAGAAAATGCCCCCTCACATCTCTCAGTCTCTCTAAAGAGATTTAGGGCACCTTAGATTTAGGGGTACAGAGTATGGATTCTGAAATTTTAAAATAACGATAAAAGTAGTCATTCCCTGTCCTCAAGGAGCTAGAGTGTAGTGGGAGGGACAGATATAATCACTGTAAAACAACGTGTATTATAGAACGGATGTAAATTATGGAAACAAAGTAGAAGGAATCATTTACTAGGGCCATCAGGTTAGTTTTTGGAAGTGACAATGTGAACCTACCCTTAAAAGGGAAGTACCAGACCATCATAAGGAAGAAGCAAAGGGGAAGGGCATTCTAGACAGAAGCAGCAGCAAAGGCCCAAGAGAACATTTGTTTGGGAAATAACAGGAAGTTCAATCTGGCTATAAGGGGTGAGGAAAGTAAGGGAGGATCTGATTAGAAACACCCTTGATGGAGCCCAATCATAAAGGACTTTGTATGCCAGGCGCACAAGCTGTGACTTTATCATGGGCAGTGGGGGGACCACTGAAAGACTTTAATCTGGAAAAGTTCATGATTATACCTGTGTTGTAGAAAATTACTTTAGGAGTAGTAGAAAGAACTGACTTAAGGAAGGATAAGAGTAGGGGGAAGAAAGAAAAGTAATTTGTGTAAGAGTGTGAGGCTCAAAAGAAGAGAGAAGCTAGCACCAAAAATCAAACCGATTGCAAAATATTACAACTAAAATTGTGAGAAAATAAAGACCCAAAGATTGAGCACTTTTTGAGGTTAGAGATTATGTCTTTAATTCCATCACAGTAATAGCTCAAGAAATGCTGAACAAAGAAATGAATGCCCAAAAGAATTACTATGTTTATAAACCTAATGGAAGACAAGATCCTCTGATTTCATAAGTGGTTGATGCTGTAGAAATGAAACGCTGGACAATTTTTAAAGACAAATTTAACAACCATTTCTGAGTCTTTTGTAATAAACATCCCTTCTTGAAGAGTTTTGAAAATCTACATTTTTTAAATTTCTAGGCAAATTTCGAGTCTCCAGCTTTAAAAGGTAATGAGTCAATTTTGAAACTAAGTCTATGGTAATCATTCCCTGCTTTCCAAATCCAAAATTGCTTTCATAAAAATGAGTCAAGACACAAAAATATTTGCATTTCTAATCAGTTACTATTTTGAATGAAGAATAAGGGCACTGCCCCCCATTATTACATCATACAGAAACAAAGCATCAATGTTTTCACTACCAAAACCTCCACATGTGGCCACTATCAGTGCAGCCCACACTGCTCTCTCTCTTCCTAATTCTCTTTGAACTTAATGGTCTGAGTCTCATAATTAATGAGCCCTTTTTCTCCTCAGCATTTATAACACTGCCGGCAAAACATCTTGTCCTACCTGCGACTATTGCTTGTGAATGACTGGTCTCTCAAAAGCCAAGTGCCATGTCTTCTATCCTCCACAACATCACACAAGGAGTCAGGCATCGTTTTTACAAGCCTCAGTCCCCATCAGTCCCCTCTATACTGGCCTACTTGGCACTTCTTAACATTTACTTTCACAAATCTTTTATACCTAATATTCCCCTGACCTAGAATGCCTTCTTTCTACCTTTGTCCTAAAAAAAAGAAAAAAGAAAAAGGATTCTACTCATCATCTAAAACCTAGCTCACATTTTACTCCTGCTGATTTTATATGTAAGTTTCACAATCACGTCCTCCTTGGAGATGCTACATCGTGATGCTCATTTTACAATCACAGCACTTGTTGCATTGCATTGTAATTGGTTACTAACATGCCTTTCTTTTGCCATTCTAGCCTCAGGGTATCTGGAGGCTCTGGACACAATTTCTTCAGCATCTGGCAGTAAGCAGGTACTAAAAGGGGTTTACAGACTGAAAAAATTAATAGTCAACTAAGCCTTTATTACTCATTCTTACAAATGACAAAATATTTTTTAAATGTTCATGTAAGCTCTTGCTGTTACTTTAAAGCCAATTTTCCTTACCTAGAATGTGATAGACAAGGGCTCCACAAATCCCCAAGGATGCTGTGAATACTCAGTACTTGGATTCTGGCCCACTCTATGGTCTGTGGTAATATGCCCACAGGCCAGGACTGACTCAGGTGTGAGGGACACATGAGGTCAAGCTGCGCCTTCCCAGAGCCAGTCTTCGAATGATACTAAATTTCCTCCACTAGATCTTTTGTTTATTTAATATAATTGGAAATACTACTTTCACAGCCAAAGGGAAATGCTAATTAAATTAGGGTACATTCATATGTTGTGCAGTTAACAGTTATGTTTATAGATATTTTTAGAATTAAGTGAAAAAAATGAGATCTAAAACTACATTAAAATGATTGCTTTTATAAAAATACTCATAGAAAAAAGGTTGAATAGAAATAAATCAAAATATTAATAATGGCACCCTTTAGAATATATAGGTTTATATGATTTTGTTTATACTTTTCCATCTCTCGAATTTCCTACAATGAAAACAGATTACTTATTTTCTAAGGAAAAACTATGTAAGCATACCTCTAAGGTACTGGAGGTTTCAGTTGTGGAATTTCCAGTATTATTGCTTGAGTTTGAAGACACTGTTTCATTTTTGCCTTCATTATCTGATTTTTCATCAGAACTCATACATTCGATATCTGCATCAAAGCCTGTTGGGTATCCCATTGCCTGCAATACCTGTACAAATTACATTAAAATTCTGTTTTTATTCAAACACCAGAAACCACAAAGAACAGATGAAATAGTTAGAACAACAGTTTCAAGTCCATGACATTTGAATACATAAAACACCTGTAAGGAAGAGCAAGATGGTACTAAATCTACAAATCCTTGGTTAAGCAAGTTTTACCTACCAGGGTACAATCATAGAAAATGGGAAAAATTTCCTTGGAGTAATTAGGTTTAGATAAAGGATGATGGAAATGCAAACCTGAGATTGTTCCTGGTCCATTTAATTTGAAGGTAAAAGGTAGAGAAAATAAATAGCACAGCCAGTTCAACCAAAGAGGTGTGGGGCGAAGGAGAAGAGCACACTGGAGAGAGCACACTGGACCAGAAAGGAAGAGATGTGAGGGTCTAACCCCATATCTCCTCTGGTCCTCAATTTTCCAGCGTGCAAAAGAGGAGGACTGATTAGTTGTTCTCTATATCAGCGGTCCCCAGCCTTGGCACCAGGGACCAATGCTCCTATGAGAATCTTATGCCTGATGATCTGAGGTGGAGCTGAGGCGGTGATGCTGGCGCTGGGAAGTGGCTGAAAAAAAAAAAAAAAAAAGCTTCGCTCTCACCCATGGCTCACCTCCTGCTGTGCAGCCCGGTTCCTAACAGGCCATGAACAGGTATAGGTACCGGGTCCACGGCCCAGGGTCCGGGAACCCCTGCTCTAAATTCTATGACTCAATCCATTAGGAAAAATTAGCACAGAAAGGCACCTAAGTTTTCTTTACCTTGGAATCAATTGGTCCATCAATTACAAAATAACATCTGAAGCTTTCTACTATTAACCTCTTTTGCTTTTACCTTAAACCATAATTGAGACTTGAAATAAAAGATTCATTCTCTAGGTTTACGCTCTATACTAAGGAGCCAGAAACAACTACGTTATGACTCAGCAATTTCACTTCTGGGTATTTATCCAAAGAAACCTAAAACACTAATTCAAAAAGGTATCTGCATCCCTATGTTCATCGCAGTATTATTTACAAGTCAAGATATAGAAGCCACCTAGGTGTCTATCAACAGACAACTGGATGAAGAAGATGTGGTACATATATGCAATGGAATATTACTCGGCCATAAAAAGGAATGAAATCTTACCATTTGTGACAACATGGATGGACCTAGAGGGTATTATGCTAAGTGAAATACGGCCGATAAAGAAAGACAAATACCATATGATTTCATTTAAATGTGGAATCTAAAAAACAAAATAAACAAAACAGGAACAAACTCATAGATACAGAGAACAAACCGATGGTTGCCAGGTGGGAGGGTGTTTGGGGAGGTGGGCGAAAATGGTAAAGAGATTAAGAAATACAAACTGGCAGTTACAAAATAGTTACTGGGATGTAAAGTACAGCATAGGAAATATAGTCAATAATACTGTAATAAATACGTATGGTGTCGGGGTAGAAGGTAACTAGACTTATGGGGGGGAATCGCTTCCTAAGTTATATAAATGTCTAACCGTTGTGCTGTACACCTGAAACTAATATAATATTGAATGTCAACTGGAATTGAATGAAAAATTTAAAAAAAAAAAGTTTTTCAGAACTGTGTGTTTGTGTGTGTGCACGCACACAGGCATGCCTTTTAAAACCTCCTTCCAGGTTATACTGCTTTTTAATTTACAAGAAAATATGTTCATTAGCATCTTTTTAAGCCTCTTTTAAACAGGTTGATAATTCATATCAAAAAATATAAAGATAGGTTCCTAAAGATTCCTGTATTTGTCAGCTTTTCACTAATGTTTTAAGTTGCTGGAGTATAAAAGCAACATCATTACTTCTTTACAATCCCAGATATATCAAACAGGTTTCTGGAAAAATTACTCTGAAACCTAATTAGAGGATGCCAAGGGCTGGGGGCCTGTGGAAGAGATTCACTACAAAGGGACATAAGAGAAACTTTTTGGGTGAAAGAAATATTTTGAATCTGGACTGAGGTGATGGTTACATGATCATAAATATCTGACAAAACCATACACCTAAAAAAGATTAATTTTACTGTATATAAATTATACCTCAATCAACAAACCTGCTTTTAAAAAAATAAACAAATCTATTCTGATAGCCACACAAATGAGAAGCTAGGTGGCCTAGCCTTCATAAACAATGGCATCTTGTCAGTATAAATAAAATAGTATTACTCTAAACAAAAAAATAGGTATAAGTAAAACTCTGTATCAAGAGAACTAAAATTAATTCACCCAATTCATATGGAGAATATGGCACTCTGATGAACATTTCAAATCAAAAAAATTCCTTTTGTTCATTGTGAGTAAAGCCAAGAACACTATTTTAACATCTTGAGTTCTGAAAGTAGTCAGGTAGCACTTTATATTAAGACAATAACATCATTTGGTTATAGCCTCATCAATATTTTATAAAGAAAACACCTTCTCCACTGAGTCCTGCAAATATACTCTCCCTGAGAAATCTCATCTCTGAGAGAAGAGGTATCAGTCTGGAATTAACACTAGCTAACAAGCTGCGACTCAAAAGCCAAGAGTCACAAATAAATTTGATTTGTTTATTCTAATAAAAACTAGAGACATGTAGCTTTCCTCAATTTAACACAAAGAGTCTCAAGTGAATTATTTAGCACCACTTCTCTCTGCCCTTTTCTCACATATCAGATTCATTCATTTGTTATTGTAGCAACATATTTCAATATATTTATAAATAGTTTATATAACTGATGGATAATCTCAACGGACACAGTATAACTAAAAATTCCAAATTTGGTCATTTTTCTATGAACGTATATTTAGATTATTAACTAGTTTATAGTATAAAAGCAAAAGGAAAAAGAGTTCTCAGACCTCTGGAACAAAAATTTGTTTGGAATAAATATTAAGGCCAAAAAACTGCTATGCCAGGGGGTGGCTCCATAGTGTAGTGGTTAGCATGTCTGCTTTACACGCAGAAGATCCTGGGTTTGCGCCCCAGGTGGAGCCACAGACCATGCCCTGGGTGAGCCAGGCCCCGGGTGCACCAGGCCCCGAGTGCACCGGGGTGCCAGGCCCTGGGTGCACGCCAAGCCCCAGATGCATGCCATGAGCATGTGGCAGGAGACATCCCGTCTTCAGAGATCTAGTTCTTAAGGGGAAACAGCAACATCCATAGGTCAGGGGTGGAAGGGGGTGGGAATTAAAGGGGGGCGGGGGGATTGCAATGCCAAAGAAAAGTGAGTTTCAAACGTCTAGGAAACAAATCAAACCTAATACACCTAGTACACACATCAATTGAGCTGAAAATCACAGGATGATTCCTAGAAAAAAGGTGACTGGGAAATCCAGTGTAACCATGCCTTTTTTTCTTCTGAGAGGGGGTGGAAGCTGAGAAAGATGTATTACCCTCAAAGACTAGGGGCCAAGAGTAAAAATAAAACACATGAAAATACATTCCACCTCATGGAGCTCTACTCAAAAGTCATATTCATGTCATTTGTATGATAGAGAGCTCCAAGCACCTATCCAAAGGGCCCTCGCTCTTTGTCCCCTTCTAGCTAATCTTTTCCCCACAAAGACTAAGATTCTTTTCATGGAATACAGCTGATAATGTCCCTAAAACTGCTCTTTGTGCGGAACTCTCAGGAAAGAGGAGTAGAAGAGGAAAGGGAAGATTGGCCACTAAGCTCCAACACGTTAGGGTGCCTGCTGCTGGGCAGCCAGGCTCTTTTGGCGGAAACTGATTTCTTGTTTTGTTTTCATCTGACTTTACTGGTATGATTTGTCTTAACAGGTACAGACCCCTACATCAAGCTACTGAGTAAGGAATGCAAGGATTTTTATTAAGTGGGACCTACTTTTATAAACACATGTTGGATATAAAACTCTCTCAAATTCATACAGAACCTGTAACGTGTGGTATAACCTTTATGGATGGCAACTTGGCAATATATGCCTGACACATAACAGAAATCACAATACATATTTAATGAGTTAATGGATCATTTAAAGAGGCTTTTTTCTTGAGCTAGTAATTCTATTTCTAGAATATATCTTAAAAGATAATCAGACTAGTTCAGAAAGACATAAAGCAATCAACTTGAAGCATCTAAATATGAAAGAATAAGTGAATAGTATGGTAGACTGATAATAATAAAATACTAGGCCATTACTAAAAATGAGAACAGTATTTGTAACTATAAAAAAACTCATAATATATTTTTAGATGAACCAAGAAAACGTGACCCTGCTTTAAGTATATACTTTGTAACTCTCATCATTTCTTCATCTGAAACCCTTGGGGCCAGATTGTTTTGAGAATTGATCATTTTTCAGAGTTTAGATAGATAATGTATTTACCATGTATTTTTCAAATCCCCAGTGGTATCTAAGGTGCTACCCCATGTTTGTACAAAGAAATATATAAAATATTTGCACTAAATGGAATAATAAAGCCTTAAAATAGCCCTACATCGATTTAGGTTAGGTTTTCCATCAAGTGAGTTTGCATCATACTTAGGAAAATATTTCTCATTTTCAGCACTTTTTGAATTTTGAAATTGCAGGTTAAAGGGGGCAGGGATTTGGAAAAATACATACCAAAATGTTAAATGGTTATTATGAGAATAGCATCTAAATCTTGTCATATTGTAAAATATGCTACTCTACTAACTCGCCCAAGTTTTACTGAATTCCAACTTGCTATGAGGCCTCTAATTTATGTTAAAGGTTTTTATAAGAAACAACCCACAAACTGTGTCTCTGCATCACAGACGTCTTTAAAGGATATCACTGCTATCCCTTGTTATGAAGACCCACCAAAGGAGAATCCCCAACCTGATCTTTATACCAAAACAACTGTGACTATCACAATCAACTGTCTGTTCTTCTGTCATAGACAGTGAATTGATATTTCACAAGCTTGTTGTGTCAGATGCCAGGGAACTTAGATCTACATTTGTGACTCATTCTCAGCATTCATCACAGCTAAGTTATCAAAATCTATTTTTAGCTTTATTCTTGTTTTTTTCTGCTTTGTTTTAAACTCACTTTTCATCATTCTTTTGTAAATAAGACAGAACATTAATAATATATTGTTTTATATTTTTACAGCTTATTTTTCTGCATTGTTCTTCGTGCTATCTGACATATAATTTATTCACTTGTATATTTGTTGTCTGTCTCCCCATCCTACCATACTGGGATGCAAAATCCAAGAAGGCAAAGACCTTGTTCACTGCTGTATCCTTAGTATCTAGGATAATGTTTGCATCTCCATTAATAATGCAATAATTATGAAAACAAACTAATTATACCTTATGCCATACTATTACAAAACAGAATTTTTCTTAAGTAAAAACTGATCTTCAGTCTGCATGATCTTTGACATTTTCACATTTATCTGCAAGAAGTCAAATGCACTCATAAAGAGATTCTGATATTTATGAATTTTCTACAAGTCTACATGCATAATTGATTGGTTCAATCTTGGATCTTACTATGGAAATACTCTGAAATACAGAAAAGGCACCGTACATAAAGATAATAATCAAATTGATTTAGGATAGAAAAAAATCTGTGAACAGCAAAATATCCAATGATAGGGAAATGTGTAAACAAGTAACAGTATGCCCATATGATGTTACTCATATAGCTATTAAATTTTATTTATGAAGCTTTTAATAAAATGGAAAAACACTAATGACATGTTAAATGGAAAAAATCAGAGGATAAAAATACATCTACACTATAACCTCAATCTAAAAAAGGAAACAAAACAGAAAAAAAATTGGAAGTAAATAAACCAACATACTATATATAAATATTAATGAGCAACCCAGAGATATGCAACTGACATTTGTTTTTCTTTTCTTCTGTGATTTCCAAATTTTGTATAATCAATACATACTATTTTACAACCAAAAAAGAACTGTGTGATCCAGAGATGACAAAACTTTATGTTATTGTCATTAAAATCTTGAAAAGTTCCGTTAATTTACCATAGGAAAATAAGCATCATATTTAAAACAGAAAACAACAAAGCACTGCTAAGTATAAGTAAAAGACATACAGTACCTTCACTGCTACATGAAGTTTTGCTGTTTTCTTGGATGGTCCTGAGGCTTCATATGTTGTACCATCCACATCTACAGACATTGTGAAGACTGGGGCATGGACAGGGCCAGACTGAGATAAAAGCTTATACTGAAGCCCAGGCCTGATCTGATTTAGCCTCATTAGTGCATTCATAAGGTCTATTGCTTTACTATCCAGAACTGTTAAAGAAGAATGAGATCAGAAATTAAACCATTTTGCTTTAATCTATACATCTGTAGGTTCCTAGTGACCACTGTTAATTCACCAGATTTTTAAAAAGCAAGACTTTCAAAATACATGTACAAATAAACTTCATAAGTAATTCTAAAATTACTTCTTAAATTACTATTCTAACATCGCTGTAAAATATGCATTACGCTATCTATATATTAATTTTAGTTTGTCGATATTAATATATCTTAGAATGAAGACTAGAAACAAGTTATTCAATCATCAATTTCTCGGTTAAGATCTATTCTGAAAATTCCAATTCAAATCAAATTCTTCGACTTTGTAATTTTTATTTTCCTGAGACTATAAATCCTTTCTAGTTCGTATCTTTAAAGATTTTGCTTTCTTTATTGTTTCTTTAAATAATTTTTCTAAAGGATCTTAATAGATTTCTGTTGAAACATCAGTGTTAATATTTTTATAAATTTAACCATGGTATATAAATGAATTTTATGCCTAAGTCAGAACTTAAAGATTTTTTTTCTTTAAAGAAAAAATAAAGATTTTATATACTTTTCCTTAAGTTTCGTTTCATCTTCTTATTGGGATCTTTATCATCCCCTAATCCATCTTCAAATGGCCTCTTCAGAGCTGAAGACCCAGCACCTAAAGAATTATAAGAGATTCATTATCAGTCAAAACAATGATACTACTTACCTTACCAAATGTATCTAATATTGTCAGGAAGGGAAACCTTAGGAGTCACAAGAACCTCTGGACACTCTCAGATCAATTAAATTACCAAATTTATAATTTTGTAATAGTAAAAAATTTTTAAGTTAATCTTTATAAAACAATTTAGTATTATCCCTTTTTATAAATATTTTTCTCATTTATTCGTACATAAAAATAATGTATCCAGGCCTATATTTACATCTGTATAGGCACAAACAGAAAAAAGTCTGGAAAGATATATATCAAAATGTTAAAGGTAGTTACCTCTGTCTGGCAGGACATACTTTTAATTATGTCTTTTCAAGTATTTCTATAATTTAACAATTATTACTTGTATAAATTTTTTAAGTCCACATGTTAAATCTTATGCTTTTGGGAATCTGATTATTTCTCACACTACAAAATATTCTCCTATCCGCCTACTCAAATCCTACTCAAGATTTTATTTACAGTTCATCTTCTCCATGAAGTTTTCAACTTTTCTCTCATCTCAATCTTCTTAAAGAGTTTCTATGATATCAGAAACATAGTATCATATGTTGTCTTGAGTCACTGCCTATTTTATATAGAGATCCTGTGTCTCCTTAGTGCTCTATGAAGTTCAAAGACAGTTTGTCCTTGTCCTGAATCTTAAAAACACAAGACTTAGAAACAACATAATGGGTATGAAACAAAAACTAATGAAACTGATAATCAATTTCTTGGGTAAAGCAGCTACTTAATAATGCTGTCAAACATAAGGCAGGAGCTCTACTGTCCAAGTTAAAAGCAATCACAGAAAAGCTCATCAACCTGTACAAGCATTTTACAGAACTCTATTTTCAACTTAAAAATCGGTTGTTGGGTTTTTCCTACAGGAAAGTTATACTCAAGAGATTCATGCCACAGGATTTCCGGATACTTCTGAGGAAATCTTGTAATAATACTGAAATTAATTTCATATTCTCTGATCATGAAAATTTATTGTCCCCTGGGGTAAACAATGACTTCAGTATTTGCTTGAGTCAATATTTACCCCTCAGGTCAATCAATCTTAATTTTCTCTTCAACAGAAGGCACTATCTACTCATATCTGCTCATTACTGTGTTTCATTTGCATTACATTAAACTGAGTGTGCCAGTCTCCCAGAATGCAGTCTTTAAGAGATACAAGTTAAAAAGGAGCAAAGTCTATTCAATCATTCAATCACTCATTAAGTTACATTAAAAGCTGCTTCCTGATTACGTGAAAATCACAAACTGGCTTAAACACAGAGATCTATTCTCTTATATCTTCCAGCTATATAGAGTCCCAGGGATTAAGCTTCACTCTACCATCTCAGCCATTGGGAAAGAGCTATAAAATCTGGGGCTAATCATAAAAATAAGCAAGTCATTTTCAACCTCTACGATATCTAGAAATGAGAAGTGACCATTTGAGAGGGAATTATTTTTTATTCTTCAGTAGCATGTTGTTGAATCTCATTTGTGGTTCTTTCCATTTTCTTTTTGCAGCTGATCTCTAGTTTCGAAGCATTATGATCAGAAAATGTGATTGGTATTATTTCAGCCCTCTTATATTTGTTGAGGCTATTTCTGTGTCCTAGTATGTGGTCAATCCTTGAGAATGTTCCATGTGCATTAGAGAAGAATGTATAAACAGCTGTTTTGGGATGGAAGGCTCTGTAAATGTCAATTATGTCCAGTTGGTCTAATATATCATTTAAGGATGTTATTAACTTATTGATTTTCTGTTTGGATGATATGTCCATATCTGACAGTGGGGCATTTAGGTCCCCTACTATAACAGTGTTTTGGTCTGTTTCTCCCTTTAGTTCTGTTAGTAATTGCTTCACATATTTCGGGGCTCCCAGATTGGGAGCAGTAATTATTTTTTAAAATAACATGTAAGTGCTTACCATATGCCTGGCAATGTTAATATCTTACACGTGTTAACTCATTCATCACGAGCATCCTGCGGAGCCTGAACTTTTATCATCCTCATAATTTCATTCAGCAACATTTAACTGAGCATTTTCTACATGCAAGACAATTTTAGGTGCTGGACATAGAGAACAAAACAATGTTTCAAAGAACTTATTAGTTTCCACCACTGTAGTAGAAACTAATTACAACATGTCATATACGGTTTTGAGCACAATACAAGAGGCTTAAGGGGAAGGAGGTATTGTTATTTTATCAATGGTGCTCATCATAAAGGTCAAAAAGGTATTGCTGATAAGGTGACCTTTTGATGAAAACCTAAAGAGAGTAAAAGAGTGAGCTATTCAACTGTTGGGGGAACGAGCCTCCAACAGAAAGAAAACAGCAAAGGTCACAAGCAGGAACATGCTAAGAAACAGCATAAAGGCCTGAGCATGGAGTGGGCTAGAGTGGGCTAGAGTGGCATGAATGAGGAGTGGACGGCAGCCGAAGATGAGGTGAGGTGGTAGTTCTCAATCTAGCTGCCACTAATTCACCAGAGGAACTTTTATAAATATTGAAGTTCTACTTCCAGTATGACAAAGTAAATAAATATTAAAAACGCTTCCTGATGCAAGCAATTAGAAAAGCTGGACAAAATACAGAATAAATATCTGTTCCAGGACCATAAAGACTATGAAGCAAGACCTGGGAGATGAAGGAAGCCCTGCACTGGGGGGCCACATTTCTCCTAGGGGCATCTTGCAAATCCAGAAGAAGTCACTAAGAACTGAACAGAGCACTTTTAACAGGCATCCAGGCGTTAGCAGACCAAAAACTAAAGTTTGAGGACCACCAAGAAGGGAAGCCCTGGAGAATCCCCCACACTGTGGGTTGGGCCTCTGCAATACAATATACTAAAGGTAAGATGAAGTGGAAATGCCGTCGGGCTCTCATAAGGACTGAAGCCAGCTTCAAATCATCTTAATCCCTGATTGCATTAAAATTCTACTAGCCATCTCCCAGAAACAAATATAAATCTGACTTGGCAGAAGATATCATTACTCTAGACTTTAAATTCTCTACAATTTTTCATTTTAAATCTCCAGCACTCATAACCAGGTACATGAGAAGACAAGATATTATGATCGAAATGAAGAAGAGCAGACGACAGAAACAGACCATAAAGAGACCCAGATGATACAGCTTGCAAAAACAAACTTTATTAAAACAAATTACTAGAATGCTAAAAAAAATAAAAAGCAAAAAATAAAAACAAGAATTATTTCTGGCAGAAAATCTAAAACAAAGAGCCAATATCCTAGAAATGAAAAATATATAAATTAGAAACTGGCAGACCTGCAAGGGGAAACAGAAAATCCAATATAGAGAGGAACTGACATATGTCTTTCAGTAATTTAAACAAATAAACAACAAAAATAAAAGTGTATAAGTTTTGAACAATACTATGAACCAATCTGATTTGACATGTAAAGGACATTCTGACCATCGACTGCAAAATAAACATACTTTTACAGACACGAATCATTTACAAAAACTAAATAAGTTTCAAGAAATAGCAAAAGCTAGAAATCATACAAAGCATGTTCTCTGATCACAGAAAAGCAGGAACTCAAAAAAAAAAAAAAAAGATGTAACTAGAAAATCCTCATCTGTCTGGAAATTAAGCAATGACAACATCTAAACGGCTCATGAGTCAAAGAACTGGTAACAAGGGAAAATATAGTTTTAACTAAATGATAATGAAAATACTAATGTCAGAAATGTATAATGCACATAAATCTGAGCCTAAAGAAAAACTTAGTCTTCATAGAATATGTGATGAGGCTAAAAAAAATCAATAATGTATTCATCTATCTCAAAAAAGCTAAAAGAATTACAGCAAATTAAACTCAGAAAAGTAATATGGTGGGAAAACAAAGGATAAGAGCAGAAATCAATGAAACAGGATACATATACTAGAAGAGATCAACAAAGCCAAAAGTTGACTTTTTTGAAAAAGATTAATAAACTGATAAATCTCTAGTGAGAATGATCAAGGAAAAAAGGAGGGACAAAGTATAAAAGAAGACATCACTATAGATACTGTAGAGAAAAAGATAAGAGGATCTATAAGATTATATAAATTTATAAAACTATTTTTTAATTTAGATGAAATGGAAAATTCCTAGAAAATCACAATTTACCAAAACTCTCTTAAGAGGATAATAGTCTTAATGCCTATTAAGTAAATTAGATCCATAATTCAAAACCTTCCCACAAAGAAAACCGCATGCCCAAATGGCTTCACTGATAAATTCTCCAAACATTTAAGGAAGAAATAACATCAATCTTATACAAACTCTTCCAAGGAACAAAAAAGAGAAAGGACACTTTCTAACTCACTTTATGAGGCCAGCATAACCTTAGAGGCAAAATTTGACAAAATTACAATAAACAAAAACTGCTGGCCAATCTAACACACAAATCTCTGTGTTTCTGTTAATTGCTCACAAGCACCTACAAAAGATTGTTCATACCAGCTTTATCTGTGTGACAGCCAGAAAACTGGAAACAAACAAAATATCCTACAACAGGTGCATGGTTTAAACAAACTTGGGCTCATCCATGCCATGGAATACTACTCAGCAATAAAAGGGAACAAACTATTGACACATACAACAACCTCAATGGGCCACAAGGGCATTATGCTGGGGGGTGGAAAGAGAGATCTCAAAAGATCACTTACTGTATAATTCCTTGAAATGACAAAATTATGGAGATAAAGAAAAATTAGTGGTTTCCAGGGTTTAGGGATGGTTAAGAGAACAGTCAGTATGACTATAAAAGGGCAGCATGTGGAAGACCTTTGTGGTGATGAAATAGGTCTGTATCTTGATTGCGATGGTGGTTACACATCTACAAATCTACAAATGCAACCCAATGGCATGAAGCATATACATACACATGGTATCAATATCAATTTCTTGCTTTGGATACTGTACGATAGCTACATAAGATGTTGACTAGTGGGAGAAACTGGGTGAAGTGTACATGAGACTTCTGTGTACTAATTTGGCAACTTTCTGTGAGTCTGTATTTTAAGATAAAAAGTTAAGAAAGAAAGAATAGACAATTAGGGGCAAGGTCAGAAGTAGGAAGAGCAGAGAGGGAAGTTACTGCAAAACCCCAGGTGAGAGAAGATGGCAGCTGAGGCCGGGGTGGTAGCAGTGAAGAATTTAAAGAAATAGCTGAATTCTGGACAAACTTAGAAAGTAAAACAAAGGATATGCTGATGGTTTGGAGATGGGTGAAAGAAAAGAAAAGATACAAGGGTGAAGGGTTTTGGCCTGAGCACATACGCAGACGAACAGAGTTTCCAATGACTGGGATGGTGATAACTGTGGAAAGAACAGGTTGGAGGTAGAGTTAAGGACAGGAGTTTGGATTTTAGACATGTTAGGTTTGAGATGTCTGTTAGACATCCATGTGGAGACACTAAGGAGCCACTGGATAACTAGGGGTGAGGTCAAGGGCTGGTAATCTGGAGTAGAAATATAAATTTGGGAATCTTCAGTAAACAGAAGGTATTTCAAAACAAGAGACTAGATGAGATCTTGTAAAGAGTCAGTATAAATAAAGAGAAATGGTCTGAAGATTGCACCTGGGACCCTTTAATATGCAGAAGTCAGGAAGATGGGTAAGAAGAAACAAAGGCAGTTGAGGAGAAGGCACTGGGGCTAGAAGAATTAAGAGAAAGTAACGACCTAGAAGTCAGATGAAAAGTAGTATATCATGTCAGAAAAGTGTCTGACAATACCAAAAGTTATTGAGGATACAGAGCAACAGGAAGTTTCACACTCTGCTGTGAATAACTGATATATATAATTATTTGCTAGGTCATATACTGGCATACAGTTAACTCTTAGATATATATCCCAGGAAGCATGTACAAGGATGCTCTTAGCAACGTTATAGCTGTTCACCAAAAAATGAAGAGACCCCAAATGTCCTTCAAAAGTAGAATGAGTAAGATGTAGTATGTTTATAATGGATACTATATAGCTATTAAATGAACACACAATAGCTATATGCAACAACCTAAATGTATCCCAAATAATGCTGGGCAAAAAGAAGCCAGTCACAAAAAAACTGAACTCAGTACAATTCCATTTCTATAGGGTTCTAGGCAACATCAAATTAAATTGTTTAGGAAAACATACACGGGTAGGAAAGCTATAAAGAAAATCAAGGAAATGATTATCAAAAAGTCAGAAATGGTAGTACACGGGGCAGGGAGGTGATGTAGAGGGATAAATATATGGCTTCTGACAATGTTTCTTAACCAGAGTGGTGATCAAATGAAATTTTAAAATTTTTTTTTTAAATGGTGCATTTTTTATAGTTTCTATGTATGTGCAATATCTCATAACAAAATAAATATGGGAGAAAAAAAGTGTTATCTGCGTCAAATGTTGCTGGAAAGCTGGCTAAGATGAAGACTGAAAACTAAGCACTGAATGTAGTAAAAGCAAAGGTCACAAGAGAGACTGGCAGAGTGGTAAGGAAGAAAGCCTGATAAGAATAAATTTAAAAGAAAGTAAGGAAAAGGAAAGAGAACAGGCCACTTTTTCCAAAAATACTGCTATACAGGGGAGCAGAGAAATGGGGCTCTGTTGGGAGAAGCTGAAGAATCAAGGGAGAGTCTGGTTTTGCCTTAAATAGCAGATATTATAGCAGGTTTTTATGCTCATGAGAATGATCTACTAGAAAAGGAGGAATTGTCACTGGTGAAAAAGATAGAATTGCTGGAATAATGTCTATCTGTAGGCAAAGGGGGATGTGATATATTGGAGTGCAGAAAGGTTAGACTTAAGAGCCCAGATAGTTTACCCACAGTCAAGAAAGGGAAAGCAAAGTACGTGAGTACTTTGAGCAAAAAAGGTTATCAGATGAGAATGAGGGATTGCAAGAAGTATGAAATGAGAGAAGATGTGAAACAGTGATCTAGGAAAATTGGAGCACTCTAGAACTTAGAGAAGAATTGCCAGACAATACAAATAGTCTACTTGAGGTTAAGACTTAAAAGAAAAACAGACAAGATGAGAGTCAAGACTTAAAAGAAAAACAGTCAAGATGAGTGTCTAATTTTTCTCCAGCAATGTTCAACAACCTGGTAAAGGCACAGAGTTAGATTTCAACCAAGAGTTAGAATTCTGCCAGGAAGAGAATCAAGTGAAGGTATATACTAGGGAGTGATCATAATGATGGCTCATGGAATATAAATAGAGAAGGAACAGAAGTGAGAACATGAAGAAGGTAAAAGACTATCAAAAGTTGATAGAATCAATGCTGAGCCTCAATAATTGGAGTAGGGGTACTAAACAGATGATAACAAGAGGTGATTGGAAAGTGGGATTCTTAAAAATGAGATTATGGAGTGGGTACAGTTATTAAAGACAAGGTCTAGGATACGTTCACAGAACGGGTACCTGAGGTAAGGCAATAGAAAAAATATTTATGGGAGAGGAAGTCAAGGAATGAAGTCAGAGTTTTGAAAAAAATTATCTGAAAAAAATTATTGAAATCATCAAGAATTGCAAGAATAAAGCTTAAATGCCAATGCCAGGAAGCTAGGTGCTAAAAAACAGGAAAATATGAGCAAGAATATAGTAAGAGTTTAGAGGCAATGGCCTTTGGTTCCCTCATTTTATAGCCGAGGCATAGAATAGCTAAGTGACTAGCCCAGGTCATGCAGCTAGTAACCGACAGAGCCTGAATGGAACGCTGACAGTCTGTTCTATTTTAAGCTATAGAGTGACAGACCAGTAGTTCCCAAACTTTTGAGAAAATCCTTTAAAGTTAAAAAAGAATTTAAGTTACACAACAATAGATAATTTTTACTATCTAACGAAAGAAAAAATACAAAACCGAAAGAGCCGCTATGAATTCAATGACTGAAACAAAATTTTCTATTACTAATCTTAAGAATCTCTACATATTTGAATTTTTTATTCAACCATTCGTTCCACAGGCAGTGCTAATTGTCAAATGGCTATGTGACCCTCTTTCAAAAAACTTTCGCCACTATGTGAGCACCCTCTTGAAGAAACTAGCTTTCATTTCACAAACATTTATTGAGCACTAGTTTGTTATAATGATATGGTAGGATCTGGAGGATTCATTACCTCTGAAGAGTTTACAGTGGCACTGATTCTCAATTTTTTAATCTTAGGACCAACCCTCTTAAAAAATTACTGAGCACCCAAAGAGCTGTATTTTGTGGAAAATATCTATCAATATTACACGTATTAGAAATTTAAACAAATTTTTTTACATAAGAATATATAAACATTCCATTAGCCAACAGAACGATGATGCTATCACATGTCATATGTAGCCTCTGGAAATCTATATACTCAGGAAAGCGTTAAGGCAAAAAAAAATACCTAAGTATTATAAAAGTTTTTATCTTAAGAACTCCCTAGAAAGTCTCTAGACCCAACTTCTGTTGTCTAAATAAACAGATTGGGTCAGTGCACTAATCTGTCAAATAAAAATTATTAGAATATCAATTGTGGGAGGTGGGTTAGGCCCCAGATGAAGAATAACTGGTGTTAAACATCCCACCTTCTAATATAACAGGAGATAAAGGGGCAAAAAAATTTTTTTTGCACTAAGTCGGGCATTTTAACCTGATAACAGTGGGGGTCACAGCCCTAGGAGAGAGATGAACTACTTGCTCAAGGCCAAAAGCTAGTAAATAGTGGGGCTATCTATGACTGGGACCCAAGTCGTACTGACCTCAGAGCCTGGGCTCTTTCTGTTGAAACTGAGTTCAGACAGATTAGTACAAATAGAAAATAGTCCTGAATTTTCCAACATACTTTTCTCCTCCTTTATATTTTTGTTTTCTCTTTCTTGATTATGTAACAGTTTCAAGTACAGTGGTTACATCTCCTCCAAGCTTATGGCTTATCTCTCTCTTAGACCAGGGGTTCTCAAAGTACGGTCCCTACATCTACGCGGTAATGGCGTCTGCCCGACATAGCCATATGAGTTCATTGCTACTAAGACATCGCTAGTAAGCTGATGTCACTGATGGGACAGAAGAGAAGAAAGTCAGGAAGGAAAGCAATACATTTTCTTATACATGACTTGGATTAACAATTTTTTTAAATTGGGGTATAACAGACAACATTACACTAGGCTCAGGTGTATAACATAATGATTCGATATTTGTATATAATATGAAATGATCACAATAATAAGTCTAGTTAACATCGGATTAACAGTTATTAAGTTCCCTATCCCATGACCATCTCCACCACTGCCCACGTTCAACCCCAATAAAAAAATTTCGCACTCACCTTCTTTATCTGTAACTGACCAGGAATATTTCTGAAAAGGCTTACTAGATGGAAGGGGGTCCATCTCCAACACTTTATAAATCTGGCCAAAGGCCGATAGCCTGAGTGCATGCTGAAGAACAAAAGATTATATTTATTCAAATTTCAGTAGCCATTCATAAAGCCCTTAACATCAAGCTAAAAAGACATTCATTAAATGCTAATATTATGATGGCAAAAGTCCCTAAGCAAAAAGTGGTTAAATAGAACAATTCAGAAAATAAAGTGATGCTATCCCTCTAATAGATCACAGTGGCATGCCCCATCTTCTACCTGTGCACTGTGTGTAATATCTTCTTTTTGCTGGATGGTCATGTAGCTCAGAGCATCTGTTGGGTCTCGCTCACAAGGATCATGAAGACCAGGTCCCCCTTTGGCAGAGGCAAAAGAAAAACACAAGTGCCATTTAGAAATGAGTTTAGAATTCAAAAATCTAATAGGAGAGGGAAGGGAGGGAAGAGGGAAGAGGGGAGAAGGGAGGGAAGGAGGGAGGGAGGGAGGGGAACAGAGAGAAAAAAAACTGAGAAACTATGTTCAATTAAATGGAGTAAAAAGGACACTCTCATTTTTCATATGTTAGCACTTAAATGTCCTCATTTTACTGGAAGTCACTTGTATATCTAAGGTCAAAATTGAGTCTTAATCTGAGAATTAAGAAACAGCATGATAATTCATCCCAAATCTTTAAAGGGATTACATATGGAAAATAAGACAAAGTTTAATTTTTCCAAATTAAACAACAGACTGCAAACAGAATGAACTTCAGACATTTTAATTAAACATCTGCATTTTCAAATTCAGAGCTCTAGGTAAAGCAAATTCATAGAAGACACAATCTTATTAGTACTTTTTATGTTAGTATATATAAAATATAAATTACAATTATTGAAAGAGACTGTTTTATAGCACTTTTCCAACATTCAAACATCCTAGTTGCTAAAATTCCAAGCGAAACAACTCCTACACATCATTTTCCTTTGTGGAGGGCAAATTTAACACATATTTGTGAAAATAAACGAAAATGAGATTTTTCTGATTCTTCTGCCTCCAGAGTTTGAAACCCTTACCAGGAAGTAGTATTCCAGATGCCAAACACTCCATTACTCGTCTCAAGGCCTCCCCAGCGCCCAAAGGTCTATTACATGTACCTATAGACTTTTCACATATAAGCTCTAGTGGCTAGAAGATATTAAATTACAAATTAGTACATGCATCAAGTGTTAAAAGGATTCCAGTTAAATGTGAGCTGACATTCTATCTACCATGAAGGCCAAAAGAGTTAAAGTAAATTTAACATTTTAGGGCCCAATTATTTTTCCCCTTTGATTATCAACTTTTACCCCAGCTAGTGTTTTTAAATCAACCTCTTTTGAGATAATATATTCATAGGACATTTTGTTACAAAAACTTTACTTTCGGTTAACCTGAAAGGCTCACTTAAGAAATTGTGGTCATCTAATGGACCTGATAAAATTCAGCAAGCCTTCATGTAAGTTAGTAATAGCTAATAACTAATCAACGTTCAAATCCAGCCCACCTATCTCCCACTTAACCTGGGAAGCACTCAAACCACAACCAGACTTCCTTTCAGACAGCCTGCCCCAAGTACTATAATTAGAATAAATAAGGACCAAATCTCCATATTTAATAAACTAAAAACTGATACTATATTAAAGTAAAAATTGCTAAATTAACTTAAAGTAACCCTTTACAGCTTTGTTTTATAATGCTCTTAATTGTGTTCTTAATTAGGTCAGGCATAATTTTCAAATTAAGTAAGTTTTGCAATATACATTATAAACTATGTCCATAATCAGGTTACGTGTACTGTTCGCCTGACTTTAATTACTAACATAGATTTATTTTTAAGTGTCTACACTCAAATAGAAAGAAAAAGAAGGTACAGGAGCCTTATATCGACATTTGAGGTAATTTGTATTTTAAATACAAGTGGCACTGAAAGAGAATGTGCCAGTCAAGGAGGCTTTCGTGGCAGTAGGTGAACAGTACAAAGTACAGGAAGGCATTCACTTCTAACAGGTATAGAATCTTTTTGTCAGAAAAAGTATCTCAGGCTCTGTAACATAAACGTGATGGTAGAAGAGACAAGTTATATGCATTAAAAAGAATTCATATAAAAAAATGCATAGTTTTTTTTCCAGAACAAAAATAAGCAATACATTCCTGAGCTAACTTAGAATATAGCTACTTCATACTAACATGTGATTTCTACAGGATTTCCTCTGACTATAGCTTCAGAATTTGCTTTTAACTGTATTTAAGTACTTACCCATCCTTTTAACGGTGCCCATGTGGGGACTCTGTTGCACAAATCACGAAGAATGCGAAGGACAATTACACATGATTTTAATCCATTTGCCCTTGCCTAAAACAAACAAAATGATTCCAATATCCCTTTGAAATCCATTCTTCATTTAAAGTATACTGATCATGGATAGGCTCTTTAAAGTGAATACTAATTAGACAGTCAGTCATCAGTTGTCAAACAAACTAAAAAATCAAGTTATTAAAAACAGTAAAGATAGGCGGGTTTTAAAATAAATGAAGCATATTATTAAAACTGCTCATAGAGCCTCATGGCAGCCCATTCCAGGCAACTATCTTAACGTTTAACTTTTCTTGCCTTTATTTGTATTTTGTAAGCCATCATTT
The DNA here is from genome assembly GCF_000151845.1 of Pteropus vampyrus. NCBI lineage: Eukaryota > Metazoa > Chordata > Mammalia > Chiroptera > Pteropodidae > Pteropus > Pteropus vampyrus. Next base: position 5,500,567 of record NW_011888876.1, on the reverse strand, counting down.
GAAATTCTGAGCACTAAGCCAAAAAAGGATTATATGGTAACTAAACATCAACTATAGTGGAAGCTATACTAAGCATTTTACCTAAAATAATTCATTTACTCCTACCATAACCACGTAAGGTAGAGAGTACCCCCTCTTTCTTTTAAACATTAAGAAAACACTAAGTGGCAGGTGTTCCAAATGAAACCTGCGCAAGGCTACAATAACAGTAAGATAATAACGAAGAGCCAACCTGAAACCATTTGGCATGTCGAAGGGACGCCAAGGCGTTCAGGCATTTCTGCCTGTCCAATAAGTCCGGAGGGTCTTTCATCGCAACCTTTTCTAATGGGAAAATGAGATAGAGAGAGACAGATACAATTTGACCAAGGGGTTCCTGTCAAACACCAAACAATAAAAATAAAAAGAAGAGAAGCATCTGAGTAAATTAATAAGACTCCCAGAAGATTTCATGATTTAGCTTTGTTGCTTTTTAAAAAAATTACATGCACTCTGATTACTCAGTAAGCAGTCATCAGAGCACATCAGTCACGAGTACATGAGGAGCACCAAGGCATTTGCTCAGTAAACAAATCACTGACCACTGCTACATACAATCTGGGATCTTATTAAGCATATATATAACATCAAAGGGCACAAAATAGGTACATAGCACTTCTTCCTTTGGCAGGGTGCAAAAAGTGGAAATGTGGGTCCAATAGCAATAATAATTATTCTTTATAGAAGGAATCTTAATCAGTAATCAATTTTTAAGGAAAATTAGGGCTCTCTAATGTAATCAATTTGAGATATACTAAGACTACACTGAGCATGGCAATTTTATTTTTTATAACAAAATAAATTTGTCTAACGAGATAACCATTACATAGAAACTTTACCCCACTGATGAGAGCACTTCAAGTGTCACCTTCGAGTTCCCTCATTATTTCTTTTCTAAACCAAATTATTAAAACTACAAATATAAAACACATTAAAATACATTTCAAGTTTTACAAACTTTTTTAAAAAAAAAAAAGGCAGCAAAGAATAGTAGCTAATTACAGCTATTTGACTTGCTTTAACATTTTAAAGTTGATTAGATGGCCAATGGCAGCGAAGTTAAGAAATTAACATGTGACTAATAAAAAATATCCGTATTTGAGAAGATGTCACATGGTACTAAATCCAAGTTCAGAGAGCCAAATGTATTTCTTCTAAGCTACTAGGAAGTGGGATTTTAAAATTTGTGAAGACTTGGTGCATTATTATTTAAATGTCTACAACATATACAAATGTTTCTTGGGGAGTAATTCTTTCTCTAATCCAATTAAGTCAGGTTCATCATTTTCTTTTAAGAATTCTTAATGTCAGGGTCCACCAACCCTTCTTCCTAGTACAATCTTGACGATCGGACTTGGTAGTATGTTTGTGTGGGACAACTGATATAATCTAAATGCTTTCAAATAAGAGACAAGATAATTGATACTGTCTGATTTCCTCAGTTACTGCGAGATTCTGTTACAGCAAATTTACTGTAAATTCTAATTGATAGACTGCCATTAACTAAAACTGAAGACATAATGCTTGACAGAAGACAAATCTATTAGAGGAAGAACTGGGTTCTCTTTATTGGCTGCGGCGCTAAAGGCTGAAGTGCTACACACTTATTTTCTGACCAGGCGAGCTCCACACCAGATATTTGCATTGTTTCACATTAACCTCTGCCGACAAATTCACAACACAGGGTCTCATTTACTGCCCTGTATTCAGAAAATGAGAAGCCTCAAAAAGAATGATTAATATGGGTTTACAAACGTGAACAAATATACTATGGGTATTCACTTCATAGGTGACCTAGTTCCTGGACTTGCTCAATTCTGTCTTTATAATGTCACGAAACATACAACTAACTCATTTTAATGTTTTTATGTCAAAATGTTTTAAATGTGGTCAATACAAGCATCTGTGTAAAGCTCACATACCGTATAAAACAAATTACTATAAATGATTAGAATCTTTTAAAAGTTAGACATGACAAAGGTTGACTGACTGCTAAGTACTGTAATCCCAAGAAAAGATATGGACCATATTTATCCTTTAAGATTTCAATCTTTAAGAGTCAGGCAAGCTAAGTTTTATTCTATCATCTTACCAAGTAGGAGTGTCAGGAAGAGGGGGCAGTAGAAGAGAGGAGTGAGGCAGAGGAGGTTTAGATAGGAAAAGACAAGGCAAACCAAAACTCTTTTATAACCTCTGGTACTTTCGTCCAACGATCAGAGCTTAGAAATAACACCTTACGCTCCTCATAACAAGTTATTTTTTAAAGAGGGACAATAGAAAAAGTATTTAAATTCTTTCATCCCCACACACTTATAACCACAAACTCTTATTTAAAAACACAACAGAGGCATCAGCTTGCTACAGACAGTCAACATTTGGAGACAGTAGCTTCTACTAAGAGATGGAAGGGACAACGGTGAACAGAAGACTTGCACCGGACTCCCCTTGACATCACCCTCAGAATGTTTCTTCATGCGCTGATAGTCAAGAAGTCAAAAGATCAGAATGTTTCAATATTCATGAGGTGGGACACAGAAGAGATCCAATAATTCATCTCATTTTATCTTCTTCAAAGTTTCTTATTTTAAAACAATGTAAATTCACATGGCACTTACAGTACTGTTGGTAAGCCCTGCTTCCCTGTTTCCTTTATATATTAATAATATAGTTTTATATATTTTCATTAAGAAAAATAAATTACTTAATGTGGCAATCATAGAATTGTTACTTCTCATAGCAGAATCTCAAGTTAAACATTTCTGTATGAACTTTAATGGAGGCGTTTCAATTTTGTGAGGAAACAAAACTTTTCTGATAAAAAGGCACCATGGAGTCTTTAAACTAGAAACAATTAAACTGTGAGCCATTTCATTTTTTTTCAGCAGTGACCAGTAAAACAGATAAGAAATAGCATGAGGGATGATGGACTTGGAAAATAACAAAAATGCCAAAAGCAAAGAAAAACAGCTGTTAAAAATTTAATGTTCAGTCACATGGCATCAGGGCATGAAGGTACATAAAACATTCTGAACAATGGAAGCACTGGAAAAGAAGTCTATTATGCCTAACTTTGTTTGGTTAGAGGTTAGATCAGTGACCAGAAACACACCGTACTACAGGAAATGTTGGTCAGTTTCTCTTAATTCCTTACATGCACTCTAACTCTCTGCCTGTTAGCAAAAACACTAGCCTGGACATGGGGTGGAGAAAAGCCAGCGCATGACTGTGTTAAACAGCAGTTATATGTCTGGAACCTGGGCTCTTCGAAGGTAAAATAATTGAGCTGGGTTATCATGAATGCCTCCTTGACAATCTGGATGAAGCTGAGCTACTGAGTTCATGCTGACAGAATTTTCTAGTTAGCCTGAAAATTCTTGGCAGCCCCCTCTCCCAGTTCCTGGGGGCTTTGTGGAGAGTAGGCATTATGCCACAAGCCACTGTCCATGCAAAACATCCGGCAATTGTGCACAGGTGAACGTAGCAGTAAGGTAAGTCAAAGAGAGCACTGTTCTAATTTACAGTAGAAATGTCACTCATATGATTTTTTCAGTGGCTCACTAGACAAGGTGGCCACTGGAAAGATACTAGCTAAAGGTTTGCAGCTGGGGAAGGCAGGAAAGTAAAGTCTGCAGCATTGTTACAATCCCAGCTGTGATCTCCGCACTATGCGAACGCCTTCGCCTAGCAGGATTCATACCAGCAAACTTCTGTCAAGACATGTCAGAAGTTTGTACTGGCACCAATATATATATATGAAAAGGAATTCTTGGGCAACTTCTTTGTGAACTCCTGAAAATCTCCCCCAATACTGAGAACAGAGGTTTGTCTTAGCCTAAGCCACAAGAGTCTCTGCAGTTTCCCTACCTACCCAGCACACTGGGTAAAATGTGATACTTTCCTTATTTATAAAACAGGGCAATTATCTACCTCATAGGGCTGTTGTGAGGCTTAAAATAATCATGTATGAGAAACTGCTTATAAAACAGTAAGTTATAAAATATCTTAACAGCTTGAATTCTGAGATACCCGCTGTTAATGCTTCTTACACACCGGGCCAGTCCTATTTAATCAAACAATAAGCTGGCTACGAAAATTCATTTAACAGATTATTTTGGATTGCCTGCTATGTATTAGGTACCATTCCAGGTGCTAAGGAAAAAGGATGGGCATAGGGAACAAGACACCTGCCCTCAATGAATCATAGGCTATATAACAAATCAGCCCATAAATTAGCACTGCAGCAAAAACAGAATCCTGATTCCAATACTACACTTCACTGGGTGTTTAGGTTTAGTTCTCCAGACCTGTCATGTACACAAGCTCTCACTGTGAACTCAAGGCAGTTTGAGTAGGTGAGTTTGCTCTGTGAACTCTTCTCATAAGCTGAGTGACCACCATCATTTACTGAGCAACTATGTTGTGCTGGGTATCGTACAGGTCGCACTACATAAACTCTCATTTAACCTCAAACAATTTTCTAAGGTATTTATTACTCACATTTTAAAACGAAGAAGAAACCTGTCCAAGGTCACACAGCAATAGTATCTAATGGAATTAAGAATCAAACACCTCCTGCCAAGCACCATATACCTCCTGCCAGGCACCAAGGTCTGTGTTTTTTCTCCTACGCCTCCATTAGCAGAAAGCCTGTGGTAATGTGGAAGTGTTATTCTACAGGACCTACAGATGAAGGGTCAGAATATGGAGAGATGACTGACAGCGCAGGAGAAATCTGACCTGTGACATAGTAAACAATACCAAAGAGATTCACTATGTACTCTGGCCAATGAAAATGTAAACAGTGATTTTAAATGAGTACTTAGATCCTCTTCCACAGAGGCAACCCCGAGGAGAGGGTGTGATGCCCTTACGTGCCCCAGGCCTCCAGCACTCTGCTCTCAACCACACCTTTTCCCTCTTTTAGATTTTAACTATGTGGCAACTGAAGATAGGGAAGAGAACGATGTAAGGTGTATAAATTTTGTGAATGGTCTGTTTCATGAGGAAGGGAGAGTTGAGATTCTATAGAAATATACCTCCTTGAAAAAAGTTACAATGTATTTTTTTAACTTTGAGAAAGCAAATGAGTGATTTTTTTTAAAAAAGGGATATCTTAGAAATTCCTGGAACCCTAACCAATCTTGTGCTTTCGCCCCATGCAACTGAAAAGAACTGAATCAAGGGGGTAGGAACTGTCTAGTGTGAGGTAATAAGCCCTACAAAATTCTTCAGCCCAGATCTCAAATACTCAGTTATGCTGGATCCTCAAACTTGCCAAGAAATATGCAAAACTGCTAGTGCATATCAAAAAACTGTCTTTGACAAAGCCCAGGTTAGACAAAATGAGCAAATCATAAGAGATAAAAAGAGTCAACAGGGCTGGGAGGTTAAGGACAACGGCAAAGCAAGTCTTTCTGCCATTCCAAAGGACAGGAAGTAACATGTATAAAACATTAGATCCCAGCTGATTCTTTCACCTTACCTGATCCCACAGAATCATGTTAACACCAGCTGATGAGATCCAGCTCGTAAAGAGGTCTTGAGATTCTTTAGTAACCCAAACATCTCAAACAGACTCCTACTTTACCACAATTCCATTCTATAATAACTAGTCTTCTAGTAAAGATCTGTTTTCTGTTTCTCTGAACAGAAATTAAAGTTATAAAGGCAACAGACTAAGCTTAAGGGTATCACTGAAAACTCTGACAAAATCCCATGTAAGTAAACAAAACCATGAAGAAAACGAAGCCTGATGTTTTCTTAATACTTTCAAAGAGATGTCTATGGCTACAAGCAAGCATATAATTAATCTAGTCGTTGGCAACTTCAGTCTTTCTCATCTCTCTATACTCAAATAACCTGTAATAATACCTATATTTATAACTATACTTAGAAATGGTTAGTTTTACACCAGGGGGTCAAGTAGAACACAGCTTACCAGAATTAACAGAATTATCTTGATACTTCAGAAATCATTTTATAGTTCTACAGTTAATGGTGAACTGAAAAGCTGTTAAAGAAATTAAGCCATTTAAAATTGGTTCTTCAGAGGTGTTAGAGATATTGTATACAGCAAAAAAAGTACATGCATAAACCCAATTATAGATTGGATGCATTTTAATTTTAAACTATGATTCATAAATATATCTAGTTACATCTCTTAGGTTTGGTATGGTTGATTTTAGTTATCCCCAAAAAACATTTTTAAAAGGAGTCTATCACTTTTACTTTCAGAGATCCTAACAAGTCATGCTTGCCAAAACACGAAGTTCTAACATCACTGGGAGCTGTCTTTTTCTACCTTTACCATAGACTTGAAATAAATTAAGAAACTGACCAATATTTCTTACTGCACTGGTATTTCAGGTAGGGGAGAAAGCAATGGGACTTGTTAAACGTCTAGTGATGAAAAACAGCAACAGGGCGTCTCCATTGGCCCAGATGGGCCACACTGCCTCTAAACTGTCATGACAGAGAAGGGCCAGTTGGTCAAAGGTCTGACACAGGAGAAATATCACACGCCAAGTTTCTTGGGACAGGACTGAGAGGCAGAAACAAGCAAATTGACAGGATAAAAACATCAGAAAAAGAAGCCCAGTTCCATCATTACTTCTCAAAACTGAACAGATTTCTCACTCTACTTTTACAAGGATGGCACTGCCATACAGGAATTCTTTTTAACTTCAGAAGCGAGTTTAGTTTAAGGCATGATTCCCACATATATCATATTCAAAATGGTCACGGGATCACAAACCTCCTAGAAAAAAATGTACTAAAGATTATTTACTTCTAAAAAATCAATCCCCCAATTTATAACTCTTACATTATAAAACATATTTACACATGGGCAGTTAGATAGAGAATAAATCTTATAAGGTTAGTTATTAGAAGTCAAGAGAAATGTACAAGTGAGTAATTTGAAATAAGTGAATAAATTTGAAAACAATACTGTTTTTTTAATCCTAAAATCAGACCTAAGCCAAACTACATAGAATAGGTTGAATGACACCAATAACAATGGAATACTATACAAAGTAAAACAGAACACAAGAACAGTATAAAAATTAGAGTTAAGACCAACATGATAAGCACAGGTTTTTGAATTAACATATTTTATATTTCAAATGTATACATTTTTGCAAAATATTCTGATTTATGTAATAAGCTGTTTAAAATACTATGAGTGGCATAAAACAAATGAAGACAGTTATTTCTTAAATCCATAAAGCATAGTTAACAAAACAAATATATGTACATATATATGTGTGTGTATACCTCCATCCTTCTTCTCCAATTCGTCCCTAATTAGAGGAGAAGTAAGTATCACCTTCAAAGTTAGTGTAGGCTCTTTTGTATTCCGAATTATAATAGATGCCTCATCTACACATTGTTCCACTTGATATTTCTCTTCTGTGAGTTTCTGAAAGTCACCAAGATTTCAAAAACATCCAATTAGATTAAAATCTCAAAAAAAAAAAAGGATGATTGCCCCTTATTTTCCAAACTTATTAACTACTAGTTATACTGTCCCAGGAGATCAACAGTCTTAACCAGTTCTTTAGTTTAGGGGTAACATTTCTCTCCCCTCCCACCTTATCAGCAAATTCTCTTTCTCCATCCTTCAAAAAGCAACCATGATGTCAACTACCTATACAATTACTAACAGTATTTAAATTCATTTTTTCTAATATTTGAAAGTAAAATACCAACATCATTATGTGATAAAGGATAAATTATTACAGAGAACTAATGTAGAAAAATAAATCACTGGGAATGCACTCTAAACCAATACCTTTTTTGATAAGACAGCCTAAAAAGGAACTCTTACTTACTGAGGACTTACAAATTTAAGATTATGTAGATTTTTTAAAGAGAATCAAGTAAGAATGAATAAAAAAGCATCTCTACACAGTCACTCATTGGCCAAAAGAAAAAAAAAAAAAAAAGAGCATAAATAACTCCCTTTTCTAACGATAGGACTCAGAGATCATTCCAGTGAGACCTATCCTTATATGTGACAAGTCATCTGACACCCATAGGGAAATGTGCATTGCTTCATTCAACACACAACTATACACATAATTTAAGGGCCATCCACAATCACCAATTAGAGTCATATAAGTTATATTTAATATATTATTATACATTGAATATATAGTTTAATAAATTCTACAGGGCCTTTCTTGGTGGTGAAATTTAGTATCTATTACCTGACCTAAATAGCTGAATGGAAACTCTACTGGGTCTCTGTTCGTTAGTGTGCATTAAAAGAATTCAGAGCCATTTACATAAAAATAACATTTTACAATTAAAAAGATAGAAAAGATAGAAAATAGAAAATTTATTATCTAATTGTGAATAGAAGCCAAGGCCAGGAAAGGATACGCAGTGACTGGGAAAACCAGAACCAGAATAGAGAAAAAAGAGAAAACTGCCCACATTCGTTTTATGACTATTAGAGAATTAAAGATGTCCATCAGAGAACGAGTCAAACTAAATTTTTCAATTATGCAGGCAGATCAACATAAGACACATCCAAAGTAATAAACAGATGGTATGAGTTCTGGACTAGCCTAATTATAAGAGATTTCTTGTTTGGGTCATCCTTCTCCTCTCTAGCTCAAGGAAGTTCTAAAATTACTCTTGAAAAGAATATGTCGAGAAAAGGAATGGTACAACTTCAATTAATTAAGGTACTTAGATAACTGAAAGTTTTGCTCTGGTAAGTGCTCAGGAAAAAAAAAAAAAGATTTTTAACTCATAGGAAAATAAGATCATATCACATCAGAAATTGGTTTTCCCTACAAATGTCAAGAAAACAAAGGGTAAACAGAGAGTAAAGGCAGAAATCATCCTTAAACTAATTTTCTAAAATACTATTAGTAAGAATAAATGTGTTAACTTACATGTATGTGGGCATATGTGTTTGTACATGTATATAATTTAATCTGAAGTGGGTGTACAATTATATCCTCATTTTATTTGGGTACCTTTACCCAAATATCTCTAGTAAGGGATCTATCTAACCATCATACAAGGCAGTTGGTTTTACTGTTAGATAATTCTATTGGCTATATTAAATTGAAACATGTTTCTCATAATTTCCATTATCTTAAGAGTTCAGGCCTCTTTAACCTTCTACAAGAAGCCCTTCAAAAACCTAAAGATATCTGTGTTTGGTTTAATCTTCTTTAGCCTAAAAAGCCCTCATCTCTTTAAATTTGAAATGGTTTACACAGCCTGCACTCTCTCCTGCACCCTTCCCTTGAACACTTGCTAGCTCGACAAGAGCATTTTAAAACTGTGGTGGCCAGAAATACACTCTCACTCAGGAGAGAAAAAAATGCAGAATTCACATAGTTGTGATCTGCACTGAGAAAGCTTGGCCCAATCTCCTGCATCTTTAATACTGGAGAAATATGACAGACTTTCAGAATAAGAACGATTTATTACACCACTGGTTCTCAGCCTTTTTCCCCACACTGACACATGAAGACTATGACTACTCTTATTAGAAATAGGACTTAATGAAAGGGAACAGAAAGGGGGGTGAAATGGTTGAAAAGCCTCTGATATGTCCAATCATTTGATTATTACTTTATTATAGATTTAAGAGTAACAACGTTCACTATAATTCAGAAATAGAGATTAAATTTTAAAGCAATTTAAAAATAATGAAAACAAAAGGAATATTATTAACATTCTAAACAACAAAAAGAATACTTGGCCAGAAACCGGTTACTAAGTAAATGTTCTGTTTCTTAAGCTTGATTGTACTCTATGCTGCTTTCCACTTTCCCTCCTGATACGATTGCAAAAGTATTTTTTAAAATTTTTAAGAAATTCAATCCTATGAAAGTCCAGAAAATTTTCTTCATTTATTCACTTAAAAAAAAAAATTAAGATCTAAGGCAGACTGATAAAACAGGTGCTCTAAAAATTAATATAGGGGACTATGTCAACAAGTAACACAAATCTGACTGTCAAGAATGACAGACAATAAAAATCAGGAAGATGGCTTTGAAAATCAGTTGAACATGAAAGAAAATGATCTACTAAACAGCTAATAAAAAAAAAGTTTAAAATTCCTATTACTTGGGAGTGGGGGGAAGAGCCTTTTTAGAAGAAATACAAATAAAAGAAACCAACAAAATAAAAGCGCATTCAACAACTCAGTTTGGACCTTGTGGACTAATATCTATTTATGTGACATGGATATGAGGGCTAACTGAAATGAAATCATCAAAAAGCTATAAGCTAATTATACCAGAGATAAGACATCTGAAACTGAAAGATGATCACAGCTTCCCAATTGTGATGAAATTGGCCCTCGGAGCAGCTGGCAGAGCAGGTCCTAGGGTGACCACAGTCCTAGACCAACTGGTTGCCTGCAGCCCTGAGGTGCTCGCAGCATTCACCAACATCCTCCAGGAAGCATAACAATATTAAATTTTTCTAAATGCATCCCAATGTGAAAAAGGTTTGGAAACAAAGAATTAAAGTGATTTTCCATTAACGGAACGAATGGGCGATTATTAAATTGACTGCTTCTTCAATTTTAAAAGTTATCATCTATGCAAGTCTCCAGTTGTCCAGGCTTTTTTTGATCATTAAATTCTTTTCTGCATTATACCAACCCTTCCAGGCATTTTATAATGCTGAGAGACCTAGCCTGGAAAACATGAAGACTCTCATCAAGATACACCTGAAAATGGTAAGGCTGTACCTTGATAGCCATCTTAATTCGGTAAATATATCCTGAGTACTAATCTCCAGAAATGTGACAGATGAGTCAGTGACCCAGAGTACTGGTAATCCTTTTGTCTGTATCTATCTTTTACTATTACCTATTTCTTGTTATTGAATTCATCAAGGAAACTACCTATTTTCACCTTTTTTACAAATTTTCCTAGAGGTGCAATTGAACTGTACTCACCTGAATCTGAATAGGAAGATTATCTTTGACTGTATTTAACAGGGTCTCTGTGGGTTTGTCTTTGCACATTAAAACCAGCTCCAAGTCCATATCATCTTTAATCAGCAAGCCTTTTGCAACCAGGCCAATCCTCATTACACCACACAACGTCCGACCACCTTGATCCCTAAAAATAAAAGTCTGAATGATTACTTTTACAACCTATTTCCTAAATTAAAACTTAATCATTACTTGGCTACCTGGATATCCTTACAAACTGATAAGGAAATATATAAGTCCAGATATCCAAAATTCCACAAAATTAAGTCTCTGATTTAAGCCTCATAAAGAATATTCCCCAAGGAATCAATAGGGAGCATATTTCAGACTATAGATCTTTCCATTTTTCATTATATCTATATTACTTGGGAAAATCCAAAAATACTGTATCCCCTTAAACACTTTTTCAAATTTGTAAAAAACTGCTATTATCTTTTTGTTGGTAATTAAAGAATTTGTGAGAAACATGAATACCACAGGATACAGACAAAGAACATCGGGGTGGAACTCTAAAAGCCCTGGACTCTACTGCTAGTGGTGCCTGCTGATTCAGTATCCATAACTGTCAAATGGCGATCAGCTAGGTGAGCCCTGGCTTGTTCCTTCCAGCTGTATCATTCCAGGAGTCCATGAAAGTTTATGGGGAAAGCAGAATAATGTGATAAAAGCAAAGAGGTGAAGAAAGAAGGAACAGACCAAAGATAATTGGCCAGAATATGCATTCCAAATCCAGCCGTAGCTAAAAGAACAAACGCACTCAAAGGACATCAAGTCATAAGTGGTTCATAAGAATAATGTTAACATCTATCCTTAATTTCAATACTAAAAGTTTCTTATTGGTTCATTTTCCTTAATTACAAGTGAAAATTAACAGCTGAGCAGTTAAGTAAGCAAGTGTCTGAGTACAGAAAGGATATCCAATCTCTCCTGCTCCTGAGGCTTACACAGCAGTTAAGCAGTAACCTGCTTAAAAGGGGAAGAGAAAGTAACATCTAAGAACAAACTGCACGCCACGATTCTCATTTAAACCTCACAATAAACCTTCATCTGAAAGGCAAAAAAAAAAAAGAATCTCAGAAAAGCTAATTAATTGTTCAAATTCACAGAGAAAGTAAAATGGCAAAGCCTGGATTCAAACTCTAGTTGGTCTGACCACAACTCAGGTTCTTTACATTATTATGGTTGCATCCCAAGTTCAGAAGAGGGAAAGGTTAAAAGCAGAGAGGACAAGCAAAGCAACCTGAAAGTCTGACTTCAGAAGAGCCTTGATTTGTTTAGTAGGAAGAAAGGTCTAAGTGGAGGTAAAGAATCAGCAGAGTTGGGCTGAAGTCAGTGGAGTGGAGAATGAACTAGAGAAAGAAGAGAGAATCGAATTGTGGTTGTGGAAACAACACAGTAAATTATAAGAAATCTAGTCACTGGATGGGTGCTTGGGACACCTTAGAGATTCAATAAACCATAAATCAGTGAAAAACTATAAGGCTGTAAAAGTATAGAAAGAAATAAAAAGCATTTTAAAGCAGTGACCCAAGTGTAGAGACTTATTTGATATTAAGAATACTCAGTCATCTTTGATTTTTTTTTTCTTCTGCATCCCTGTCCTCTCATCTTCTCATTCTCCCAAATCGAATAATAGTTCATAAATTCCCCGTCCACAGCACCCTTGAACCGCTGCTTTCAAACTGGTTTCTTTTCAGGCTCACATTACCCCTCACCTAACCTACCTCAATAACCTCCTTTCATTGGCCTTATCAACTAACCTCTGCCATCTCCAGTCTACTGCACACAGTAGACTGCAACCAGAATAATCTTCAAAAGCACCACACAGATGGCACTCTGCCTATTATCTTCCTGGTGTCCCACTGCACATTTAGATACTTAGCATTTTGGGAGGCAATTTAGGAGACAGCATGACTTCCTGATTTACACCCTGGCTCTGCTACTTGCTGTGTAACACTGGACAAATTACTTGACTTTTTCAGCCCACGTTCTCATTTGTAAAAAGGTAATAATACTTTCATCTCAAAGTGGTACTGAGAATATCATTTAAGTAATGAACTTAGCCCAGAATCTTGCATATATTAATAGCTCAATAAACAATAGCTATTAATACTTCAAATGGTCTCTACACTTTCTCACGCCTAGATCTTTGCTGAGATTTTTTCTTCTACTTGCACTGCCTGCCAAACCCCTACCCATCCTCTAAGCCTACCACAAATGCTACCTCCTTCATAAAGTTTTTTCTGACCCCTAGAACCAGCGTATCTCCCTGCTCTGTACTTCCATTTTAGTTACGGGAAATTAAAACAAAGATGCTATGAAAACTGGATCTGAAGTCTGACAGCCTAGAATATAAATCCTGGCTCCACCACACACTCAGTGACCTTAAGCAAGTTAAAGTTTGTTAAGATTCTGAGTCACTTTTTTTTTTCCATAAGCAAATCTGAAGAAGTGGAAATTTCATAAATAAATGGGGGCAGAAGAGGAGGATAATAACAGAGACTAGGTTTATTGTACAATAATGTGAAATGTAATCTAGTACAGTAGCCGGCACTCAAGAAATGGTAGCTATTAACTAGCCATTGTTAGCTCACTTATTAAATTCTGTATAATTATGATATACTTATACAGAGGAGGAGGGAGAGGGGAGAGTGGAGAGGGGAGAGGGGAGAGGGGAGAGGGATGCAGAAGAAAAAAAAAATCTTTCAAAAATCTTTCAAAAAATGGTCTTATATAGAAGACAGCATGACTGAGCAGAGGAACTAAGTCCTGATTTACTCCCGTATTTCAACAACGAATTTGAATATAGAAGGCACTGTAAAGCAAGCGACCCAAATACGGACAATTACTTAAATTCATAACAGAGTCCTAATATTCCTAACAATACAAATGGTGGGAACTTGTGCACTTTGACTTTTGAGTCAGTTTATAAAAAGGTAAAATAAGAGTGCACAGGTGAAACCTGTCTAACAGTGCCTGGCAATAGAAGGTGCTTAATAAATATCAACTAGCCGTCATCTGTCTTTGTGCCCTCTGTAGTACTCAGCATATACCAGGAGTGCAATACACATCTATTATCAAACATAGCTTTGTTCCTGAAGATGTGCCTGCCTCTGGTTTATACAAAATAAGGGCACAATTCTGCACAACTTGAGCTCTACCACGTGAGAAGAATCAGACAAGCGCTCAACCTGTGACTGTTCCACAAATTGGAGATACTTTACAGAGACAATCAAGAGCATCCACACATAGAGCTATAATTAAAAATCTAAACGAACATAGATAATGCAGTGCATTATCTTTTTTAAATCTTTAAAACAAAAACCTTTAAAACACAGTAACCTGAACCAGTTAAGCAAAAGTCTACCAGAGCCCTTTCCAAAAGTCTGCCCAACCTTGAGAACGAACCACAGAAGATGTATTAAAAAGGCCTGAGCTCCACTGAAATATGAAACTCCTCTTAAAAATGATAAAAATGGCAAATTTTATGTTATATATTTTATAACACACACACAAAAAGTTTTAAAGGGCATAAACGATTCCAAAGTACAATTTAAATACGGAGCGTATGACTATTTTACTTGCACGGGGGCTGGGATATACAGAACAAGATTACTGGATAATACTGCTAATGTTAACAACAACTCCAAATTTTGACAGTATCTTTTTTAAAGCCATCATATGCAGAAAAACTGAATTACTGCCAAGGACCTTGAAAGTGACAAAACTACAATGAGATACAATGTATATGTTACCTATAAATAGTTAACAAAGTAAAGGAATTATGTCCTTCAACTGAAAACTGATACTGATTATCTTTCATCTGAAAATGAAAAGGTTACACTATCTTTCTGTGAAGAAATCAATTTACCAATACTTTCCTACTATTATCTACTTATCACATTGATTTAGAATTAAAACCGGAAAAAAACTTCTGTAACCTCTATCCTCAATTTACAAGTTTTAGTCAATGTTTTCAATCCTATTAATACAGCACAGTTAAATGAGCTTCATCTTTCAAAGTAAATCATACACTTATTCTAATCCTAGTGACATTGCTCAAAACAATAACTCTAAGCTTAGCATGTCATAAAAAGTTTCATGATCTGACTCCAGTTATCATCAGCTTCATCTGACTAATCTCTTACTATTGTTATAGCACTGAGACTCTTCTGCTATAACTGTTGAAGGGTCTGGCTCCTATTAGGCCTTCTTTCATTTCACTATATGGAAGAGAGCGAGCTGGATCCTGGGAATCAATAAGGTAAACAACAGTCAAAAATATCTTTAGAATACATTTTCCTGCACTCTTTCTTCTACACCAGTGTTTTAAAATACCTGGCAAAATGACATTTTATGATTGTCCCAGAAACAAAAAACACTATTTATTTCCAAATTGAGGAGACTGAACCAACACATGAAAAAGATGACATATCGTAACCTCCGAAAGACAAGATTTTAAACAGTTTGGTGCACTCTCCAAGGGCATCTTGCACAAGTCCATCTTTTTCTGGTCTAATCATTATTCCTTTCTTGTTTTCCTTTCAAATTTAACTCAAAAATTCCACAAACATTTACTTCCTTGTTTACAATCATATAAATGAGAAAACCCAAAGAATACCATACACCAAATGAAACCCGGTGGGATGGGACCCTGGACTTTTCTAGGCGCTACTGTAAAGCGCCATGAAGGTCAGGCCACACTCACTTGGAGTAGGTGTCTGTGGCCTCATCCTTCTTCACTTCTGTCTCACTCTCTGTTTTTGTGCCTTTATTTGTTTCATCCAGCCAATCTGAGACATGTTTAAGAGCACATTCAACAGTAGACACCATATTCTGAACAGCTTCAAGTTCCTCTGGAGATGGATAGATTGTTGAATGTTTCACCATAACATGGCGATCATCGTTGGCAAAGGATCTAATAGATCTCTGTCGAGAAGGAAAAAGAAAACAATTACTTAAAATTTAAACAATGCTACCTGAAAAAGATGACATACAACTATATTTAAGTCACAGCATTAATTGTCAAACTGTTGTGAAATAGTTAACATTGAGACAGTAAAAAATTGCTCAGTAATAGGAAGTGAACCCCATTCTGGTAAACACACCAGGAAATTAGAGATCTTTCATTCATGTTTTGGCAAAGTTCACCCAGTTCGCACTTGGTATTATGTATGTAGACACTACCTTTTAGCTGAATCTATGTGTTCTGAATACCACTTCGAAAAGGTCACCCATATCACACATCATCGGTGAGAAACAGATACTTTCTAGCTTGACTAGAATATCTGGAAATGCATGATGGTGACTCATGATACCCAGTCTTCAGTGTCCTCCTTTCTAAGAGATTTTTGTACCTGGAAAAACTGAGCTTTCATAATACAATAATAATACAAAATACAACATTATGCATGAACACTAGAAAAACTGTGGACGTGAGAATGCTGTTTACTATTTGGCATTCAAAACTTTGGCATGAGGCTTTAATTTTTAGAATAGATTAATAGGAGACAATCCAAATTCCAGAACAGGGAAAATACATATTGCAGAAGAATCAAATTCCCAAACTAATTTACAAGTGCATCACATTCTCAATCTAAATCCCCTCAATACGCAACGAAAATAATTTTAAAGCTCACTTGGGGGGAAAAATCAATAAAAGTATCAAGAAATATTCTACAAAGTTGGTTGGGTGGTATCACTATGCTAAAACAAAATATCGAAAGTTTAAAAAGCAATAATTAAAATTACATGCTGGCTCAGAAGTCAGTGAAGCAGATTAGAGCCTAGAAATAGAATGAATTTCATGAAAATTTAATAGAGTAGATCCTTTACACTCATGAGTCACATGTCAAAACCTTTGAATATTTCCAATTTACAAATACCAAGAAGACGCTTATACCAGTAAAAAGCGAAATGAACAAGGATAATTTGGTGAGTTTCCATAAAGCCAAAAAGTATTCCATCTAAAGGGTGGCTACAGTGTCTTCACTTACATGAAATTATGTGCTAGTAAATGGTAAATACTTGTTTTTTAAAGTCTTTACCCCAAAATGTTCACAATTCTTTATCAGTGTTACTCTGTTTTTGTTTGAATATCAATATTTTAAAAATCATATTAATTTGGACACTAGAAAATTAATAGCATAGTATCATTGTTCCTTATAAAATGAGCAAACTATAACTAAAAAGGCAAGCAATTCTTTGAAACTCTGAATTATTAAATTATTATATAATAAAACGACTAAAAACAAAAACAAAACTTCCTTTTTTCTTAGATAAAAGTCATCTCTGTCTAGATTTCTTTCCTGTTCCAAGGCCACAACAAGTTTCCCAGCTGGAGTCTTTTGCCACAAAGAAACAAACTTTAATCACTTCATGAGATTTACTCACATATCTCAAAACAAATAACAAGGAAACCAGAGAGCCATATAATGAATTAGGTTGTTCTTAGTTGGTTTACTCTTCAGAAAAGAAATTCTACTAATATTTTAGTTCTGGATGGTAGGGAAAATGTTAACTTGAAATTTCCTCTGTCATTTAGTTTTATGATGAGTTTACTAAAGTACTTAGTCAGCTAAATTACTCAGCCCCGCACACTGGCCTCACCATAATTAAACTACATGTTGCTACATAACACAAACCTTTGGTGTTTCTCTCACAAATAACACTGACTGCCAATGTTAAATCCAAGAATTGACTAGATGTGACAGCATCATAAAACAATGGTGAAAGAACTCAATAAACAATATTAAAAAAATGGAGGGTGATCTTATTTACCCAAATAAGCTCCAAGTAGATTTTTTTTAAGTATTAAAAAATCAGATTGGAAGAACTATGCAGAAACAGAACGTTCTCATTCGAATCTGACACCTAAGGATAGGAGAAATTGGAAAATATCCACCAAACAATTAAATTATGTAAAAACATAAAATTCCTAGACCCAAAAAACTGAGCTAAATTTAACATAAGTAAACTGGGAAAGGAATTTTCATCAACTATGACCAATAATACGTATAAAGCTTTTCTTTAAATTATAAGAGTATCAATACTGTAATAGATAAATGAGCTAAAGAGGCAAATAATTCACATGGGAGGGAACAAGTCAGCATCATTTTTTTATATCTCACCATAAAACTAAATGACAGAGAAAATCTCGAGTTAAAATTTTTCCCCATCATCCAAAACTAAAATATTAGAATTTTCTCTCTAAAGAGAAAACTGTTATAATCTCTAGAACAAATTTTTTAAAAATCAAACAACACTTAAAGAAACACCATCAGACTTACTAAACAACATATTTCAAACATAATGATGATTAATATTTTTGTGCTTTTTCTCCCACTTATAACATCTTTTTTAAGCCTTTTCTCACTTATACTAAGGGAAAAATTCACACAACATCCTCCAGAACCAAAATACTAAGAAAAAAATTCAGTATGTTTTACCAATTAAAAAAAAACTAGGCACCAGGTTATGACCTCATCTAAAATCTCAAATTCAAAGTATGAATTTTCTACAAAAAGCACCCACTACAATCACCAATTTGACCCTATTATTTTAAAAGCATGTGGGAAAAGGTGGCTTTTCAAATTAAATACACATTTTATAAACTCCTACGGCCATTCACAGTACCAAAGACTGATTCAGGATTTTTAATTTCCATGGGAAAAAATTAAACTTCAGGTAGAAGACTAAAGAAATCACATAATTTCAAGTTCAAGGTCACCTTAGCCATTTGTATCAGTTTGCTAATGCCGGTTTTATTAGAAAATATTATTTATGAGCATTCCCTCCTTTGTATTTAATAATTTATGGCCTGCAGGCTCATGGGGCTCCATCTTGTGGTTTAAAGGGCTCATAATAAATCTGAACTCATCTGCTTCGCCTAAACAGTAGAGTGCCATCTTTATTTGATGCACTGGAGCCAAAAGTTAACACCATTGTTTTTCACTTGACCTCACTGTTAACACTTTCAATCTGAAACTACTGAGATCTTTTGTAACTTAAGACACACAAATAATAACCTACCATGGTTTTCTATAGTGTTTTAGCTTCTTTTTCCGATCCTTTCCCCTCTTCCTTGTGGTCTTCACTAGACACTGTTTTGTGTGACAGTACCTCCTCATAAGCCTGAGTCCCCTGACACCTCAGAGTCAATACAGCGAAAATGTCTGAAGACTGCTCTCTGGATTACACCTACAAGAGAAAAAGAAAAATAACTTTTCAAAAATGCTTATTCACAATTCGTTTCGTATCTGAGTGTGGAGCCTATAAACATGCTGTGGATCAAAAAGTAACAATCTTTATAAAGGAAAACTACCTCATTTCAAACAAAAGGCTAACATATCCTTTAAAGGTATGGGCTCAAGAAAGAGCCTAAGTGATATGGCCAGAAAAGTAACCCTCCTGGGTAGTCACAATGTGGCAGCTGGCTAACTCCTCTCAAAGATAAATACATATTAACAAACACAGATTTAGTAAAAAAGTACCACCTTAAAAAGTAATACTGCTATGGTTGGCAGTAATGTTACAATTAACCTTGAGATTTTTCTATTTGAAATTAGCATTAGTCAGACCTATCCAAAAATCAGATAAGACACCTGAAAATATAACATCACCACTGACTGTAACCATGAGGCTTTTCCATTTGATACTGCCATCAAACAGACAGCACATGTTGGCACAAAGTGTTTTCTTTAATCATTTTTAGGCCTAAAATTCAGAAGGCTTTTTTGGCTCTGATCCCCTAACTCCTGAGACCCTACTCCCCCTCAACCTATTATACACTGTTATGTCAGATGCCTGCATATTCACTAGATCTGACTTCATCACCCATGGATGACTATGGCCAGGATCCTACTGTATATTTCTGTCCAAAGGCTTCATCACTCCTTTGTTCCATCTTTAGGAGATTTTATTCCAGATAGGGTAAAAGTAAACTCTTCTAATCATTGATGAAATCCTTATATAAGCCTACCTACAAAAAAAAATAAAAATAAAAACTAGAGAGTGGCCATCAAAATAGAACACATGCTTTAACTATGTAGGTATCAGGAGTAATTTACACACCACAGAGTACATAAATTCACAAAGAAACAGTTTCCTCCTCATTTTCAGCATCTTTTCTTCAATTCCCTTTAAATAAAGAAACCCCCTTATTCTTTTTCTATAAGTTTCCTAACGCAGTCCATACTCTCTTAAAGAAAAAAATCCTTTCTGAATTTTTGGGACCAGGAAAGTTACAGGTATGACATTTAACTCTATCCAATATCACAAATGAAAAAACAGACCCACCATTATAGTCAAATGATACTCAGCTCTGACCTACATGCAAAACTATTCATATCCTATAACCAACTTCCCTGACACTGGTTTAAAAAGCCACCTGAAGTAAGCTAGTGAAGCTTGACTAAAACAAACAAACAAATGGGTTATGTAACTGGATTAATGGAACCTACTTTATCACACATATCACATCAAGGTAAAGAGGGATCGTGAACACACTCCACGTCATAGGATCCTTTTATACAATAACGATACAAACTAAAGCATGACCCCACGGTACGAGACATTGCAAAGATCTTTTGTCACTAAAATTATACCTTCTATAGAAAGATTGTACCACACAATTTAATTTAGTCTTTGGTATTTCTCATTCCCAACCCTACTCTATTCTAGGGGACTCAACCATTCAGTAACTAGCCGTGAATCTAGCAGCCAAAAAGGATTGCTATACGTTCAGTTGAGGACTGAAAGTCCACAAACTTCACTTTGTAAAAAGGTGAAGGCAATAAAATAAATCATATTAAGAAAGTAGACTGAAAGCAGAAAAAGCAGGAAGAATGCTAAGAAAAAGCTGATGTGGTAGAGAAATTGTGGATGATCAATATAAAAAGTATAGCACTCTTCAGTCATTTAGCACAGTGTAACCATCCCTACACATATATCAAGAAGCCCTGGGAGCTTCAGGGTATTATAATGAGGTAATTCATGATAAAAGCAGTGTATCTCAGAATCCTATTTTGTTGGTACTATAAAAGGAATTTTGAAATCACCTGGCCCAATTCCACCCACCTCCTCAGTTTAGAAAAGAACTACAATCAGAAATATTAAGGTCACAACTAATCAGGGACAAGGCCTGATCCAGAACCTAAATCATAGCCCTAGGCTCTTCCCCCTACTGTATCAATCTGAGAAAAAAAGCTGAATTACATATGGTAGACTGCAAGCAGATAGGGAAAAACTCCAACACATTTTTAAAGAGTTTCTCTTTTAAAAAATGGTTAACTTAGTGGATAAAATTCTGGCCTTGAAATTAAAAAAATAAAAAATAAAAAAAACCCTCAACTTTGCCATTTAATAGCTATGTGACCTTAGAAAATTATATGACTCAGAAAATCACTTAATTTCCTTGGGTCGCAGTTTCCTTTATCTATAAAATGAGAAAATATTCCACTACTAATAGCTAACATTTAATGGAACTAATTCTGTACTAGACACTGTTCTAAGAGCTTTTCATATACTACCTCATCAATTACTGTCTCATTTAACACAATAAGGAATCTAGAGCATAAAGAATATAACCTAATTAAAATCACAAAGCAAAAGTATACAGTAGAGCCAAGATTCAAACTTCTTTCAATAATATTTTTTTATCTAAAGGCACTTACACTTATGTTAGGGAATAAACTTTAGCTATTTCAAAAAATACGTAATTACAAAGGCCGTATGACAGAACACAGGCTTTGGAGTCAGACAGGCTTAGAATCAAGTACAGGTATGCCTCCTTTGATTGTGCTCTGCTTTACTGCTCTTCAAAGGTATCATGGATTTTTTTACAGATTGAAGGCAAGACCCTCCACCAACAGAGATTACGACTCTTTTTACTGCGATACTCACTTTATTGTGGTGGTCTGGAACCGAACCCGCACTATCTCTGCGGTACGCCTGTACCAGCAACTTTGCCACTCCACTCATGAACCAGAGCTTTCTCCCTTGTGCAATGGGGAGACAGTGTCTACTTCAAACTAAATAAGACAGGATATGAGAATACCGAAAAGCATCTGCCAAAAAGTATAAACTCGATAAATGGCCTTGGGGGGAAAAACCCTCAAATATCAAGTAAAATGTTTTGTTTATACATCAGGTATGTGTACATTTCTCTGAAAAACAAAGTTTAGAAAAATATTAGCTGTGCTCTACTTATTAAGTGTATCCTATGGAGCAAGTGGAATTTAAATGTATAGGCATGTGCGTACATGTGGATCACCTTTATTATCAATAAGACTTTTTTTTGTCTTAAACCTTTTTTTTTTTAATTTTTATTTTCCAATTAGAGTTTACAATAGACATTTTTTAAGTTTCAGGTTTATAAAAAAAAAAGAGTGGAAAGTAGAGAGAATCCCATGTTTCCTTTCTCCCCACCACACATATACCTTCCCCTATTACTATCTTGCATTAGTATGGCACCTTTGTTACTACTGATGAACCAATGTTATTACAATACTAACTAAAGTCTGTAGTTTACTTTAGGGTTCACTCTTTGTGTTACACATTCTATGGGTTTGGATAAACGTATAATGACATGCATCCACCATTACAGAATCATACAGAACAGTTTCACTGCCCTAAAAAAATCCCATGCTCCACCTATTTACCCACCCTCTTCCAAATGCCATATAGTTAAAATCATATAGTATTTAGTCTTTTTGAATTGGCCTTTTACACTTAGCAATATGCATTTAAAATTTCTCCATGTCATTCCTTTTTATCACTGAATAATGTTCCACTGTATGGATATACCGAAGTTTGTTTCACTACTGAAAGACATTTTGGTTGCTTCCAAGCTTTGGCAATTATAAATAAAGCTGCTATTAACATTTGTGTGCAGGTTTTTGTGTGGACATAAGTTTTCAACCCATATGGGTAAATACTAAGAAGCATGACCATGGGATCATATGGTAAGACTATGTTTAGCTTTATAAGAAATTTCCAGACTGTCTTTCATCCAAAGTGGCTGTATCATTTTACATTCCCACCAGCAATGAATAAGAGCTCCTGTTGCTCCACATCCTCATCATCATTTCGTCATGTCAAAGTTTTGGACTTGAGCCATTCTAATAGATGTGTAATGGCATCTCATTGTTGTTTTAATTTGAAACCCCCTGACCACATACAATGTTAAGCATCTTTTCATATATTTATCTGCATCTGTATATCTTCTTTAATGAGGTGTCTATTTAGACCTTCTTCCCAGTTTTAAATTGGGTTGTTTAGTTTCAGAAGTTCTTTGCATATTTTGGGTACCAGTCCCTTTATCAGATATGTGTTTTGCAAAGATTTCTCTCTATCTCTGACTTGTCTTTTCATCCTCTTGACAGTGTCTTTTGTCTTCTGTAGAGGAGAAATTTTAAATTTTAATGAATTCCAACTTATCAACTTTTTCCTTCATGGATCATTCTTTTGGTTGGGTTGTATCTCTTTTTTAACTGACCTTTAAACGTGAAAGGCTTTAGATGTCAGGATATCTAGACTGCAAAATTAGGTTTTTATATGTGTGAACATTAGATCCTTTTCCTAGGAGCAAATCTCAAAACTGAAGAATGACTATGTCCTCTATATTCAAGCTATAAAACTTAGTCAAATATTTAGGAATTTCTCTAAAATACAATTGGGAGAAAATATTTTAAATTAAGGCAAAAAAAATAATTTAATATACTTACTTTCTTGAGAGATCCCATGTTATGTCTTGCAAACAATGTGATACAGAATTCAGGAAATTATTTACTCTCAAAATAGTAACAATAGGTAACTTTAAATTTTGTCAATACTAACATATGCAAGTTCTCCAAAAGAGGCTATATAAAAATAAAATATCCAGGCTTTATTTCTCCATTATGAAAGAACAATCACATGTCCACTATATTAAAGAAAAACAAAATAAAATTAGAAAAAGACACCTCACTGATATCACAAGAGGCTCAATTTAAAATAAATTATGTGAGATTTACAAGTAACTACATATTTATTAATTGCCTATTCTGTATCTGGTACTATGCTTGGTAGTACAGGAAATACAAAGATGAATCAACTCAGACATACTAAGAGAAGAGCAAATACTACATACAAATTCAGTACTCCCCCAAATCCCTTCAAATAGATTAAACTTTCTCTACATGGTGGCATTCAGTTTCTGTACAATACTAATGTGAAAAGAATTGAATTTCGGTATTTTCTTCCAAAAATTTCCTTATATTTTCTATATAAAAAAGGGCACATAGGGGAAGGCTCAACTGAAAAACCTATAGATTACACGTACCTATGCCAAAATCCAGCTATTCATCCCTACCCCAAAACACCTACAATGATAGAAAAGCTCAGTCCCACCATATCATCTGAAACCTTACAACACTGGACTCAGGTCAAAAGGTTCTTTCTTGATTAAGAGTTTAAACGAAAGTTGTACAATGCCTGTAATCCTAACATAAAATGCACTGTACAAACCAGCCAAGTGGAACCAGAATGCTTTCTGAATACTTACTTTCAAGGAGTAAAATGGAAAGGATGTTATCAATGTCCAATCACAGAAAGTGGTAGCAAGAAAACACATCTCCTCACTGAAATAAAGGGACACTAGCCCTTTCTAATCTTTGACAGCTTTGTGACAGAACTGTATCAGACAGTTAAATGGTCAAAGAACCAATAATGTAATGCATCTCTATAAATCTTTGTTGGTCACCTGTAATATGCCAGTCACTGTTCCAGGCACTTAGGACACATCAGTGAACAAGACACAAGAATACCTACCCTTGTGGGTTTAAGTCCAGTGGAGGAAAAACCACCAAAAAAAAAAAAAAAAAGAGATAAAATTATGTAAATTAAACAGCGTGTTAGAAGGTGTAGAGTGCTATGGAAGAGAGAGAGAGAGCAGGTGACACACAAGTACACTCACGTACCATACAGAGGGGGAATGCAATTATAAAGAGATGGTCAGTCTGCACTGAGAAGGTATCACCTGGCAAAGATTTGATGTGGTGAGGGAGTTAGCCAAGCAGATATCTATGGAATGAGCATTCCTGGCAGGGGAAGGAAGACTGTGCCTGGTCAGGTGGAAGAACAACACAGAGGCCAATGTGGCTGGATGGCTGGAGTAGGGTGAGGTCAGAAGAGAAGGGCAGCAAGGACAGAGGGGTGGGAATGAGGCGCCAGATCATATAGGGCAGAGGTTAGCAACCTTTTTCTTTAAAGGATCAGATACTAAACACTTTAGGCTTTTCAAAGCATAAGGTCTCTACTATTCAGCTCTTCCTTTGTAGTGCAAATGTAGCCACAGACTATATATGAACAAATGAGTGTGGCTGTGTTCCAGTAAAACTTTACTTATGGGCACTGAAATTTCAATTTCATATAATATTCGTGTCACAAAAATGTCAATATTTGATTCTTTTAACCAATTAAAAATGTAAAAACCATTCTTAGCCCACATGTCATACAAAAATAGGTGGGCCATAACTGTCAACTAAAACAGGTCACTTTAAGGACTGTGGCTTTTACTTTGGGTGAGATGGGGAGCCCTTAGAGGGTTTTGAGCAGAGAAGGCACAATATCTGACTCATATTTTTAAAAGGTCATTATGATTTTTATGTTGAAATACATAATAGAGAGGGCAAGGGTAGAAGGAAAGAGAGTACTTAGGAAGCTTAGAGATCTGATTCTGGATATATTCTGAAGGTAAGATGACAGGACGTCCTAACAGAATGGATGTGCAGTGGGAGCAAACTGGGGGCAACAGGAGTGACTTTGAGGTTTTTTAGCCTGAGCAATGAGTTAGGGAAGGTGCAGGGAGAGCAGGTTTTAGGATTAAGATCAGGAATTCCATTTTGGACATGTTGAATTTGAGGTATTTATTAGGTATTCAAGTAGACAACTAGATAAACCTATAGTTTAGAAGGGAGGTCTGGATTAGAGTATAAATTTGGTACTTTTAGAATATAGGTAGCATGTAAAGCCACCAGACCACCAAGGGAGTAGGTGTACCAATGAATGGGAAAAGGCAGAGGAGGCACGACTACAGTCACAAAAGGAGTGGCCTGAGAGGTAGGAAGGAAACTAAGACTGCTGTGAAGAAAACTCATGAGGCGAGCTCTCTGAATTAAAAACAGGAAACGAGATACAGCATGAGAATGGAAATCCTGAGTTTTAGTCTGCGTTTTCCTACTAAGGATGTTTATGATTCAAAGATACCTATATTTGGAAGTCTTGTGTATTACTGTGTAGTTTTAATCATTTATATAAATTTATCCTCTGCTATACTATTCTATCCCCACTTTGTCCCATCTTTGGAGAAAACTTTTCCTTGAGAATATCAGGTAAAAACCCTCAATGACTTCACTACCCCAAGCAACTGACATTCTGCTCAGATATTAAGTGTGGCACCAAGGTCTTCCATAATACAACGTTAATGTAATTTTCTCTGGCATTTCTCTGACCACGGTAGTTCCAACCGAAATGGGGATTATGACTCTTGCTTGGAACACCTCACAATGTACTACCGCTAAGTTTTAAGTTTAACCTTTTGCTACAACCTCTACCATAATTTGTCATTGTTCCATTCATTAAATGTCCATTTCAAATCTACCCCTCCACAAAAGCTTTGCCTAATACTTGACTTTAATATAATTTCTTCCTTCTTTGAGCCATTCAGCACTTTATCAACTTCCTTTATGACATTTCTATTACTCAGTTTTAGTTCTTTTTATCATAAGCTCCTTAATAAAATGACTTAATCTTTATCTCCAAAGCACCTAGTACAATGCCCTGCACTCAGGAGAGGCTCAATAAAACTCTGAATTCAATTCTAAATTTATCTTTCTTTAGAGAGTACCATAACTGCAGAATCGAAGAAGATTCATCTGAAAGGTCACCATCTTTTCCCATATATTTCCATGGCAGTCATCATACAGTGACTTATAAGGAGTTTCTGACTTTTCCTCCATAAGCACAAATTCCATTATTTTGTTTGACTTATTTTATCCATCTTGGATTAATTCCTCAAACCCTCTGTCATTCCCTTCAGGCCTTTACTATTTAGCTTGCTGACATACATTCCCTTTTACTCTTGGCATTATTCTTAGTAATTGCAATAACCACATAAATGACCCTTCTAAAATTCTGCCCTCTGCATTCCTTACATTCCTTTCCTCCAATGTTCTCATCTCCTTTCCTACCTTGGACACCCACTCCTCACCAGAGCCCATAACCTATTAATCCTACTACTTTTCACAGTCCCTCACCCTTTGCATGCCCTCATTTGTCCTTATCCAACTGAAATTATACAATCCATCATTTACCATCGCTCATTCATACCAGCATTTCCCTTTGTTATTTACTCCTGGAAAAACTAACCATGGTTAAATCCAGCTCTCTTAGCTACACCACACCAGTCACCCTGGACAACTGAATGAAGAGGTTGTGCTAATTAATCTTTTTCCTAAATTCATGATCTAACCTCAAAAAGGCCCAATAATCAATAGTTTTCAAACAGTGGTGGTACTTCAACCCTGGGGGATCTGAAAATGTGAGGTGGAGTTTTGTAGTTGTCACATGGTGGGTAATCTTGGCATCTGGTACCCTGGCATGCTAAACATCCTGCAATGTCCAAGGAGTCCCATTGAAAAAAAAAACAAAAACAAATATTTATTCACTTTTCCATTTTCCTAATGATTATTTCACATCTTCTCCTATGTCTTCAAGCATCATCTTGCTTTCTATTTCAATCAAAATACCAACCTTGCTGCATCTTTTCCCATATATTCTACATTTCTTCCTGTTATTATGAATAAATTGTCCCAACTCCTGTCTAATTCAAATCTCTCAACTCAAACTCTTTTGCCTACTCCAGGAATCACTCCCTCCCCTCTCTCTCATATAACTTCCCTTGACCCCCTTACAGCCTGATTCTCTGCCCCTTTTAGGGCATACAAAATTCTTTTGAGTTTCCATTTATTCTCCTCCCATTCTCTCTGAAATTTACCCCAATCAGCCTCTCACCCCAATACTCCATTGAAACAGGTCTTGTCAACGTTCCCTAAGATGTCCATGGTGTTTAACGCTATAAGCGATTCTCGATCTTCATCTCAGTTGACCTCTCGGCAACAGGTGACACAGTTCAACTGCTCCCTACTTAAACATTTTACTTCCCTTGGCTTCCACCAAGGACACCACTCTCTTAGTTCCCGTACTGCATAAATTACTCTGCCATTTCCTTTCTTATCTCCACAACCTCTAAATGCTGAAGTACCTCAGGATACAAGTCCTCACACTTAATCTCTTTACTATCTCACTGTGTTCCAATCCACATTGGTATCCTCGCTACTTCTCAAACAATTTACTTATACTCCCACTTTGGAGCCTTTACACTTGTTAGTTTACACCACAGATATCCATATAAATCCTTCTGTTACTTCTTCAGGTGTCTGCTCAAATCACCTAATCATGAACCCATCCCTAATCACCCTATATAAAATAGCAACCCCTCCTCTAGAATACCTCTGATCTTGTTCTATTTCTCTTCATAGGATCTGACATGATATCTTTGCTTACTCTTTGTCTTATACCACTAGAACAATGCCTGGCACAAAGGAAAAACTCAAATGAATTTCTCAAAATATTTTCTTATACCACGTCACATTTGATGCTCACAACATCCCTGAAAAGTAGTGGGGAAAAGAATAAGTGGTATAAACATTTCTATAATCTTTGAAAATATCAAAACACAAATATAACCAAGTTGTTAAATGATGTGTCCATGATCACACATGGCAGACTATCTCTAGAACTGGGGTCGGGTCTCTAGCACCTTTTTCAATTCACATCACTGTCTCCACAAGCAAATCAAAGAGCAGGTGTATTTTTAATTTTGCATAGTGATCTTTAAAAGCTCAACGTGAGACCTAGTCCTTTAAATCACAAACTGGAACTGGCACCTGAACTGTACATGCCTCAGTAGTACTTATTTTCTTTTCACTAAAAGGCTCTTAGAGGTCATCGGGCTATCTTTAGAATGTACAGATCTTGTGACAATTCTGATCAAAAGGAAAACAGGGTAATGGGGCAAAAAACAGTTAAGTATTCAAGGATTCTCTGTCCTCTGTGCCCACTGCGGCACACTTAACACCAAAGGGTAAACCAGCACCTTGGTAAACAAGCTTCAGAAGGTGTCTCTGGTTCTCAAAAGACTTTTTGTTGCCATTCTACAGAATAGAGCATGGCCAAGAAACCCTATCTGGAGACAGAATGGACACGATTATTTCTTTTACTTAAGTTTACAAAATGACCTCAGAACCTAAAACCTAGTTATAAACAAGCAATAATATTAAAACTCACCGATTTTAAAACGAATAAAAGTCAGTTTGTTTTCATTTTGGCAAAATAAACAATAGGTATTGACTGCACAGAAAATGCATAAATTCACCAAGTATTACATCAATACAGAAAATATGTCATATACAACAGTGCTAAAAATTAAGAAATATATTAGATGCTTCAGTAATACAATAATTTAATTTCCGGACTCTTGCCAACGCTCATTCTCCCTTTTCTGGCATCCTCTGCCACAGTTGGAAACTGTGTATCTAGGTCAGAAAAGACAAACAGCTTTTCAGAATAGCTCAATATCTTTGGCACAACTGTTGATATTATAATTCAACCCTTTCACAAACTCCTTTTAAAATATACCCTGATGTAAATCACAAGATTAGTATTACTGATATTTATGAAAAGCCATTGGGAAAAAAACACTAGATTTAGAAAAGTGATAGAAGTAATGGACTTAAAAACATGACAATGTAATTAATGCAAAAGTAACAGATTTAGGGTCAGAAGATTTGCATTCTAATTCCAGCTCTGCTACTAATGAGCTGGCCAATTTTCAACAAATCTCAAACTCTCTGAGCCTCAATTCCTTCACTTATAAAGCAAAATGGTTAGACTATACCTAGATTACTTTTTAGGTACTGCCTGTTTAAACACGAACCTATGATAAACCAAAAATCTTCAAGTCCATTTTATGTAAGACGTGTTAAATTTATTCCTTTAAAGTGTGTTTTTACAATGTAATCAGATTTTTAATATTGTAGATAAAACTAAAAACCAGATAATTGGGGAAATTTGAACACTGACTCTTTGATAACATAGAATTGCTTCTGGAGGATGATAATGGGTTTCTTTTGGGGGGAGGGGTGTTCATATCTTTTAGAGAAACATATTAAACTATTTACAGATGCAATTATATGAAAATCTGGGATTTTCTTTAAAATAATCTACTTGAGGGGATGAGGAAGAGTAAATAAGATTGACCATTCATTGATACTTATTGAAAATTGATGATAGGAGGTTCTCTGTGCTTTGACTATTTCCATAAGGTTTTTAAACAAGAACAAATTTACTAATAAGAATCTAACAAACCAACTTTCAATTTATCTGTAGTAAAATGAAATTTTCATATGTCATGTTTTCTTTAGGTGCATTCTCCTTTAGAGAATCCATTATGTAATTGTACAAAACCAAAGCAAGTAAAATTATAAAAGGATAAAAGCATCTTGGGGAACAATTTAGTAACAACTAATAGTCAAAGATGTGGATATCCTACAAGCAACAATATTATTTCTTGTTACATTATCTAGAGTAACTCCCAATACATAAACATAGTAAGACAAATAACACCAATGTGCACTACAGCACTGTTCATATTAAAATACTGGAAGCCTAAATGTCCATCGACAAGAGAATAGAGATATAAATTGTGCAGTTAATGAACTACAGTAATATATTCCATTTTGTCTAAACTCAAAGCAATGTTGAGTGAAAAAGCTAGATGCAGAATAATATGTACAGAGTGATGCTGTTTATATAAGCTTAAAAATGCAAAAAGATGTTACATATAATTTATAGATACACACATACTTTTAGGATAAAAACATCTAAGGTAATGACAAACAAAAAGTTCAGGAGTGGTTATCACTGGGGAAAGAATACGACAGATCAGGGAGGGATACACACGGGGTCCATATCTGAACTACAGTTTCTTAGGGGAAAAACAATCTGAACCAAATTTGGCAAAACAGTAGCACGTGAAAAAAACTGTGCGTGGTGAGTATAAAGTAATTTATCGTATTCTATTTTGTCTATATGCCTGAAATACTTTAGAATTTCAAAGTATATTTAAAACTATGTCCACAAGTATAAATATTCAGAAACCAAAGGAACCTTTGTCCTCTTAAGCAGCAAACTACTTTAGCCCCGGTCTTAGCCTTCAGAGATTAGCAAATTTTCTGATATAAACTAAATATTGATATTGAATAGAAGACACAAGAAACTTTCCCCATCAAAGAAGACCGTAAAGGTTTTTGTTCTTAAGTAGAATGAGACATAGAATCATCCAAAGATGTTCAAAATGTTAGAGTACAAGCTAAAGTCACTGTCACTGTTATGAAGGTCCCAAAGCACTGCAGGAGATAATACTGCCCAGAAACATCCTAATTTTAAGTAAAAAGTCAAGAAATACTTTTGTTAGGGCAGGTCTATGGAAAGCCCAAGATGTTTCTCAAGTCTCTCTAATCTGGCAGAACTCAACCTCCAAAATGTCTCTCCTGCAGATTTTGTCAAGATTTGACTTATAGGCTTTGTTATGGGAAGGTCTAGAGAAGGCTTTACTTGAGGGCAGAAGTCAGATGTCTTTTTCTTAAAGGGCCAAAGAGTAAACACTGGAGGTTTGCAGGCCCTAAGTCTCTGCAGCAACTAGTGAACTTCGACATTACAGGATGAAAGCGGCCAGACAATATGTAAACGAATGGGTATGGACGTGTTTTAATAAAACTTGAAAGACATAGTTTGCCAATTCCTGCTTTAAGTCACGGTCTTTCTAGTGTTTCACTCAGATGCCAGGGGTGTCGATCAGGTCTCTCAATTCTGGCTGTGCCAGAACTCCAATATCCTCCAGCTATACAACCTCCAGTTCATTCTCACCCCTGGGACAGCCACTCTAATAAACCTCCCAGTCTTTCTCCTTCATGGACAGCCCAACCCTCTGCCACGAATCACTAGGGACTCAAACACAGACATCTGGAAACCCCTCCTACACAATTTCCTCTTCACCAGTGTTCTACCCAGAAGCTTCTAGCTATTTTTGCTGTCCCAAATTCTGAGCTCACCACAGTTAGGCCACCATGCTCTGCTTGGGACTCCATATCGAGAAATTGTTCTCAGGCAGAAAGCAGGGGCACTCGTGGGGTTCATTTCATGAATTGCGAGATCACAGGCCTCTTGCCCAAAGCCTGAAAGAACTGCCTCGTATGGTTTTCTATGGCAGAATCAATTACTCCATTATAGCCAGAAATGGAATAATACTCAATAAACATTCTAGTTTCTACTATATATCAAAACCTCTGCTAGGGCATAGATAATCTGAAGCTATGGTATAATCCAAAGGACATGATGGTGAGAACAGCCATGCAATAAATACTTACTGAGGCATCTTACTGTACCAGTTAAGTCCTGACTTTGTCTTTGAGCCTCGGTATTAGCTCAGCCTAAAGTAGGAGTATAATCTGCCCTGTATATCACATAGGTTTCGGGTTAAGGATTAAAGTTGAGAAAATGTACATAAAAACACACCTGATAAAGCACTACATAAATCCAAGTTATTCTGTGATGGCTATAATCACACCCTTATCAATGTACGTTTTCCCTACAGCAGAAACCACATGTAAAAGGGTGGCTGTGAAGGAACATGGTGCATGTGCATGCATGCGCTCTGGAGGGTAGGGGGATTCCAGAATTCAAATCTGCTAGAGAACAGACTGCATATATAGAAGTGGTAGGAGATATGGGTAACTGCCAAACAAATGTTGATGATAAGCTGAATGAATAGCAGAAGAGCATTTAAGTGAAGTAGTACTTTTTTGAAATTTAAAATCAGCGTGTAAAAAAATAATTTTTGAAAATGTTTTCTTACACAACATGTTGATACAAATTTCTTTAGGTTAAACATATATATGGCTTTATTCCAACTATTTTAAAGTTCAAGAATAGAAAAATTTCTAACTTAAATAATTCTTTAATATTTGTCTAAATGGATCACAAAGGTCATGATCATTTTCTCAGCAATAGTCATATAAATAAATAAATAAATAAATAAATAAATAAATAAATAAATAAATAAATAAATAAATAATAAAGTCCAGAGAAAGGGTAAATCACTCAAGAAACATACAGGCTGGTAAGAGTTTAGGGAAAAGTCATGCTAGTAGACCAGTGAACCTTACCCTAGGTACCTGAGTTTAAAGCACAAATGTGAATCCAGCTTTTAACAAAGGCTTATTTTCTATTGGGTGTTGGAGAAGAGTGATGAGTAGCTATATACAGTGGTATGTTCTAAAATACTTCTCATTCTGCTTTCATTTTCTTAAACTGTCCTCTCTTCCTTCTTTTTCATTCTACCACTGCAATCTCAGGCCTTTAAATAAATGTCGGCTGTAATGTTAACAGACATTGGCATATAAAATGAGAAAGCGACAATTCCTTAAAAACACAAATGATAACTATAAAATAAAATAAAATATATTTGAGTATACTAAAATCAAGAACATTTAGTCTTCAAAAAACACCCTAAAGAAAGTAGAAAGGCAAGTTATAAACTGAAAAGATTTTTGGAATACATACATCCAACAAAAGTATCCAAAATACATAAGGATGACTTAAAATCTTTTAAAAAAAAAAAAGCAAAGACAACCCAAGAGGGAAAAAAAAGACATGAATCAGCATTTCACAGGGTGGGGAAAAAAGATCAATAAAAATGTGAAAAAATATTAATATCAAGAGTTATCAGAAAAATACAATAAAATTAAATATCATTTTACATCCAATCAAGCTGAAAAAATTTTAAAGTCTGACAACACCAAGTGTTCAAAAGATATGGATCCACAAGATCTTTTATAGATTAATGGTGGGGAAAAAAATGTTTGGCATAATTTCCACAAAGTGAATAATCCCATATTCTATTACCCAGAGATTTTAGTCCTAAGTATATATGAAGAGAAACATAAACATGTACAGGAGACATGTATATTAGACTGTTCAAAGCAAAACTGTTCACAATAGCAAAAACCTGGAAAACATGCAAAATGTCCATTCTTGGGAAAATGAATAAACTATGCTATATTAAATATATTAACATAATGGATTATTAATCAGTAAAGTGAAGAAACTACAATTACATGCAACGATATGGGTAAATAATAGTAATAAAATATTAAGTAAAAATACTAAGTCCTAAATGATTACATATAGAGTATCTTTTTTGTAAAATTAAAACCAAAATTAAAAAATATACTTTCTAAAAATCCATAAAGATGTGATAACACTATACAAAAACAGAAAGCAAGGGAATAATGATGACAGAATTCAGGCTGAATTCAGGCTGTAGACTGAAAACAGGAGGATAGGATGGCTGGGGGAGCCTGTGAAGTCAGATGTAGGTTATCAAGGACCTACCTTTGGTTCTGATGGTGGGTTCACAGGGGCTTATTAACATTTTAAAAATAAAATAAAAACAGGCTACACATGGGCCAGTAAGAGCATGCTATAAACAAAGATTACGGCTAATTCATTATCCAATTCTATGCACGTTACATTCAATTTTTTAAAAAGCTTCTTAGTCTATGTTAAATTTTTTACTAAATTGAGTTTTGGTCTTCCTGGAAAATAATTTTTTTATTTATGTCAAATCTAATCAACTATAAACAACTGTTATACTATTTTCCTAATGTGGGTAACTTAAAAAATACAAATTGCTGATATAGTATCTTAAACGATATTATGTTGGAATATAAGTCACAGATTGTGATTTGACTCATGGTATACTTACTACAACACTATTCATGAAACTGCAATTTAATAAGTACTCTGAGCTTGCTAAATACTAGAAAGCAAACAAAAACTTCCATGACCCAAAGAAAATATCTTTCCTTTTTACAAGATGACTTGTTTCTCACCTGACCCTTAAATTATAGACGCCAACTCAAAAGAGTCCTTTTACTCATAAGTGACACTTTCAAGTCAACCTCAGTATTTTTTCCCAAACTTCTGTTCAAAAAAGAACAAGTAAAATGCAAAACTTCTTCCATAATGCAGATTTTCTTATTGGAAAACTTAAAATTAGGGTTTTCGTAACAACTAACTCAACCACTTAATAAATAAATGCCTATGGTATATACAAAACACTTCAGAAAAAATAACTGTAAAAACAATCTGTTATACTCAATTTCAGCATTTTGTAACTTCCAATTAATATGGTATATATAAAAATATATACTCACCTACTTCTGACAGAGGTTCACGAGGAAAATATAGTATAAATAACTGATAAACACACATGAAGAATGATCATATATAAAAAGGGTCCCCTTGTCTGAATTTCCAGTGGGAAACAAACTTCACACTTCTAAAATGATGTATTTATTAGCTAGAAAGCTTTAAATTGTCCAACCATCTGAATAATACTAAGCCCCTGTTCAACACCAACCCCTTTCTCCCAAAAAAATGAATGAGAGAAAGGGGAAAGACCAAGCAGCACAAGAAATAATGTGAAAAATGGATTCAGTTATTTGTGTTATTATTTATCTGTTGAACATTCCCAGATTTCCCATATTTTCCCAAGACAGAGACTTCACATCACCATCCAGAATGTTACCCTCAAATAAGCAGAATAAGAAAATTAAAGGCAGTATAGAACTAGGAATATTTCCTACTTGTATTATCACTAAACAGATGACACCGATTAGTGAATGAACTTGTATCTTAATACACATATCCCTACATTATACAAAGCAATTCTTATAAAGCATAACACGAAGTAAATTCAGCATCACAGACAATCCTGTGTAGTTGCTCAAAGTCTCGACATTTGACAGATAGAACAACAAACTCAAACAACTCTTGTAAAATCACACAATTAGTAAGTGGTAACAATTACATGCAAACTCAGGTCTGCTGACAGACTTCTATTCACAGAAAACTAAAGAAAAAAAATTGAAGTCAGGGGACCAGGGCTATAATTGTATCGTTAGAATGGCCACTAACGGCCATTCCCCTGGACCTGTGGATTCTGCCTCCTGAAAAATAATAGCTCCCACCCTATGTGCTTCACAAGGCTACTGTAAGGATCAACTAACAGTCATGAAGTATTTTGAAAAGTACAGTGTTATATAAATGGGGAGAGATTAGTCTTCCAACCTAATGATAGTCGAGTCCTGAACTCAAGGGACAGCAATACAATACCACGGTCTTGTGACTGTTATTTTTTCAGTCTACAAAAAATTCTGCAGTTCAAAAAGAATTCTAAATCTCAGTTATTCGATGTGTGACTCATAAATGGAAAAATAAAACCACTGAGTTCACTTAAACGAAACGTGAGAGTTTATAAGACAGGAGAAGAGAACAGACTAAATTCTCTCTCCCTGAAAAGGCCTCTCCACCAACCCCTACCAGTAATAATGATGATGCCACAGTAATGATAGCAAGTGCCTGCAGTATGGCAAGCACTCAGCTAAGTATTTTACATGCATTACTCCATATCCTCAAAGGCCCTCTGTAGGAGATACAAGTATATCAATTTTACAGAGGAAACAATAGTCTAGAGGAGTGAAGTAACTTATCTGAAATCAAGCATCTAGTTAGTGGACAAAGCAGGATTCACACTAGACCACTTGTCTATAGAGCTGGAGCTCTTTATAACTCACTACTATAAAGCAAGCCCACCCAGCCAAATGCTACCTCTCAGGAAGCCTTTCCTTCATCCCAACCCAAGTATAAAACTAATTCTTCCTACAAAGCACCATTTCATTTCCTCTCTGGTGACACCTCTACCTACTTATGTTATGCAGTATGAACAAACATGAAAATCTATTAACATTATTATGAATGTTGACATACATGCAGATACACATACATACGCATACTTACGCACACACATATATGTACAAAAATGCAAACATATAACTTATCTGAGTCTTGGGTTCCTCATCCCTAAGGAATCATCTACTTCAACAAGACTTGTTTTGAAACCAAACAAGAATTTCTTTAAAGTGCTTAAAGAAACATTATTTGCTCAAAACCACAGAGCCAAGATATGAATTCATGTTTAATGACCTACGTGACCAAGCCAGCCACTTGACTCCAAAGCCCAATGTTTTCAGTACCATCTACATAGCTCATCTGGCCTCTCAGATCTCAATTCTTAAGGTTGAAGTGAGTTGGGAACCAGAACCATGCCAATTCAGTTAATACATATTTATTGTAACAAAATTATAAAAGCTGAATAAATTCATTGTTGGTAATATTCTATAATTCCATGAGAGAGAATGCCTGTCATCTTCCATGTGAGATTCCGGACTCTGGTCTTTCCAGGGCACAAAGTTAGGTCTACTCCCCAATCCCTGCCACCATTCCCAATAATGATGAGAAAGGAAGAATTTCTGAAATCTGATTTCACACCTTTTCTGGAAATTAGATTCAAGCATAAGAACAGTAACCTGTTCTCGTACATAAGATGCTTAACCTTTGAAATGACATTTTCCAAATACCATCCTTAACTTAAATGCTCCACTCTGACCATGCACTCAGCTTAGACAGTGCCACCTCTGACCTCTACACCTTCTCAACCCTTCACCCAGCTTGAACTGAATTAATGAGCCCTCCCATATGCTCCCACTGCACTAGTTGCCTTCATGTTTCACCATTGACTAGTTCTATAGCCACATACTATTCCTTGAAGGAAGGTATTGTTTTGTTCTCTGCTATATTCCTAAAATATACCACAGTGCCTGGATGGTAAGCACTCAAATATTTATCAAATGAATAAATAAATGAATAAATGATTGATGACCTAATTAGGACTCTGTCTTGGTACATCTCCTCATCATTCTCCATAGCTGTACACAGCTAGACTCATACCAGTCTTGCCATAGAGCTGTCTCTCTACCGGGCTCTAGGCAAGGTGCTATGACCACAGCTACTGTGCACCCTTTGCTTACTGAGGAGCAAATTCAAGCTCATAAGAGTGTGCTTCAACTAGGATGCTGATCGCGATTCATTCTAAAGGTACTTTTTTCTCAGATAATTTATTTCAGGGAACTGCTGATATAAACAGCAAATACTGCCATCATATCATACATAATTACATGACCAATCCTGTAAAATGATCGCCTTGGTTAAGACTTCATTTTTGATCCCCCATGTTCCACAGCATGTACATGATACTTTAACCCTCTAATTTAATATTTACATCAACCCTATAAAGTAAATAGTGTATGATCGGTCTCCATTTTAAGGTTGAAAAACTGAGACTCAGATGGTTAAGTAACTTATCCAAAGGCACCATAAGAGCAAATCTATAATTTGAACCCAAGTCTGTTAGGTGCCAAAACCTGTGAACTGCTATACTAAAGAGTTTTCAAGAAAAAGATGCCTGCCTCATCAGCTTCATAAGGTGGTCTCAATCAACTAAAAACTGAGCTAGGGGGTCAGGAAAAGACAATCATCCAGTAACTCAAAATGTGACGTTAGGCTTCCCATTCAGTATTATATACCGATATAAACTCAACACAGAAGATAAAAGGAGCTTCAAGAATCAAAACTGCTGTAAAGAATAAAAGTTATACAATCCTAAATTATACTGCTGTGAGAAAATTTAAGTTATTACGAGAAGTTGGCCTTTTTCAAAACAGTTATTCAAAATGATGGAGTAGAAGAATAAAATGACCATCTGTTAACAGGGTGGTTAAAGGTTAGAAAAGCAGACCAGAAAGAAAGGATGAGAGAAAAAAGTCTCGTTCCAACAACAACAGACCATATGCAAAGTTACTCCCTTGCCAATTTATGAGAAACACACAGCATATGGAAAATAGGAAAAATGTGACAGTATCTACAGGAATTCTCTTTTTAAAAAAAGTTGCCAATTAAAACAAAAAGGTTCAAATCATTAGTAATTAGACCACAGAATATCTGAAATAAAATTGAAGAAACGGCACCATGTCTTTAGTTCCTCTAGACTTACAGCACATGTATTGAAAGGCAACTTCTCTAGTGAAATCATTCCTACAATGCATACCTACACGATTTTTAATAAAGTCACTAGATAAAGTTAAACTTCACTTAAAGTTACAATTAACTACTTGTTAGGTTGTCACTAAAGCATCTGATTTAATGCTATTCTAACTGTTCTAACTTTAAAAGAAATATGTAAGTGGTGTCCATTCTTATTTCCCATTCTCCTTTATGACAATATTTAAAGACACTGGCATTTTAATATTCCAAATCCACACTGCTTCTCTGACACGTTTGCTTTTCAACTTCTGAAAGATTAATGAGACTTGACTTAAATGCATTTCTAGCCTGTCAATCCTGATGTTTCAATGGCTTTATACAATTTCCTTTGGAATAAAATTTTAACAGAGAAAGCAGTTTTTTATTCTTTATACTTATGGTGGACGCTTAATTAGCATCCTCAGGTTACACACAATTTCCTGAAGAGACCAAATTAAACAGAGCCCAGAGATAATGTTTCTAGGTTTGGCAAACAGCACAATTCCTACAACTTTCCTCTGGCATATTTACAGCTCCCTTCTATGATACACTATTTCATTTAACTAACTTACCTCATTCCCTCTTTTCTAACCACAGACTTTTAACATAGTGTTCTCTTCACTATTAT
Source organism: Pteropus vampyrus (assembly GCF_000151845.1). Lineage (NCBI taxonomy): Eukaryota > Metazoa > Chordata > Mammalia > Chiroptera > Pteropodidae > Pteropus > Pteropus vampyrus. Next base: position 5,460,782 of record NW_011888876.1, on the reverse strand, counting down.
TTTATTGATAAAATGAATTAACTGAGTAGGGGATTAGGAATGATATGTAACATGTAATCATAAAAATGATACAATAGGGAAATAACCTAAGTGAATTATATAGCTTGTCTATACATTAATACAACTTTAAAGATTTTTACATTCCCTATACCTAGGTGCAGAGGTATGAAAATATAATTTAGTCAATATTATTTATCCTATACACATTTTATTAATGACCAGAATTGATTAACCATGTGCCAGGCATTGGTTACTAACATATATAATCTCATTTAATAATAACAACGATAATAACAAAATGATGCCTAACATATAAATTGTGCTTACCACGTTCCAGGTACTATTCTAAGTATACCGCACATGTTAATTTATTTAATCCTCACCTTTAATCCCCTATGAAGTGCAATTATTTCAAATTCATAAATGAGGCTTTGAAAAAGCTCTTACTCATAGTATAAGTGAAGAAGTGACATAGCCATAATTGAAATTTAAGTTGCAATATGGAGTCAAGCCAAACTCTTACCCTCTAAGTAATACTTTCCACTTTCGCTGTTATCACTCCACCCCCAAACAACTCTTCAAGGACTCTCTGGGACCTAAAAGATAGAGAAGTGGAATTTATGGTTCCTACTGAAGTACCATGTCACATATAATCTTATGTCCAACAACATTTATAAACTTCAGCTAGAGCTAAATCAACCTTGCTGCCATCTCCCAAACCTCTCATTCAGTACTCCATGCCTTGTTTCATGTTATTTCCCCTAAAACAGCATCTCCAATCCCCACCCTCAAATTCTGCCCAGAGTTCAAAGTTCCACCTCCTTCACGAGACATTCTCTGACACTTCCAACCAACTGTGAAATTCCCTTTGCATAAACTCTTTCAATAATTACTGCAAGCTATGACCATTTTTGTTATTAAGCATATACTGCCTCATATTGCAACTTGAATTATTTTGACATGCTTTTCTCTAAACTATAAAAAAAGGTCAGAACGGTGCCTCAAAATCCGGTACCCACCTCTGTCCACAGCACAGTGTTATACATATAACAGGAGCTTCGTAAATATTGTTGAATAGATGAACATGTACTTTTATTTAGTGAGAGAGAGTAAGGCAAAGTATTTTGACAAAGTATAGGCGCTGATGTCAATAAACCTGAATTTTAATCTACCATTTGCTACCTACCTGTTTGACAATGGCAAGTTGTCCTGAGTTTCTATTCTCATCTTTACAAAAATAAAACCTCTACCTCACTGAGTTGTTAAAAAATTTAAATTTTATTACCTTCAAAGGAGAGACAGACTGACAGTTCTCAATATTTACAATGGAAGCCAGAAAACAGAGGAATGGTATCTTCAATGTGCTTAAAGAAAATAACTGCCAATTACAGAATTCTAAATCCAGGGATTATATCCTTTGAAAATAAATGCAAATAAATGCACTTTCAGAAAAACAAAATTTGAGTTTGCCACCAGCAAACTGTACTAAAAGAAATTCTGAAGTTATTCTAAATTAAATTTAGACCTGTACTAAAAGAAATTCTAATGGCTGTTCTTCAAGCAGAAAAAATTATCAGATAAAAGAGATCCAGCTAGGAAAATAAAGAGATAAATATATGGGCAAATCCAAATGAATATTAATGGTTATTACATTAAATAAAATATTGATTTTTGGGGTTTAATTACACAGAAAAGTACGCAACTATAATAACATATAAGTTGAGATGAGGGTAAAGATGCATATATTGTCAGGATCAAGGGTAATGGTATCAATTAACAATAGATTCTAATAAGTCAAAAATGTATTGATCAAATTTTTTAAGAAAACCACAAAAAGAACTGAAAAAGGCTGTAGAAACTCCCAAGTAATTAAGAGGTGGGCGGATGACTTAGGAGAAAATGATTTATGAAAAAATACCACTGGCACAATGCGACATCCTTTCAAGGTAGGAAGCAGCAACTTTGCAAAGATAAAGAAACCAAGACTTTAGGAGGTTAAGTAACTCCCAAGTTGGGCGGGGCCAGGTGTTGAAAGCAGGTCTGTCTAGTTCCAAAACGTGTATTTCCATGATGTCATGTTCTTGGTGGAGAAAGCAAAATGACCAGGTGACAATGTAATGAAGAGATAAGTTTAAAAAAGAAAAAGAAAGAAAGGAAGGAAAAGAAAAGAAAGCTATGGAGAGAAGAGAATAGGCTGGAAGAAAAAAATAAGGGAGAGAATTTTAAGGAGAGAGAAAAAGGAGTTGAACGGGGTGCAGTCCTAGGTCTCCAGGGCCTGCCTGTGTTTCACATCAGAACCTCCACCGCTCTAGACTGTGGCTGTGACCCACAAAGTGACTCCACTGAGAGGTCCCCCATTTCCTGCCATGGCTCCACCAAGTCCTTCCACCCAAAGTTCCTCTATACTCCCCGACCACAACCACACTGCCACCTACATCCTGCAACAGGTGGCAGTGATCAGGAGAATAGTGAACATCAACTTTTTTGGTAACCAGCTGTGTGCCCTTGAACAAGTCTCTTCCTTTTCTTGGGCCTCATTTCCCCCACTTGTAAAAGAAGGGGTTGAATTAAATGATTTCTTGAGACCCTTCAGGGTCTCATATTTTATTAATTGGTAAATTTTTTTAAATCCATCTTTTATTTTGAAAACTTTAAAACCAACAGGAGAATTAAAAGAATATTACGATTAACATCTATGTACCTTTGACATAGCTTTACCAATAGTTAACATTTTGCTGCATTTGCTGTATTTTTTGTGTGTGTGTGGAACTATATGAAAGTAAGTTGCAGGCATCGTGACTTTGCCTCTAAATACTTTGCTGCATCTCCTAAGAATAAGATCACTATCTCTCTTAACCACAATACCATTATCACACCCAAGAAAATTAACAACTCAACAATATCCAAAATATAGGCCATATTTAATTTCCTCTACTTGTTTCCAAAATTTCTTAATTTTATTTTTAAATCCATGACCCAATCAAGATTCATACGCACTGCATTTTTCTCATTTGAGACTCTCTTTTAGGCTAGAACAATCTCCTCACATTTGTTTTTGTTTTTCATGTCAGCCTGTTTTAGGAGTTCAGGTCAACTGTCTTATGGAATGCCCCACATTACAATTTCTCTGATTGTTGCCTCATTTCTGGCAATAATATGACCAGAAGTGATGTTATGTAGTTTTTACTGCATCAAGACAAGGAATACCTGTCATCAGCTTAGTGATCCTAAGCTTAATCACCTGGTTAAGTGGGAATGTCAGATTTCCACAGTGTAAAATTATTTCCTTTTGTAAGTAGTAATCTGTGATGAGATACTTTGAGCCTATGTGAATATCCTTTATCTCAACACTTAAGTTGAATGGTATATTGAATGTGTATCCTATGTTCTGTAATTAATACTAAGAGTATAGAAATAAATAAAACATGGAATCTCATGTCAAAGAGTTAATATAACAGAAAGATACAACTGATTAGGTAGAGTCAAACAAATATTACACAGGTAGGACAAAGATGTCAAAAGACAGAATGTGACCAACTAGAATTCACATGTGTTGCTGATAGGAGTGTAAAGTAGGAAAACTACTTTAGACAACTTTTTAGCATTCTCCCCTAAAGCTGCACATACACATAATCCATGACCCAGTAATTCTATTCCATGTTATATGCCCACAGAAGTGTGTGCATGTGTAAACCAAAAGACAAGTGCAAGAATATTCATAGCAGCACTTACTTGTATTGGTCAAAAATTGGAAATAACCCGTATGTCCATCAGTAGAACGGATAGTATCATAATCATACAATGGAACAATGTGAAATCAAGTAACTCCTGCTACACACAAGAACATAGATGAAGCTCACAAATATTGAAACATATACACAAAACATAACACACAGCTTTGACTGCATAAAGTTTAAGAACAGGCAAAACTAGTCAAAGTCAGAATAGTGGTTACTGGCAGAGGGGGTAGTGAGCAGTGACCAGAAAAGGGACATGAGAGAGGTTTCCTGGGGTGCTAATAATGTTCTATTTCTTCTGAGTGCTGGTTAAAAGGATGAATTCACTTCGTGAAAATGCGCCAAGCTGTATATACTTATGATTTATGTACTTCGTTTTATTATACTTCAATAAAAACTACTTTAAAAAGACAGATGGAAAAACAGTAGACAGGAAAGTAAACTAGCATTTACATTCTACTAAGTAGGAAGCACCTAGAAAGTTCTAAACACATGGAAATTGTTTTATCTGAACCTGCTTTATTTTGGGGACTCCCCAGCCGTGTGAGGCAGAGCAGGCGGAGCCCACCTTCAAAGTGTGATTCAAAAGTAATGACTCAAAGAAGCTGGGTCCTTGCAGAATCCATCTATTCTGGCAAGTGCTAGCAGCATAGCAGCTTCATTTGGTTTCCGGAGACAGCAGTTCTACTTACAGTGTCTAGCATCCCCTGACAGTGCTGGCAGTTCAAACTCCAGTGTCTGCTAGGATAACGTCCCTAGGTACAGAACTCCTGAGTATGTCTCGCTGGCTCTCAAAGAGATTCTGTGAGACACCTAAAAACATCCTATTTATGAGTTCCTTGCCAGAGTCAATATCTGTTGCTTGCAACAAAGAGTCCTAATTCCCTATTTGATAAATGTAAAAAATAAAGACTCACCACATTGAAAAAGTTAGGCAGTTTTTTTATAAAGTTAAATTCACTTACCATTCACCCAGCAATCTCACTCCTAGAAATTCACCCAAGTGACATGTAGACATATGTCCACACTCCAAAAAGTGTTTTAATATATTTAATATATGATGCATGAAAATGTTTGTAGCAGTTTTACTCATGATGGCCAAAAACTAGAAACAATCCAAAAATCCATCAACTGGTGAATAAACTGTACTATATCCATTCACTGGATATACTCAGCAATAAAAAGATATCAACTCCCAATACATGCAACAACATGTATGACTCTCAAGAGCATTAGGCTAAATGAAAGGGGTTTGACTCAAAAAGGAGTCATACTTAATGACTACGTATATATGACATTTTGGAAAAAGCGAAACTATAGAGATAAAAATTAGATCAGTGATTGCCAGGGATGGAAGGTGAAAAGAGGGGACTAACTACAAAGGGACGCAGGAGATCTTCTTGTTATGACGCGAGTATTTTATATCTTGATTGTGGTGGTGATTACATGATTAAATAAGTCTGTCAAAATTCACAGAACTGTGTACCCATAAAGGATTAATTTTACTCTATGTAAAGTATATATCAATAAAAATGGCTTTTAAAAAAGCTTAAGAGAGGCCACAAATCTTACTGAAGGCAATATATACAGTTAAGAAGCTGATTCAAACTCAGGTCCTAATTCAAATACCCATGCCTTGAAGGATAAGGAGATTGGGCTAAAGGCACAGAGAAGAGGTGAGTGAGGGGGGAAAAAAAGATTCCAAGATGTTCTTTTTTCTCAAAACCATGCTTATCGAAATTTTCAAGGCCTGCTTCAGACACTACCTCTACCATATAGCCATCTATTCATTCGCTCATTCCACAAATGTTTCTTGAATGGCTACTATGTGCCATCCACTGTTCTAAACACTTAAGACACATCAGTGAACAAAACAAAAATCCTTGCTCTTATGGAGCTTCAGCTTAGCAGAGGTTTGGGAGGGAAAGCAATATATCATAAATAAGTCAATAACGCAGTCAATGTTAAAAGTTAAGTACAATAAAAAAAATAAATATAAAAAAAGGAGCAAAGTAAGAGGAATTCAGAGTGTGGGAAGAGAAGGTTGCAGAACTAAAGATAATTAGAGTAAGTTTAATTCACAAGTTTTGAGCAGATCTGAAAGAGGTAAAGAACATTTCAAGCAGAAGTAACAGCAAATGCAAAGGCCCTGGGTCTAAAGCATGCCTAGCCCATTAAAGAAATAGCAAGGAGGCAAATGAAGTGAACCAGATGAGAATGACAGCAGATGAGGTCAGACAAGTAATGCAATCAGATGAAACAGGGGCTTGTTTGTCCATTACTGGAGTGAAAAGGGGAGCTAATGCAGGGTTTGGGCAGGAAATGAATGTGATCTGATATATTCCTAAAGGATTATTCCAGCTATTGTGTTGAGTTAGCCTGTTGGAGGCAAAGGTACATATATACGGCAGGGGTTGTGCGTAGGAATCTTCTACGGAGATTCAGGTAGAAGATGATCAGACCAAGATGATGGGAAGAGTAAATGTAGTGTTACGACACTGCACATACTATGAACATAAGGCAAACAAGACTACCTTGTGGGATGTGAGAAAAGAGTGAAAGTTAATGCCAAAGTTTTTGGCCTGAACAACTGGAGGATGAAATTGTCTTCATCAAAGATGGGGAGACCTGTGGCTGGAGCATATTATGAAGAGAAGAAAAGGGCTTGATTTTAGACATGTTCTATTAAGATGTCTATTAAACATCCCAGTTCAGTAGGCAGTTGAATATATGACTCTAAAGTAACAAAAAAAGAAATCTCGGTTAGAGATATCAACTTGGGAGCTGGTGTACGAAGAACATTAAAAGATGTGTAAGTTAGATAAGATCCCCAATGAGAACTTCACTTTTAAAAAGTAAGGAGAAAGTAGGAAACAACAAAGAAAACTGATAAGGATTGATCAATAAAATGGGGGGCGGGGAGAGGGAGGAGAATGTGTGGTGTCCTAGAAGCCAAGAGTGAAAAAAGTGTGCCAAGAAGGAATGAGTAATCAACTATGTCAAATGCTATTTATAGGTCAAACACAATGAGGATTGAGAATTGACTGTTGAATTTAGGTACTTTGATGTTACTAATGACCTTGCCAAGGGCAGTTTCAGCTGAGGGCAGGAAAAAAGCTTGAACAAAGCTGGCTTAAAGAATGAGTTGGAGAAACTGGAACCCTTACACATTGCTGATGGTAATATAAAATGCTATCACTTTTGGAAAAATTTGATAGTTTCTCAAAATGTTAAACATAAGCTTACCATAGGACCCAGCAATTCTACCCCTAGGTATGCACCCAAGAGAACTGAAAACATAGGTTCACACAAAAACCTGAATATGCATGTTCATAGCAGTGCATTTCATAATAGCCATCAAGTGGAAACAACCCGAATGTCCATTAACTGATAGATAAAAAAAAAAAAAAAAAATGCGGTACATGTCTAGCATTGGAATAGTATTCAGCCATGAAAAGGAATGAAGTACATGCTACAACATGGCTGAACCTTGGAAATGTTATACTAAAACGCCATGTATTGTATGATTCCATTAGTATGAAATGTCCAAAACAGGTAGATCCATAGAGACAGAAAACAGAATTATTGGTTGCCATAGAATAAGGGATGAAAGAAACAGTGAGTGATTGCCAAGGAGTATAGGGTTTCTTATGGGATGGTGAAAATGTGCTATTTAGATAGTGGCAATGGATGCACAACTTGGTAAAGATACTAAAAACTGAACTGTACACTTTAAATGGTGAATTTTATGGTATGTGAATTCTATCTCAATAAAGAGAATGAGAGGAAAGAAATTAGAAAACAGTTGAATACAGACAACTATTTCTAGACGTTTTGCTACAAAGGAGGGTAAATAAATGAGACAGTGCCTGGCAGTAAAAGTGGGGTGAAGAGAAAGTATTTTTAAAGTGGAAAAAATAATAAGTTTATATGCTGATGAATGATCCAGTAGAAAACAAAACCATGATGCAGGAAAACTGGAGTGGGGGCGATTCTTGGAGCAGTGTCCGTAACTAGTTGAGAAGGGATGGTATCTAGTACACAAATGAACGACTGTCTTTGATAGATGCACATCTATGATAACAGGAGTGAGGGCAGAATGCATGGGTATCAAGTGCTTCAGTTTTCTTAGTGAAGTGGGAGAGGTGTTATAGGTTTAAAGAGAAAGGTGTGTAAGAGCTGTCTAGGAGTAAGAGTGAATAGACTACGTACTATGATCGCCTTGCAACGTTAAGGACCCACGAGGTTCAAGGTCATGAATTTAAAAATAAGATCAGTCAGCATGGGTGTGTGTGTGTGTGTGTGTGTGTGTGTGTGTGTGTGTGTATACACGTGCGCACACGCAAGCATGTGCTTGCATGTGTTTTACAGCTATGTTCAGATGCACGGATACAAGTACAGAGTAGGAAAGTCAGATTTAACCAGGGTTGTAAGTTTTGCCAAGTAAATTTGATAAAGCAAGAGCATAGGAGTTGAGGATATAGCCAGAGGAATATGTATAATAACCAACCGTGGAATTTAAGTTGGGTGAGAGAGGGAGTGAGAACACCAAGAAGATAAACAGTGAAAAAGTGGCAAGATCAATAGATCTGAGGTCCATAGTCTAAATGGCATCCATGGAACACAAGATCACTAGAGGAGGAGAGTTCAAGTAACCAGAAGCTAGTGTGTTAGAACAATCATCTACGTGTTAGTCATCCCTAAATGCTCAAGCTCAAGAAATCATTCCAGTTTCTAAACAGCAAATGGATTCTTCTAATTATCAAATGATTTTGCATTCAGCTGTCATTTATACTCCCTCCTCCACTCAAACATTGGCATTCCTAGTGCAGGTCCCATGCATTTTTATTTATTTAGTAACTTATATAAATTTACTAATATACTCCTGGGCAAATTCCAGGTGTTAATAAAGACTTTTTGATGGATACAGGACCTTGATGAGTTATAAAACCATGCAGTGAGGGAATGAAAAGACAGATAAGTGAGCAACTGTCCTTTCCCTATCACAAACATCTGAGACAATTTCTCACCATTTACAGCTGTCTGCCTTTCAGACTACAATACACACACAATTAATTTACCAATCACTGTCCTTCATATTTACTATTCAAAGACACTGCAGCTGGTGAGGCAATTTTCTATGTTTGGCTGCAAAGACTATACACTATTAGCAATTGAAATTAGAGAAGACACAGCCATTTCATCAAAGGAAAGCTTCTGTTTTAAAATTGTTTTAACTAAAACAATTTGTATCTTCCATATATTTTCTTCAAGAACACATGTACGTCATTATTTTAAAAGCATACTTTTTAAAAATTTCCGTTATTGATGGGGGGAATGCACAAAAGGCATAAGAATTATGTCCAAAAGAGAGAAACCTATATTGAGTTCTCATGCAATTACAAAATACTCTTGGCACACCTCTCAGTCACAGAATGTAGGTAATAAGTGATCTTCCTATACCCAGTGGTTCTCATTTCTGTGCATTAGAATAAGAGGCACAGGGACCTTTATATACTAGATGTGCCCTCACACCCCCAGAAACCGATTTAATTGGCCTGGGGCAGGATCTAGGTTATCAGTATTTTTTTAAAACCTCTAGAAAATTCTAACATAGAGGCAGACTTGAGAACTACAGACCTAATCTAATCCTTTTATCTGTATCAGCAGCCCATACATCTCTCCTGTACTTCAGATTTCATATCCAACTGCCTTATACACTTCTCCAGCTGGAGGATCGCATGAACACCCCAAATACAAATGCTGAATCCTAAAGTCAGTATATTTTTCTCAAATGTATTTTCTCCTGTTTCTTTTGTTCCTTAACATTTTAGATATTGTAAAATATAGCTTACATACAGAAAAATGCATAAAATACATATAAGCACAATTTAATGGTCCTAAAAAAGTGTCCTTGTAATTACAGGTATCAAGCCAGATCAACAACTACAGCTAATAGCACCTCATTCTCCTATATTTCTTACCTTGGCTGGTGTCCCAATTCATCTAGTCACCCAGGTCAGAAGATCAGGGTAGGTATCATTTTAAGATTTCTCCTTCTTCCCAGACAGCCAATAAATCCCAAGTACTGAAGATTTTACTCACTATGTATCTTCCCTCTTCTTTTTCATTGCCATTTTCTTAGCCCAGGATCTCAAGAGGAGGAAACTGCCTCCAGTTCATCCAATGAAATGATTTCTTAAAGAAACAAATCTGTCACCTTCTCCTCTGCCTTCCTATGTCTTAGAAGGTAAGGCTCTCTATGAACTGGCCCTGATATGTATCACTCCTTCCCTCTCTCTCTCTCCTCTAACAAACCTGCCCACTTTAAAAATTATACTACAAATGTACTAACATGCTTACAATTACCTAAACACAATGTGACATTTTCTCTTTCTACTGCTGCTTTTCTGTAGGACATTTCCTTCCTCACCACTGCTATACTTGAATTTATCTCAAAACCCAACTCAGCCATGCATTTCTCCAGGAAGCTGTCCCAAACCACCCCGCTACATCCCTAAATAGTGATTGACTCTCCCTCTATGCTATTTCTGTATCCTGTTCTTATCTATAGAATTATTTACCACACTCGTAGTTAGAAACATTTTCCAGTGTCAGCCTCACTTACAATAGCCCCAAACTTGCTCTGGGAACTGTCTGTTCTATCCCCACTACTTCATTCCATCCACAAAAGTAGGTTTCCTTGGTAGGTGAAGGAAACTGGACTTTGGGTGATAAACACAATAGAGTATACAGATGTCAAATTATAATGTACACTTGAAAATTATGTAATCGTATTAATCAATGTTACCCCAATAAACAATTTTTTAAAAAGTAGGTTTCCAACAGGAGATATGTACTTCAAAACCCTGACCTCAGCCACAGCTGAACCAGGACTGGGCCAACCAGATTCTACCTCTCAGGAATTTGGAATAAAAATTAGAAAAATAAAATTGGTGTCTGTGTGGCTGAGAACTGTTCATTTTAAAAGAAAGGCTGTGGGGAGCAGCCATATTCTACCATATTACTAAAAAGAGGATAAAGCAGATCTTCAAATAGAGAAAAGAATGAATAGATGAGCAAAGGGAAACAGTGGTAAGAGGAGACGGTCCTGTGGGCTTTCCAGTTCTCGGTTCCAGTCCTTCCTAAAGCCTCTGTGAATTCCATTCCTTGACTTCTGAAAGCAAGACCTGATCTTCAGATACTGCTGGTTTCTATTATTTGCAACTAGAAAGTACAAGTACAATACTAAATTCACTTCCTTACACACATATCTTAGTACCCTATAAACACCATGAAGGCAGAAGCTGTGTCTTCATCTGTCTGCCAGACTAGCACAGACCCTGGAAAATGTCAAGTGCCACTTAATGACTGCCATCCATGGCACACAGAAGAGCTGTGCATTTTACGCATGTAAATTTTAACTTTAAATAAGTAAACAAGTATTGAACTCTAGCTATTTGCATGTCAAAGTGTTTAGGGGTGAACTGTAAGGATGTCTGCAACTTATTTTGAAATACATAAAAAATAAGATGGCTTGATAGATGAATAGTGGGATGAACTGATGGAAAGATATGTGATAAAGCAACAAAAGAGAATGTCAGTTGTTTAGGTTGAGCTACTTGTAGAATATATAGGTGTTTACTGTACAGTTTTTTGTATGTTTAAATTTTTTAAATAAAATGCTGAGAGAAGAACATAAGAGCAATTGCACTGTCTTCTATGTAAAAAGTCCATACGCAACATACTTATTAACTGATTTTATTGCCTCTGCCTTAAAATAGAAATTCAAAGGACTTTAATAGGCACAATAGGTACCTAGGTGATTGCCTTTTCACTAATTAGGTTTTCAAAGTGTTTTTTGTCTGTCTTCCCAGTTCACAAGCCTGTTTTATAGTGACAGCAGTGAGGTACAATTAAAATGTAAATTAAACACTTCCAATTTCATGTCTCCATTAAAACTAGTTTTAGAAAACGTATTAAAGTTAGAATACTTCAAATCATGTATTCTATTATCAAGACCATCAAGACAAAATAAAAAGAGCTGGGAGGTACATAGTTAACCTTCTCTTGACAAGAAAGAAAAACACATTAGGAGATTAAGAATTAGGAGATAAGAATCATAGAATCACAGACTGCTAAAATTGGTCAAAAACACTGATACTACAAGATCTTTATTTCTGAAAGAGAAAACTATGACCCAAAGAGGGAAGTATCTTGCCCAAGGTCATCAAACAACTTTTAGCAAGTCTGTCTCAAACCCGGGCTCATGACTGAAAGTGCCCGATGCTCTCTCCATCCTCCTTTGTAGTTTTAGATACCCCGCCCCAGTTTTGTTCTGTTTTGTTTTGCTGAAGAGTAATATTATGTGACGTGCCTCATCTCAGCTTAAATATTTTGTATTTGTCCAACTGGTTCAATTTTTTTGGTACTAGACATTCAAGTTATAAATACAAATGAATACGAGAATCACATTATGACTAGAGTTCAAATGACATACTTTATAACTCACTGTAACTGAACTACATTAAAATGGCCTGAAAGTGCTGTCGAATTGTTTTAGGCAAATAAAGAGGCACAGAATTGTGGCAGTACACTTGCCTGCATTTCTTGTCTGTGGTAGAAGGTCAAAGTTTTACAAGTATTCTTCCCAAAAGTGAATAACTCAAAGCTAAGGAGGTTGGAAGGTAAAACTTTTTTAATTCAGTCTATTTTTTAGTCTATTTTTAAATTCAGAATGTATATGCTAACATAATGGATTACCAAAGATGTAGATAACTATATTCTTGCAAAAGCATTCAAAGAATGCTAGTCCGTGTTGTATAAAGATCTAATTAGGCTTTAGTGAATTTATGATGCAGGTACTGTATTTCTATTGATATCTTGTCAGACAACAAAAAATCTAAAAGACTGGATTACTAAAGGTACAACTTCAGCAAAATATAATGTTATCCCAGAGAGCTATATATATAGGTCACCAACCAGATGCAAAAAGAATGGTATTTCTTTGTCTGATCTTTGTCACTTTCATGGCAAAACTAAAGCTGTAAGGAATGTCAAAAGGATATTTTTATACGGAAAATAAATTTAAACCATGATACTTCTATCTATTAAAATTCAATGGTACTAAAGTCACCTCTTCTGAAATAATTTAAGAATAGAGTGCTCAACAAGATAGAGTTTAAAAAAAAAAATCAAAAATAAGTCAACCAGAATGAGCTTGATGCCTCTGTTGTATTAACATGGGAACTGTAGAAGTCTCCACTTACTTTCTGATTAATAATCCATCTGTACAAATACTTAACATTCTGCCGTAGTCCACAGCTTCCAAACCCTAAATCAGGTTACCACAAACTCTGCTACTGAAAATGCACTTCACGAAGAACACTTCAATACTGGTGAAATACTCAAAATACTAAGAAATGGTACCTTACCTCCTAGTGTGTCAGCAGGGATGCTTCCAGGTATTATAAAGCAGAAAATGTTTCCAAATTCTTGAGTAGCATGAACTAAAATGGTTTTTACATAGCAAATACAGCAAAATTATCTATGAAATTACATAGATAAGCACTGAGTTTCATAAGAAATATATTTTATTTACTAAGAGAAAACATAACTGCTGCAATTATTTTATTTCTATTTTTTACGTCCTTTGCTCATTTTACACGTTATTTTCCCTAATGGAAGAGGGTTAGAAAATGCAACTTCTAAAGAGGGTAAAATCCCTGTTGCCTGGTATTCCATTAACTGGCATGTCTAAAGTATGATGTCATTTATGAATGTAATGATGACTATGAAGCAAAGCAAATTCTTAAAGTACTTTCTAAATTTTCAAAATAAGACCAAATTACATCAATAATGTCACTATATTATATTGGATATCAATAGTGCTATATTGCGACACACTGTTAAGATATGAGAAGTGATGACAGTAAGCATAAAAATTGTTGGACCGAATTTTCTGCCCCCCCACAAATGATGTGTTATATGAACTGCACTGATTTGGAAGCCATGCCATCTGGATGTTAAGTCTCAGTTCTACAACTTCCTAGCTGGTTTCCTTCAATGTTTAATCAATCACCCAATCTCGGTTCTCTCATCTACAATGGGAATATCACTACTTGCTTTATGCACCTACCTCACAGGACTGTTAAAAGAATCAAGAGTTGAATCTGTGTGATCATTCTTTGTAAACAAAGCACTGGGCTGTTTTAGCATTCCTACTGAAATCTACAGCATTATAACACTGCAGAAACTGCTAACTATCCACCCAAATCCACCCTGTTTCTTCCAAAGAAAGAGAGTTGCAGCTCAGATGAGGATCCCTATCTTCACATTCTGTAGCTGAAAATGCATTCCCAAGAACATTTTGATGTTGATGAAATACTCAAAACACTAGAGAATGACCTTACCTCCTACTGTTAGCAAAGAGAAAAGACAGTACATTACCCAATCCCTCCGCAGCTAGATAAGGCAATGAGACTAAACCTTCATCAATAGATATGAGCAGAAATTATATTTGCAACTTTCATCTCACCTGCTTAAAAGAAAAATCTCTCACCCTGCACTTCCAACAAAACAACCTTGGACACCATGCATTGAAGATAGACTCCCTATCAGCCCTAGTGCCTGAGGTCCCTAAATGTTTATATGAAGGACAGCCACATACTGATGTGGACACCTGCTCTGGACTATTATGCACTGTATTTTAGGGTTTCAGCCAATGTAGCTCTGGGCTCTAATTCAACAGCTAGGGTTACTTAACTAATACACTAGCCAACCCCTCACACAAGGTGATGAGTACAACTACAAAATCCCTAATAAGAACTTAGTAAGCTTCCAATGCCCTCACACAAGTTAACACATAAAAGGTAAAATAAAATTCCCAATATGACAGTTTCCCAGAAAGAGATTATCCGAGAAGATTGTAAAGCAATAGTGGATAAGAGAAAAGGCCCTAAAATCAGACTGCCTGGGTTCAAATCCCTGCTCCACCACTTGCTAATAAGTGTGTAACCCTGGGATAGAAAATTAACCTCTGTCTCACATGTAAAGTGGGGATAAAAGCAGCACTCACTTCATTGAGTTGTTGGGAACACTTAAATGGAAAAACAATTCTGTGTTTTAAATCTGCTTAGCAGAGTGCATGGCACAAAAATACTCAGTAAATGTTAGCTTTTATTATTAAAATTATAAAATTCATCAAAATACTGCACAATTTCACTGAGCTGATCATATATCAATAAGGAAGACAACTGGAATGCTATCAAAAATTCTCTATAAACTAGGTGGTGAGGAAAGTATTCTAGTAGATATGCAATTAAACTTACATTCCCTTAACAGAAAATTAAAAAAATCTAACTTCCAGTAACCAAGAAAGACAGCTGCATAAAGGCAGCAGGATCCGGCTATTTACAAACCATTACATTGACCAAGAGAGAACAGTGCATTGTATTAAGACAACCCAATTTCAGAACAGGCTGACGCTGATGGCACTGTTTTCCAAAACAAAAAGAGACATCCTAGCATCCCACATATGCACATGAATACATAAATAGTTGACATCCACACAGTTTACATTTTACTTTTCTTTTTTACTTCTCTTTTCACCAAAGTTCAATGACAGCAAGATCTATGTTTCACACTTCTTTTATTACCTCCCTCAATTTTAGCACTACGCTAGGCCCAGAGTACTCAATTTTCTGAATGAAACTATTCTTAATGTTACATATAAAAATTCTAAATACTGTTTGCACACCACACCAAAATCTAGAAGTACTGCCATTTTCTCTGTTATCAAGTCTATGAATTCAAGGGGGCAAACTAAAAAGACATAGCACCGATGGCTAAAGCTTTAGTCTTTGCTGGCTCTGCCTCCACTTCCAGACCTCATAAAGCTCCGGTGCTCCAGGTTCTGTCCTAAGCCCCCCTCTCTTTTTGATCACGTTTTCCTCTAAGTGGCCTATTCCAGTTTCGTGACTCTAAATAATGCCTATATTCAGATCACCATACTATATCTACAATCCTATTTTCTACCTGGACTCTATATTTGTCTATCCAATTGATGACTGACATCAATGAAAATAAAGTAATCAAAACAGGACTATAAATTTTTCCCCAAAACCTACTCCTCTCCCAAGTCTTACCCATTTCACTAAAAACCGATAACCATCCACCCAAGCTCTAAAAGGAAAAAGTTCAGCCCTGACATACAGACTGTTAACATATCCTATCAACTCTACCTCTAAAATATAGCCTGAATCCTTTCCTAGCATCATCTTTCACGTAAGCGGAAACAGCCTCCTAATTCATGTTCCTGCTTTTATTCTGGCCCCTACATACAATCCTTTCTCCATAAAACAACTGAGTCATCACTTAAAACATCAAACCTTTTCACTCCCCTATTTAAAGTCTTCCAATGGCTTCTCATTATCCTCATAATAAAATTCACACCCCACTTACCAAAGTCCCAGCTGATCTGGCCCCCGCTACTCACTGAACTCATCTGTACCTACCTACATCCATCTGTCTGTCTATTTGTCTGTCTATTCATCCTCCCTCCATCTCGCTCATTACACTCCAATCACTCTGTCCCACATATCAGTTGTGTCCCTGTACTGCACCACTGCACCAGCTGCTCCCTCTGACTGGAATGTCTTCTTCCTTTTCTTCCTAAGACTGACTCTTTCTTAACATTCAAATCTAACCACTAATGCAATCTTTTCAGAGGCCTTCCCTGGTAATTCAATCAAGTGGCCACTCTCCTATTTTAATATCCACCTACTATTTTAATTCTCTGCATAGCACTTAACTAATATATTTGATTATTTGTTTATCATTTCCCCACAAGAACACAAGATCAGTGAGAGCAGGGATTTGCCTGCCTTATTCACCTCTGTATTCCAGTGCCTACAACAGTGTCTGGCCTGCAACAGATACTCATAAGGATACTGAGTGAATACATTTGTAAATAAATGAACAATCGCTCCCATTTCCATTGCTCTATTAATGGCATTTGGGGGGGAGGCCTTGAAAAGTTAACATTTTGCTAGTTATAAACAAATGTCTATCCCATTTAAGTAGTTTTGAGTACTTTCTCTACAGAAATACTTCTCTCTAATCTCATTCCAAACTATTAAAATACAATGGTAAAGATGCACCACAGTAAAGCTGTCAATTCTTTCAAAATTGATCTATAGATCTATGAAATTCATACCAAGGTTTATTAGACACAAACTTATTCTAAAATTTATACAGAAAGGCACAAGATCTAGAATTGCTAAAAACAATTCTGAAAAAGAAGAAAAAGGAGTCACTCCACCCAATTTAAAGACATTATATAGCTACAGTAATCAAGACCACATGGTGTTGGCAGAAGGATAGACACATAGATCAATGGAACAGAAAAGAGAATCCAGAAATAGATCCACACAAACATGCCCAACTGAATTTTGACAAAGGTACAAAGCAATTCAATGGGCAAAAAATAGCCTTTTCAACGAATGATGCTGGAGGATTAGACATCTATAGGTCAATAAAGAAGAACAAACTTTGATTTAAACCCCATACCTGATACAAAAAACTAATTTAAAAGAGATCATACACTTAAGTGTAAAACTATTATAAACTTTTAGGAGAAAATAAATCTTAGGAGAAAATCTTCGGGACACAAAGCTAGGTCAAGAGTTCTTAGACCTGACACCAAAAGCAAGATCCATAAAGGGAAAACCTGATAAAATAGACTTCATCAAAATTAAAAATTTTTGTCCTATCAAAGACCTAGTTAAGAAGATCAAAAGCTGAATACTGGATGAAAATGTCTGCAAAACACATATCCAATAAAGGACTTCTATCTAGACTACATAAAGAATTCTCACAACTGAACAGTAAAAAAACAAGCAATCCAGTTAGAAAATGAGCAAGAGACATGAACAAACATTTCACTGAAAAAGATATATAGATGGCAAATAAGCACATGAAAAGATGTTCAACATCATAAGCCATCAGAGAAATACAAATTAAAACCACAAGGAGATATCACTACACATTTATCTGAATGGCTAAAATAAAAAATAATTCACTGTTGGTGAGAATGCAAAATAGAACAGCCATTTTGGAAAACCACTTGGCAGTTTCTTACAAAGCTAAATATACAATCCAGGAATCTCACGCCTAGGTTATCTACCCAAATGAGTAGAAAACTTATGTCCATAAAATACCCATGCACAAATGGTTATAGTAGCTTTTATTCATAATTTCCCCAAATTCAAAGTAACCAAGTTGTCTTTCAATAGGTGAATAAATAAACTGTGATATATCCACATAGCAGAATATTATTCGGCAACCTAAAAAAATGAACTACCGACCATCAAAAGACGTGGAGGAACTTTAAATGTATACGGCTAAGTGAAAGAACCAACCTGAAAAGGCTACATACGACATTCTGGAAAAGGCAAATTGTAGAGACAGGAAAAAGATCAATGGTTACAAAGGACTGGAGGTAGGGGAGGGATGAATAGGTGGAGCACAGGAGACTTTTTTAAGGCAGTGAAACTATTCTGCATGATACCTAATGGTAGATACATATGCACTTGTCAAAACTCACAGACTGTAAAACACAAATGTAAACTATGGACTTTAGCTAATAATAATGTGTCAATATTGGTCCATCAATTTTAACAAATGTACCATACTAATAAAAGATGTTAATAAAAGGGGAAGCTAACAAAGGAGGATGGTATATAGAGAACTCTGTATTATCTGATCAATTTTCTATAAACCTCTAAATAATAAAGTCTACTAATTTTTCTTTAAAAAGTAATAACATCAAATGCTGGTGAAGATGTGAAGAAATTGAACCATTCATACATTACTAGTGTGAATGTAAAATGCTACAGCCTCTCTGAAGAAATATGATAATGTCTTATAAAACTAAAAATCCATTTACCATACAAACCCAGCAGTTGCACTCTTGGGCATTAATCCCAAAGGAATGAAGACTTATGACCATACAAAAGCCTGTAGATGAATGTTCACATCAGCTTTAGTGCTAAAAGCCAAAAACTGGGAACAATACGAATGTCTTTCAACAGGTGAAGATTAAATAAACTGTAACATACCTACCTACCATGGAACACTACTCAGCTATAAAACAAGAAACTATTGATACACGCCACAACTTGGATGGATCTCAATGGAATTATGCTAAGTGAAAGAAGCTTACATATTATATAATTCCATTTATATAACATTCTTAAAATGACTAAATTATATAGGATGGATTGTTACTGAAGTTGAATGCTAGGTTCATTTTTATCTATGAAACTTCTATGTATATAAAAATGGAACTATTAATCTGGCTTTCCAAAATCTTTCAAGCAAAAAGGTTACCATATTCCATTTAAAATTTAACCTAAAATCAAAAGGAAAGATTTAAAATAATCTCACAACTTTCACAAATTTAACTACCTACATGCAAACCATGAGAACAAGGTACAGAACATGAAGCATTTCAAATGAAGTGCTCCTTAAGTCCTTAAGATATAAGAGTTAAAAGTTTATATTTTGCAAAAAAAAAAAAAAAAAAAAAAACCTGATTTAAAACTAAATGTTATGCAGGAACACTAAACACACCCAAACAAACCCACATACCACATAATTCAACACATCCGGGCAGCAGTGGCTAAGGAATGGAATAACATGGATACTGCTAGGATTTGTTTGGCAAGCTGACTAATATAGAGAGATTCACATTTTGACTTTAACCGGGCCTGTTACGTTACCAAAATAGTTTTTGGTTTTAGGTTTGTTTGGAGGTTTATTTGGGGAATGGGTGGGGCAATTACACTCTATAAATTATTAATTTAAGAGTCTCAGCCCAGGGAAATTAACTAAAGAAAACAAGAACACTAGCATTAACAGAATTCGACAGTCTTATGTTGCTTAAAATATTAAAGTGATAAGGTCATTTTTAAATATGTGTAATCTTTTTACAAGTTCAGAAGAACCACAAATTATGGAGCTACAAACCACCAGCTATTCAAAAGAAAATTGTAGCTTATAAAATATTGGCTGACTGCCAGTACAAATGAATTTTTTTTCTCTTAAACAAGCTTTGTAAGCCACAATATTCTTTCAAAAGACTATAACCATATTATTCAATCAAAGAGCAATATATTAGACAGCAAAGGTAAGTCAATTCTTGGCCTAAAACAAGCTGTAAAAGCCCACAAACTGTTCTTCACCCATACAGTAAAATGTCACCTTGGAAAAAGAGATCTGGAAATTTTTAATTCATTACTATTTTTACCATAATTTCATCAAACAAATAAGTAATTAAATGCCTCAATAATAAAATAAGCTTTGGAATCCAAATACGAATCAATACATTTAAAGGGGAGAATAGCCACTCAACTCCCTCCTTCCCCGCCCCCACCACACCACACACAAAACAGCTACTCTTGAAAAATCGCAAAATGAAAAGGTAAAAGACACTTTGGAGACAGATGAGGGTTCGAATCCCAAATATAATAATTCTTAGCTAGCAAGTGCCTTGAGCAGCTAACCATTCCAGGCCTCGTTTCTCTCATTTATAAAATGAAAACACCATCACTCATCTCGCAGTGAAACTGTTGTAAGATCTTAAGAGACAATGTAGGTAAAGTGCTTAATACAGTGCCTGAAACACAGTAACAAATACTCCATTAACGGAGTCCAGAACAGCTGAATAACTACATTCAACAAATGGACAAGTCAACATATTCAAAATGTTGAGACACTGTATGTCTATGTAACTAATATATTAGAGGTAACTCTCGGTTAAGAAGGCTATAACAACAAAAAACGATGATAGCTGCCATATGAGTACCTTCTTCCATTAGGCACTTTCTAAGTTTTTTAAAAATCACTGTAACAATCCAGAAAACTACCAAACACAAGGTATACACAAGGTACTTTATGAAAATTAAAATATTTTTACAAAGTCTTGAGTGAAGAGCTTTACTCTGAATATGCATATGTATTATTTTTCCCCGAAAAAGAGGATCTGCATATTTTTTACTTTATTCTGAAACTTTATATATTCTAACATGTACAGATAACATTATTCGTATCTATGTGTTCTTGGCAGATTTTACCTAATCTTGTTTTCTCATCAAATAGTGATAATATTTTGATAGATGTTTAATAGATAACTATTCCTACCCATACCATGGTGAATTAGATTTTTTTGTTTTGTTTTTTGTTTTTACAAAGGCAAATAAGAACCTGTAAAAAAATATTGGAAACCATACGATTCTATACATATTGAGTAACAATACT
Organism: Pteropus vampyrus; assembly: GCF_000151845.1. NCBI lineage: Eukaryota > Metazoa > Chordata > Mammalia > Chiroptera > Pteropodidae > Pteropus > Pteropus vampyrus. Next base: position 5,439,726 of record NW_011888876.1, on the reverse strand, counting down.
GAGAATAAAAATGTAAACTGCAACTTAATTTTGCAAGCCTAGCTTAATTATCCTCTAGGAATTCTCCAGTCTAGCCTAACATAATTAACATCCATCTGAACAAGAACTGCATTTTTCCCCCATAAAGACAACAGCCTCCTCTCTCCTCACCTATTTAAAACTCATCCTGCCCAGCACTGCATGTCACGTTTGTCATAGAGAACACATTAGTTATCTTTTCATGAAATTATGTCTTACCTCTCCAGCTCAACTCCAAAGTGGAGAGAAGGAATCCTTTTTCATAATACATATCTTTAGTAGCATTTTAAAACAATGTCTCATCTATAAAAAGCACTTGGATATTCTATAACCAATTCACTGCATTTCAAAATTAGGCCACTTTTTATTTCAAAGAATGAGATGGTTTCTAAGACTAAGGCTTATATAATGACCATTCCATTATAATTTCCATATTACCCAATATTAAAGCTGCAGTTTGCAAACCTGGTCACTACCTTCGGTTTACCCAATTTGTCTAAGTCCATGGTTCTCTGTGGTTCAGGGATCCCTGGAAGTCTTCAACACCCTCTCAGGAGTCTACAAGGCCAAAAAGATTTTCACAGTAGTACTAAAGCATTACATGTCTTAACTCTCATTCTCTCACAAGTGGAGAGTTTTCCAGAGGCTACATAATGTGTGGAGATGTTATGTAATTAAATGTGTCACATTTGGAAGCTCAACATAATTTCAGTGAATCGACATTTTCCAAATGGCCAATGCATGATGATATAAAATCGTGTGTAGATAAAAGATCCACTCAAAATGCAACCAAAGGATTTTAATACAACAGAATAGGAAAAGTTCACTGATCCGGTTCTGGTGGATTCCATTAAGAAACCACTATTTGTCAAGTTTTGGTAAAGTATCGAAGAAGAAAATCCACAATTATCTGAAAAAAAGCTATTAAAATACTCCTTCCCTTCTCCAATTTTAAATATGTGTGAAGCCAAATTTTCTTCTTTATATACTTTAACCAGAACAACATATCACAAGACACTAAATGCAGAGGCAGCTATCAGAACCCAGTCTTCTATTAAGCCACACATTAATGAGATTTCAAAAATGTAAAGCAATGACCATTCTTCTCACTGTTTTTTTCTGTTTTGGTAAATGGCTATTTTTCATTACAATCATTTGTGGGAAGTGGGGGAAATGGGTAGATACTGGTCAAAGGGTACAAAGTTGTAGTTACGTAGGATGAATAAGCCTAGCAATCTATCGTAAAGCATGATGATTACAATTAATAATCCTGTACTGGATACTAGAAATTTGGTAAGAGAGTAGATTTCAGGTGCTCTTGCCACAATAAAAAAAGGTAACTATATGAGAGATGGACATGTTAATTAGCTCAGCTAATCACTTCGTTAAGTATGTGTATATCATAACATCATGTTGTACATCTTAAATATATACAATTTTTATTTTTAAAAAAGTCAGCAAACAACATGGGGGTGGGGAGTGAGAGAGCAAGAGAGAGGGAACATGAATTTATAATTGCACAGAAATAGTTATGGAAAAATACACACTAAACTCTTGACTGCAGGGGTTGGAGTGTGCATATGAAAGGAGTGAAATCATTTCATTTTTTACTTTGATTTTGTATTATTTTAATATGTATTACTTTTATAATTGAAAACAAAAATTTAAAAATAAAATCTTAAAATATACATTTATACACATATGTATACAACTTGTGTTAACATACAAGTTATTATTTTTAAATGAATGTATAAATTTTATCAGATATAATTTCTAATAATATAAATATCAACAGATATCTCACATAAACAAGAGATCTCTGGGGTCTTCAATATTTTCACCAGTGTAAAGTAGTCCTGAGTTTAAAAGTGTGAGAACTGTTGGCCTAATTAAATGCAGGTCAACTGGGGTTCCCCATACAATGTCCACTTCACTTGGGAAATGCAGAAATTTCCCAAGAAGAAATCATGTCAACACTGTACAACTTGGCACAGTATTCACAAAGTCCTGACGAATATTTTGCACTCATTTTGCAGTAAGCAGTCATCTTATAATGAACAACCACTTAGATTTTCAGTGAAAGAATCTGGCAAAAACATCAACCATTCTCAGTGATTCCCATTTCATAAAGAATAATCATTTAGCCAAATGACCTGTTTTAACCAATCAAGAAAATCGGTACATGACACGGCATTTATTGAGCCCATAGCATATGTCAGGCACTATGCTTTCTTTACATTATCTCATAATCCTCACAACCCTGAAAACAAAAAAAAAAAGCAAGATGTACTTGCCAAAGGTCACACAATTAATAAATGGTAAAATCAGGACTCAAAATCAGGACTGTGTGACTCTAAAGTCCAGAGCTCTCTCCATTCTACCAGATTACCTTAACACTAGACTGGAAATCAGACCTGTCACTTCTGTGTCCTTGAGCAAGTCACAACTTCTCTCAGCCAGTTTTCTCATTTACTAGATAAGAGGGTTAGTCTAGCTGATCTCCAAAGTCCCCTTCATAGCTGATATTCTTGGATTATGATTCATCACAACTTCAACCCTACTGTTTTAGAGTAAAAGGCCTTCTGTATACTTTTCTGAACAGAACAAATGAAGTGATACAAGTAATGGGGAAGTAATGAGTAAAATTAATAGACTAGTATGTAGCTTTTCATACTTTAATATTAACAATCATCATAAAACATACTATAAATGATAAGCAGGCATTGTGTACTTCTTTCATTCCAGGCAACCAGAGCTTCTTTCGTTGACACAGCTTGGGCATTCAGCCAGCAGACATTTCTGAAGGTGGTAAGACTTGTTAGCATGCAACACGGGAACACCTAACTGAAGGATTGCTGAGGGGAGCAAATGCCTCATCATTGGCTTGTATAGGAAGCACCATCTATTCTTTAAGGTAATTATACAATAATCAATGGAAATATTTGCCGAGCATTTTCGAGAAAAGAAGGGCAAGCTACAGGAAATAGTGAAAACTGACACATGGCACTTCAACACACAGAAAAAAAAAAAATCCAAGAGAAATGTATTGATTGTGTGCATTATATATGAGGTTTTACTGTATTTACATTATGTTGATATTTGTCTAGGTTACCAGAATTTAGACTTCTTCCTATAACAGCTACAATTTGAACATGATTTAGTATGTGCCAGACGCTATGCTTAGTCCTGTACAGACATCACCCTCTAATCCTACTCTGCAGAGTTCTGAGGTATTATATTCATTTTAAAAGGTGAAAAAAGGTCTTACAGATATTACAAGCAAAGAAAGGATCTGAAAACTAATCTGACCAACCCCAAAGCCTGTATTCTTCATGACACTTTTTTCTGGTTCCAGAAAGAATGAAAACCTCATCCCTAGGTCAAAACAGAAAAATAATGTGTAATATTTGAGCCAAGTTACAAGGTCATTTTTAAAAAATTAAAGTTTTTAAAAGCTTGAAATCCATTTACAGAAGTATCTACTATTTAGATATTAGCAAAAGTCACAAGGTCACTGCCAAAATCTATATACTTCTTTGGATAACTATCAACACACTTAAACTCAGGACATTTGAAATGGCTGCTATTGCTATAGCTTATATTCTCGTTATGCTCACATAACCTAAAAAGACCTATTTTGTAAAAAGTAGCCAGGAAGCTGTCTTTTACATGATTACCATCCTTTTTACCTAAAACCCAAGATTCTGAAGCAAATTACTCTAGTGGCTATTATTCAGGAGAAGAGAAAGTTGAGTCATTCAAAACAGTAGAAAAATGACAAGGTTTAAGAGGTGACTTACTGTCCACTTTTAGAGAAATGACTGAAAACTGGCCTACTAAAAGTTCTTTCAAACTTTAAAAAAGCTAAAATGAGATTTTAATAGGGACAAAAGTGTAATTACAAAACCCTTCAACACATACAATTTGAGTTATTATTCTTTATAGAATTGAACCACCACTTTTTAACAGTATCTCAAAATGGGAAATCAATCAAGTTACAATACTGTTAAGACTAATCATTAACTACTCAAGCAAATCAATGTTTAATTTTAAAATCAAATAATTAAAAATAAATGGAAAGAAAAAATAGAAATAGAGAATTTTTAAGAACAAATCACAGAGGCTACACTGCATTTCCTTTCATTGTGTCCATTAGACAGTTCCAAAGGTTCCAAAGATTACTTCTCATTTCATTTTTCCTCTACGGAATGCGGATCACAACCCGTCAGGAGAAAGTGGCTACTACTGTAGATACCACCAGGACCGACAAACTCAAACTCCCCTTCCCCTACGTACTGTCCTGCTATCCCAGGACCTATACTGAGACCCCATACAAGATGATCCCTTCTATCTGCTGCTTTTTGCCTGTCTACTCCCAGATTCAATGAAGAGAACACCCAACTTTTAGAACCAAACAGACATGGATTCAAACCCCAGGTGCAGAGCTTACCAGTTAAGTGATTCTGGACTTACTGAACAAGCCTTAGTTTTCTTATCTGAAATATAACCACCATTTTGAAAAGCTAGTGCAAATATTATAGATAATATATAATACATATCTGTTATTAGTATTTAGTCATTATGTCCCTGACACTTTCTTCTTCGATGCTGTCATTGTTTGTAAGGTAATACATCCACTACTAAATAACAAAAAGGATTCTCTATATTTCTCACTGGCAAATCAAAGATGGGTGGCAAAGCACAAGGGGTGACCTCTAATACAAACCTGTTATCATTGACCTTATCATAATAAAGATTTTTAATTGCTTTAAAATTCTGTAAATTGCTTAATGGGCCAGGGGTTTTACTTTGGAGTGAAGGAAATGTTTTGGAACTAGGTAGGGTCGTGGCTATTCAACATTGCAAATGTACTAAATGCAACTAGACTGTTCAATTTAAAATAGTCTAAAAAAATTAATTTTCAGAGGGAACAAGGGAAAAAATACCCTAATTGTTCCTGTTAAATATCACCAGGTGACTCATTAAACTAAGTTTATTAAAGGTTTTCTGGTTCACATCGCTAAAGCAGCAGCCTGACATGGTGGAAGGAGCCCCAGTGTAGGTCAGAAAATCCATCTCTCATCCCAACTCTGCCATTAGTTAGGTGTATGATTTTGGACAAGCCCCTTAACCACTCTGGATATATCTTAAGTTCTACACTCATCGAAGACCAAAGCTGGGTTAAAAGAAATCTTACAGGTTTCTCACAAGTTTAAGATGTTATACTTTGTATTCCTGGCAAACTAACTTATGTGGAAATAAAATCACCTAGACAAAAAAGGATTTTTTTAAACTACAATATGTGCTAAATCTGACAATCAAAAAGCTACCACACCTCCAGTGAGCTGAAAATATGCTGTCCTAAACAGGAAAATTTTCTCATTTCAGGGTAACTGACTGGGTCTTAACAACTCCTATTTACTAGAAAACAAAAACAGACCCTGTAATGTCAGTGCCAAAATCATATTGACCAACATGATCTAAGCACAAAAGAAAAGACGTAATTCAGAAAATTATGGGGAAGCTCACGATCACCATTCTAAACCAAGGTGGTAAACTTTAAGTTTTTAACTCAATAATGTCTTTTTTATCCAACTATTTAACAATGCATTAAGTATAAAAATGTATATCATACAGCATTAGGTAGCCTATAAAAATTATATAATCAATATTATTTTGCAAATAATTCTCTTGTCCTTTAAGAAACTTGCAGGTTAAAAACTCCTGCTACCAGGCTCTGAGAAGGATATAAATCCAAAAGAACCTTATTCTGTTCTTGAATTTGTCTGGAATAGGGGCTAAATCCTTTGATATCTTCTGGTATTTTGTTAAGCAAGTTGTTAATAAAATGTTTTGGCGACTAACACCTTAACTACCATTAATTAGGGTATAAAGCTTGTCTAAGTTCTAAGGGGAAAAAAAGAGGTATGGCATGATCAAAGTGACCTCAACAGTGATGAAGGTGACTAGCTAGGAATTCTCATCTGCTGTTTTCAAAGGACTAAGACAGATACTGCTTAGAGATCTATAGCCAATGAAGCAGCAAAGGAAAGCTCTAAGGATAACATTTAAGTTTTATCAAGTTGAGAATACAGGAAGTGCTTTACAACCTAGAGCAACTTATCTAACAAACTTAGTGGAACAAGTGGAGCCATTTACAAATGAAACGAAAAGTTTGGATGCTTTATTAGACAGAAGTGTCTCAAATCAATTACCTAGATTCAGACCTCAGTAACAGATTCAGCAATTAAGTCTCGCTTCTCTTTCTGGCAGTTAGTTGTATCAAAATGAAGGCATAAAGCCACAGATGCACATCCTGATTTTCTTTCTAAAAAGATTCCTGATTTTCTTTTTATGAGAACAATCATCACCTGGATGTCACCATACTTGCAAACTCAACACCAAAACTAAACTTACCTCCTGATCCCATCTCTTCAGGGTACCCCGTGCACCTGGTCAACTAAGCTTAAAACCTTGTATATTTGTTGCTCAGCCTTCACATCCAGTTATTATGTTTCATTAGTTCTAAGGCATCCTTTCTATACCCACTTCCACTATCTTTATCTTTATTCTTCTCAAACTACTACAACAGCATCTTAATTACTTTACTTGTTTCAGTCTCTCTTTTCACATAAAGTTGTCCAATTCATAAAGACAGCCCTAGTAATGTCATTCCTCCACTCCTGCTCAAAAACCTTTCATTTCATGAAGGTTCACTGTTGACAGACTAAAGTTTGAATTCCTCAATCTTGCATTCAAGGCCTTCTATCAGTGGCTCCAACATTCCCCTCTACACTTATATTCTACCATTTCCTTTCATATTCCCTTCTCTTTAACCAAGTGAGCCACTTGTTCTTTCCCATAAAAATATTGAGCATTCTTTTTTTGCTAATGCAATTCCCTCCATATGGAATTCTCTTCCCCATTTCCTCATAATCTAATCCTACTTGTTTTTCCTGGCTCAGCAAAGATATTACAAACCACACCCTCTCTGAAGTCTCTCCCTTATTTTCTTTAGCTGGAAATAATTTCTTGCTCTTCTGATTTCCTGGACCACTTTTTTCTCTTAATACTTACCTTTAAATATATATATATACACACATATATATATGTGTGTATATATATATATGTATATATACCATATTATCACACACACACACACACACACACACACCCAATAAACTATAAGCTCTTAAAGGTCAAAGTCTATGTATACTTTATCTGTATCCCCCAATGCAACACAGATTATACACATAATAATGACTCAAAATCGTGATGAATAAATTAATAATAAAACCTCTTATCAGTCTTGAGAAAGGATGCTTATGAAGAAGAGAAACAGGAATATATCATAAAGACTTCAAGGTGCACAGTATTCCATAGGAAAAAACAAAATTCCAACTAAAACACTACAGCTATAATATTCTTTACAAAGTAATAGACTACAGCTAATAAAAGAACAATTCATTCAACAAATACGCAAGTGCATATTTAGTGGCACTGCCAGGCACTGTTCTAGGTGCTTAGAATCCACAAAATACAGACCCAACATTAATCCTTGCCTTAATGGAGCTTAAGAAGGGAAAAAGGCAATAAACAAAATAAAATAGCAAAATATATATAAGCTAAATGGTTTAAGTGATATGAAGAACAAGAGGGTAGAAAAGGGAGCACAGGGACAACCAGAAACAGAGGAGCTGCCATTTCAAAGGGCAGTAAGGGATGGTCTCACTGGGAAGGGGAGAGATGCGTAAGACCTGGAAAAGATGGAGCCATGTATATCTGAGAAACAGGATTCTTAAGCAGGGCAAACATCAAATGTAAAAGACCTGAAACGGGCAATGTGCCTGGCATGTTAAAGAAACAGCAAGAAGGCTACTGTGGCCAGAATGGAGTAAGTGAAAAAAAAAGAAATGAGGTCAGAGAGGGAAAAAAGAAGGGATCCAAGCACGTAAAGCCTTTGATAGGACTTGGCCTTTTACTCTAAGCAAGATGGCGTATCACTGGAGGGTTCTGACCAGAAGGATACAAAATTTGACTTACCTTTTGAAAGGATCTTTCCTGCAACAGTATTGAGAACAGACTAAAGGGGAGGGGGGCAAGAACAACAACAACAAAAAAGGCTACTACGATCATTCAGAAGAGCTGATGCAGACTTTAATCAGTAAAGGTGATGAAAAGCAGTCAGAATCTGGATATATTTTGACGATAGAACTTTCAAGATTTCCTGTTGGGTCAGATGTGGTATGTGTGAGAAGAAGTCAAAGATGATTCTAAATTTTGGCCTGAGCAAAAGATGGAGGAAGATGCTATTTATTATGACACGGAAGACAACAAGGACCAAAGGGAAGATGAGAAAGGATAAAATAAAGCTCAGGAGTTTGGTTTGGAACAAGTTCAATTTGAGATGCCAATAAAATTTGAAGTGTCAAAGTAGACAATACAATATATGAACCTGGAGTTTCAGAGATAAAAATTTAGGAATCATGAGAACCATATGATTTCACTCATACGTGAGATATAAAACTGAAAGCAACAAACAAACATGACAAATAAACAGAGACTCATGGACACAGACAGTGGATTCGTGGTTACCAGAGGGAAGGAGGGAAGGAAGAGGTAGTAGATAGGGGTAAAGAGAGTCAACTATTTAGTGACAGAAGGAAATTTAACTTTGGATGGTGAACACAGAATACGATATACATATGACGTAGTGTTGAACACTTAAAACTTATTTGGTTTTATTAACCAATGTCACCCCAATAATTTTAATTTTAAAAAAATTTAGGACTCCACACGTACATGGTATTGAAACCATGAGATTAGATAGGATCACCAAGGGAATGAGAATAAAGGGCAGAGGTCCCATGGGGTAGTCTAGTATTAAGAGGTAAGAGTAATGAGGAAGACGCAACAAAGGAGATTGAGAAGAAGCCAAGGAGGTAGAATGAAAAACAGCAGAGTGTGGTGTCCTAGAAACCAGCACCGAAAGTATTTCAAGGAAGGATGCATCCACTGCACCAAATGCTGCTAATAGGTTAAGTAAGAATTAAACTTGATGGTTTTGACAAAAGCAGTCTCAGTACAGTGATGGGGTTCAAAGTCTCGTTAGAGTAGGTTCAGGAGAGAACAGGAGAACTAGAGATGAGTAGAGACAACTTTTTCAAGAAGTTGGGAAACTGGATTGTAGCTAGAAGAGAAAGTGTGGTCAGTCAATAAAGGATTATTTTAAAAATATAGATGTATGCTGACTGAAATGAGCCAGCAGACAGGAGAAAAATGATGTTGCAAGAGAGAAGGGGATAATGAATATGATTCCAACTGCTATAGAATTTCACTAGAGTAGTCAAATAGTCCAATGAAGAGAAATTTCACTAGGTTAGTAGGCAATAATTCCAGAGTACTGTTACTCTTTGTAATACTAAAGAAGGGTGGATGACAACCCAAAATTCGAATTCACATGCCATAGGAAGCTCAGAAGAGAGGCTGGGTCATTTACTGAGAACTTTTGTATTAGGCATTGTATATATTATTTCATTTAAGGTCAAAATAACTTCATAAGGTATTATATTTGTTACAGATAAGGAACTAGAAGCTCAGAGAGAGCTAGTAATTTGATTAATGCACAAAGCTGGTGAGTGGTACAGCTATGTTTCAATGTATCTCCTTCTGAGTATTAGATAAGAAACTGTTACTTTAGGGGATTAAAAGTTTTGTGGTTACATTTCCTTTAGTTCTTATCTATTGGAAATACATATTGAAGTACTTTTTGGATGAAAGTATATGGTGCTCAAGATTTGCTGTAAATACACCAGCAAAACCAACAACAAAAAGTCATTGCGAGTGAGGGACAGATAAAACAAGAGCAGCAAATGCTGGTAATTGTTGAAGCTGGTTGACGGGTATGTGAAAGTTCACGGTACTTTTCTTTTATGTACATTTTAAAGTGCCATGATAAAAAATAAAAACCCAGGTCCTTCCCAGTCAAATTTTCTTATTACTCCAAAGACTACCTTTAATTTCTGCTCAATCCTCCCTTCAAAAAAATGTTATGTTCTTCAAAGCTTACAATTTTCTTATCTTCTTTAATCCTCATTGTAACTCTGTTCTGTAAATTAGAGGTTTTATTCGAATTTTACACATTAGGAGAGAGATCTACAAGCAGTAAATAGCAGTATTAGATCTCCGAACCAAGTCTTCCACTGTCAAAAACATGATTCTAGTAGCCAATACAGCAATCCAGGGAGTATACAGTCATCCTGGGCATACCTATGAGGAGACTCCACCAAGGGCTAGATCTTTTCCTCAGATTCATTACTGTTACATAATCCTAGGACTGAGCTTCCTAGGAAGGACAAGCATTATTCCAGGCAGACCTTGAAAAGACTTGTACTGAAGGGCTTGACTAAAAGAGGCAGGTTTTAAATTTGCCCAGCCATCAACTTCCTTGCCAAATCCGGAGACTAACAGCAACTTGAGATACAGCATCTGAAAGGGTACCTATCTCTGTTCTAGAGTCAACTCTCGGTGCCTCGTTTCTCCAAATGTAATACTGTTATTTACCTACATTACACAGCTATCATAGGAACCAAAGTCCAAGTATGTGAACCCTAAGCTCTAGAAATAAAGGACACTACTAAACAATAATACTGACCAATTTCAAAAGCCAATTTTGTATAGTTCCACATTTATAACAGAGCTAGCATATCAGAAAGCATCACAGCTAATACTTATTTTTAAGATACCATATTTTTAAAAGCCTCATCACTAATGTTTGATATCTGTTCTTTCATGCTAACCTTGACATTATAAGCTTATTTAAAGCTTACTTCAAAAACTGAAAATATGCATACTACAAGTTCCAGATGTTTATTCTCTCCAGCTGCTAACCTACATTATCAAAATTCTAATACCCTTCCCCTCTAGCTCACTAGCTTTGCTAACTAAAACTGAGTTGTCCAGAGTTACTTAAGTCGAGAGCTACCCAGTACCCAATACTTCATTAGATTAAAATGTAGGCTGCCTAAGTTGTACAAAAGTCTATGATTAGGTGCAATGTTTGAGGAGTTTCAGATTTACTTGGAATTAGAAACATCATAAGAATGAACTGCCTCCACCTTACTTAAAAACAAACCACTTCTTTATCAGGTCGCTACCTAGCTGTCTTAAAGTGTATTGATTTTCAGTGAGGCTGACTGAACACAGGTAACCAAAGTTATAGACTCCATTTTCACCTTAAGGACCGATAAATTTATTTAGAGAATGATCTATTCTTTACTCAAAAAATATTATTTAGCACCAACTAAGATATCTCAGGTCCAGAACAAAACATGCCTTTGAACCTAAAGACAATGCATGTCTGCTGAATTAAACTGGCAAAACAGGTCAAAAGGCATACTTTAAAAAATCTAGTCTTTTAGAACAATAACTATTTGCTTTATGTCAATAGTATTAATACGGTTAACTTCAATTCATAAACAAAATGCTGATCTTCTCAATAGGATATTGTGAAATGCCCTGGCACCTGGAAAACTGCAAAGAACAGGAAATTCTGCAGGTGCAGTAAGAAACTATATCTTATCCATGACCCAGAAATGCCTCAGAATTTATTACACAACCTGCTGCAGAATTCTCGCTTTTCAAATGGAAATCAACCATGAAGTCACACAATGCAAGGCTGTGATTTTATTATTGATATAATCAACTGTACCTTTTTGAATTGTGCTAAAGTTAACTAAAGAAAGCAGACATTCTACATAGTGTTACTTATGTCAGAAGTTAAGAGAATGTGAATATGAAATAACTAAACTCTAAGATTGATTCATTCATCAACAACACATATATATGGAATGTCTTTTGTGTGACAGAAACCATACTTCTCAAAAGTAATACACTTAAAGGACTCTTAGGACAAGAAATCATTCAAATTAGATATGAAAGTAATAAATCAAGTCACTTACTTACCTTCACTATTTAATGCAAGACCTAAAAGTTAAAGATTTGTAGATCTTCCAGGCTCAAATATTTTAATATTTTTATCACCATTAATCTGGCCTCATATCTTATTCCTTTCTATTTTGACTGACACAGAAATTTAACTTACATCTCTCAGTAAACAGTTTTCTAAAATTAGACTGGATTATGAAGTCTCTCATAATTACCTGTCAGAAACAGATTTTCTACAGCTAAACAAATTTTTTTAAAACAACCAATTTTCCAATATAGGGAATGAAAAACAGAAGAGCAGTAAGAAGAGTAACGGTATCCAAACACATTATATAAGAGAGTAAACTATTAAGAGTAGATCAGCTAGCACAGAAAGACTACTATCACGGCTGGGTACCAAGCTCAAGCAAATTAATGTCTAATAAAGCAACTTACTATTTACATTTTTGCAATATCAATCATAACCAGCATCTGGAAGCTTTTTACAACTAATAAACCAAACACAATATTTAAAAGCATTTAAAAATCATTCCTCCTTAAATAGAGCATAACTTGTCAATGGGCTTGGAAATATCATATGGATGGGGAATTAATTGAAAAAAGGAAAAAGTATTCAATAAATTTAAAAAAGGATAAATTTTCCTTTTTCAGGAAAGGGGTAGCTCTATTTTTATGTTTGTCACTTAGAATTAGTCTGCAAAAAACATATTAAATACAATTTTCTGCAAAATACATATTAAAACACATTATATTTATTATTCCCGATTTAAGAACTGAATTCACTGAGTGACAGAAGTACCCTCTTCTGCAAATTCAGGCTTAGAAATAATCTTGGGCTAAAGCTAGAACTCAGAATACCTCTCACAAGCTTCTGCTCCACTCAAGAATTCAAATAGACACCAACACTCAGCTGCAGAAATGAAACAAGAAACAGAAGCAGACACTGGAGCAAAGAATGAACAAACTTCAATTTGCAGACATCTCTGATATTCACAGAAGTTTCATCTCTATCCATGTTTCTCACTACAAATTAATCCACTTAATGCCAAAATCTGAAGTACTAATTATTATCTGACTAGGCTAAATGGAAAAAAAGGAACTAAAGAAAAAACATTCCCCATATTTACACAGGCCTAATCTTCCTGAAAGACTTAAACTTGTTTTATATAAACCATCTCAATTCTCATGAGAGGTAGATAAAGAGTCAGGTTTCTGGAGAAGAAACAAGCACAAAGGGATTAAGTTTCTTGTCCAGCAAGCCCCAGTGAAAATAAAACCAGACCCAATTATTTAGCCTACAAAGTCTAAATCACCTTCTTTCCTTGGTTCATAAACTTAGGATAATATTTTCAAGTGCCTACAAATTATCCCAAACCATAGAATTTCACAGAACAATACAAATGATCAGGACACTATGTCAGAATTGAGTATTCTGAGCAAGTAAATACTGCTTGCCCCAAATCAATAAAGTGAACTAACACAATGGACTTCAAAAATGCAAGAGGAAACAATGACCATATTGGAGAGTATTTTTGAAGGTCACTCTATTCATCTTATACCCTACTGCTCAAACTCTCTGCCAGGGAGCCAAAGGGGCAGACATTATCCTTATAATTTTATTCTTTACATAAATTAAATCTCAAAATGCTGCTAAGAGTTTCAATCAAAGGCATATTATACTCTAAAAACCTTTCCCTCCAAAAATAAAACCTTATAGCATGCCTTCAGAGCATTATTTTGTTGCCTTCGTGATAGACTTCAAATTTGGATTTTAAAATGATTTGCTTCCAGTTTATTTTTAAATATTTATATTTACAGATTCAGATCGCTTAAAATGTGGTATTCTGCTCAGCCTTTATTATGTTTAGGCAAGATTCCCACTTCCACTCAAACTTATTATTTGAACTTACAATTGCTACATTAAGATACTTCCAAAATTGACAAAAGAAAACAAATCAACCCAGAAAGCTTCCCAAGGTACCAAAGTGGACCTTGTATTTGAAATATTAGGTACCACATTATAAACTACATGAAGCCCACAAAGCAATAATTGATGTTATTTCTGCAACATGGTAAAATTTTTTTTGAAAAATCAGACAAGACTAAATTTTCAACAATCAGAGAAAACGTTTTCCAAGACTCTAGAAAACCCTGCATACTGAGGCAGTCTCAAAGCAGTTTTCTTAATCCTTTCAAGCCTCAAAAAATCTAACACAAGCTACAGAACACTGAATGAGACCTGCAATGAAAAATATCTGTACTCAGACCGCTAAAGGTTATTTCCTATGTGTTTGGCAAGCTGATGGCCATATGTCCATACAACCCCAGAGGTCTTTCCTCAATAAAGCTAACACTACACTCTGACTCAAATCAAAATACCAGAAAATCCAAAAGCCTTGAACTAAATTTTACTATTTGGGAGAAAAAGCCAACATCCCAGGATCAGTTTTTACATGCTGAAAGAGAGAATCGAAGAGCTCCATTCCTGTCATTTTTAGGTGCTGGATGTACATTATCTCTGCCTCTAGCACAGGACTCAGATATTACATCACTCAATGTCTGAAAACTGCCCCATTACCCAGAAAGCACCAGGGTATCTTAGACACTGCACCAAGGTATCCCTTCCGCCCTAATACACAGCCCTTCAACGCTACCGACGCAGAGCCCTGCTCTCTTACAGTATCTTCACTAAGACATCTGCCCTGCACCTGCTGCAATCCTATTTCTACTCACTCTTGGTGTACTCTTCATGACTGTGTATGACCCTTCTATCTGCCCACTCATCAGACCAATGTGCTAGGCCGATATCCCATCACATACCTCCTCCAAACTTAGGAATGTGTACTCAGCCCTCCCTTATTCCTTCCCCATTCACTGGGTTCTGGAACTAAAATCAAGCTTCATGATCTCTCTGATCCTAGAAGCATGAACTTTCAGATACAGTACAGAGCTTAATGTCCTCCATTTTCCATTAACATCATTCCATGATCCACACGCACTCCCCCACACACTCTTCAGTTCCTCTAAATCTGGAATTTAATCCCTTCCCTTTAGTATTTTTTTCCAACTTCTGCACTCTGCCCTTCCTATACTTTCAATGACCTAAAAATTTTGGCCCCTTTAATCTCCCAAGACTCAGTTTTCCAATCTCTCTCGACACTTTGGCAACCCTGATCCTTCCAGGCTTTCAAGCAACCTTTTTCCTAACTTTCTCCACCTGAATAGTCGATTCCTGACCTAAGGGCATCCTACTCCCCCCACTACCCCTATCCAATATACACCTATCCCTTCTAGTCACAGAGGCACCCACACACATCCCCACCCTGACCATCCCATTATAGGAACTATGCATTCTTCCACATCCTCTCCCCCAAAATATCCTGTCTTCCCCCTTCCTTCCCTCCTTTCCCTGCCGACCCCCTTCTCTATATCGGACAAAATCTAGCACCCCAAAACTGTGCCTCTCTCCTTCCATATGTTGTACTCCAGACCTGTATACCTTCTCTAACAACCTACCCCTACCACCTCCCTCAACCGATTTCCCTTCACGGACACACCACCCTCCTCTCCTTCCTTCTCCCCAACTTCCCTCCACACTTGCTGCTCAGAAACGTTTCCTTCCATCTGTCCCCACAGCTCCAAGACTTCCTTCACCCCCTACACCTTTGGCCCTCCATCTCAACACACGCCCCACTCCACTCAAAGTTCCATCCTTTCTACTCTCCCGCTTCATCCATACTTCCAGCAAGAACACCCTCCATTTCACTCGCTTCTCCTGTTACATGCTAAATGCCCCACATGCATCCTGCCCAGACATCTTCCTCCCCATCACCCAACTCCACTGTCCCCACTTCCCTCCCAAACTCCTCAAACTCAGGCTCTGCTCCAACCACCTTCCCCCTTCCACCTTATACTCATCTCCCCAGAGCACCACTACCAGATAGAGACCTGCCTTCTGCCCTCACATGTTATTCCCTGCATGTCCCATCTGTCCCGCCTCAACACCTTCCTGCCTCCCTCCTGTCTACCCTACACACCTCCTGGCCAGACGCCGTCCTCACATCCCTCACAGGTCTCCTGACGCCTCTAGGCCTACCCTCACACACACCTCTTGCCCTAACACCCTCCATTTCCCTCACCACCACTGGAGAGACCCCTATACACCCTCTTGCTCCTTCTCTCCCTTTACATTCACACCCTGTCACATTTCCCCCTACATTTCTGCTCACGTTCGTCCAGTGGCCTTCTTCTACCTGCCCCCACTCCCTGCCCCTCACACACAGCCCCAACCGGGACATCTGCCTCTTCCGTTCCTCCCCAGTCTTCTTCCATTCCCATCGCATTTGCCTCTGCTCTCCCCAAAATCTCCCTCACATCCTCCAGAACCCCAAATACTACCCCCCACCCTCCTGAATGTCCTCCGTCCCTCTCGCACTCGCCCTGGCCCCCCACTCGCCCCCTGAACCTGCCCGAAGGCCCTCACCCTCCACTGGGCCGGATTCCTCCACCCTTCATTCTCCCCCAAATCTGTCCACGCCCTCTGCCTGCTCCCCGAAGCCTCTCCCCCAGCCCCTGCCCCCAATGTCCTCCAACACCTGCCCAGAACCCCTCGCCCTCTAGCTTACCGAGACTCCCCAGCGCCGGTCCCCCCCACACTGTCCACGCCCTCCCCTCGCTCGGGGCCGGACCCCGTCTCCTCGAAGGTGAGGAAGGCTGCCCTTGCCCGAAGCGGCCGGGGCACCGCAGCGGCGGCGGCCACAATGCCAGAGCCACGGGGCCCGGGATTGCTCCCTGCTCTCCGCCCCGGCTGCCGCCGCTGCTAAGGACGCACAACAAACAATGCGGGGCCCGGGCCGGCTCCGCCAACCGCCTCAACCGCCGCCTTAACCGCCGCCCGCCCGGGACGGCCCGCCGCGCAGGCGCCTGCCCCGTCGCCGCAGCCTACCCGCACCGCCGCGCTCGGCCCGCGCCCGGTCCCCGCTCCCGCTCCGCCGCCGCCGCCACCTCGTCAGCCCGCGTCTCTGGCTCCTCAGCCCAGCGGCGGCGGCTGCGGCGGCTGCTGCCCTGGTGGCGCTCGCGGCTCCGGTCTCCGCTTCGGCGGCGGCGGCGGCGAGCACGTGACGCCGCCGAGCGCGCCTATTGGCCGAGCCGGGGGGCGGGCCCCGCGGCTGCTGGGGAACGGAAAGCCCGCCCCCTCGCTCGCCGCGCGCCCCCTCCACGCGCAATCTGCCGCACCTGAGAGCTCCGGCCAGCGCCCGCCGCCACCGTGCCGCGCCGCCGCCTGCGCCAACTGCGCACCTGGGAGCGCGCAGGGAGCACAAGCTAGTGGCGGCCGTATGCACCTGTGAACGGACGCTTACGTAAACTGCGTCCCCGCCTTCCTCCCGGCGCCAGGCTCCCGCCCCGCTGCAGCACCTGAGCCCCGCTGCTCTAGTGGCGTAACTGCTGCGGAGTGGGGACGTGCCGCGCAGGGAAGCAAGCGAAATGAACGGAAACTTCGTAACTTCCGAATCTGGGAGCGGCTCCCCGCGGCCTCCGCGAGCCGGCCTCCTCGGCCTCACGCCCCAGAGCGGGGTTCCCCACAACCCCAGCGGCTACGCAAACTGAGTAAGTGCCGCAGTGCCTCCCCAGGTGGAGGACTGGGGGAGGCCAGTGGGGTTTGACTTGTTAAACGGTTGGATCCCAGCCTCTGCCCACTACACTTAACAGCTGTGTGACCTTGACCGATTACAGAACCACTCTGATCCTCAGTTTCCTGGTCGAGGAAACTGGGACGATAATTCCAGTTTAAGATGGAAAAAGACACTGCGTGTGAATTCTAGCTCATAGGAGGCACTGAACAGAAGTTGCACCTTAGTAAACCACCTCTTCTCCCACCTCTAATGGACCTCCCTGGAACTGAATTTCGGGCCAGGCCTCTCTCACCTCCTTATAGTTGGGTCAGACTTTGGCTAAACACCTACCTGGGTGGTGCTGGGGAAGATACATGAAAGTTTGCTTTTTATTTTACAGTCACTAGCCAGCACCTTCTTGGCACCCACCCAGCATTCTGCCAATAGTGTGGCCTTTACTGAGTACCTGTTGTATGCCAGGTACTGTGCTAGGATGCACAAACGAATGAGAAAAGTCCTTTCTCATTCTCATAAAGGAATTGCCAGCCTGGGGCAGAAACAACCTGACCACCTAGGGTTGGGAGAGCTGGGGGTCCAGGAGAGATCTCCAACAACAGCCCCTTCCAGGCCCCTTCCCATCTTTCTAACATGTCAGACCGAAATATTTTAACAGCTCTGCTTCATTCACTGGGTAAAGTATAAACACTAACTCAACTTAAAAAGCTTTGACGTACTGGCCTTAATTTGCAAGGTACATGCCTTTCCCTTTGCCCCTCCTTCAGGCCAACTTGACCCTGCAGCCACATTGAATGAACTTCAGTGTAGTTGCCGGGTCTGTAACACTTCTGAGCCTCCTGAGCCAACTGCTGAACCCCAAATCCCTTTCTACACCCTCTTCCCAACTCCAACCACCCACACCTTTCTTTAACCCTCCTGAAAAACTCCTTGTGGTTCTTATCAGTCAAGCTCAGGACCTATTCTCTCAGGAGCTTCATGGCTACCTCTGATACATTATCTAAACTCCTTCTGCTTTGCACATAGCCTGTTAAACCTATGTACTTATGGCACTACATTGTAATTGTTTAGCTGTCTGTCTCCTCTCTGGACTGTAAGCATCTTGAGAACAGAGTCATCTTCCTACCTGAGTGGGTAAGGGGAGGACTACACATGCACTTGAGATGAGGTCATTATAGATGGGCTTTACAGGGAGAACGTGAATCTGTTGGAGAAGAGATGCCGCAGCATCAAGATCTGGGTTCAGTGCAGACTAGCTGTGGGACCTTGGAAAGTCAGTCTCCCTATCAGTCTTAGTTTACTCCTCTGTCAAGTGAGACTATAATATTGTATACTTCGTAGAATTGCTATAAGGATTCAATGAGACAATATATCTCAGGCACTCAGTATGGTGCCTGGCACTTGGTAAAATTAAAAAAGTTTTTTAAACAGGAAGACTGCACAGCATTAAGCATTCAATGGTACCTCTTATTCCAATATCTTTATTGTGTTTATAATTCTAAACATTCCTGACAAAAACATGCAAATGATACAAAGGTAAAGAAAGTAAATATTCCTTTTGTGTGCCTCTCCTTTGCTGCCCCACCCTCACACCACACTCAACACCCTCTACCCTTAATCCTACCTTCCAGGGCAGCTAGTGTTAAGTTTTTCATGTCTTACAACGTATGTCCAGAGAAAGAAGGAAGTTGCAGAAAATTGCATATCTATAATGTATATGTAATACCTGGATTCTGCATAAAAGATAGTCAGAAAGGGGTTCTGCCTGGAAAGTAAATTGGGTGTAGGATGGGGGACTAAATACTTCTGCATTGTTCTAATTTTTTAAAGAATACATATATATATATAACATTTTTCGAATTTTTATTGAGGTATATTTATATATCATGAAATACATGCATTTCATGTGTACAAGTCAAGGATTTTTAGTAACTTTACCCAGTAGTGCAACATCAATATAAATCAGTTTTAGAACATTCTACAGATTCTCCATAAATTCCCTCATACCCATTTACTGTTAATCCTCATTCCTATCCCCAGCCACAGGCAACCACTAATCTACTGTCTCTATACGTTTTCTTTTTCTGGATATGTTAAATACATTTTCGAAAAAAAATCAAATAGATGGGTTTTTAAATTAATCTATTTTTATGGTGACATTGTTTAACAAAATCCGATAAGTGTCAGCTGTACATTTTAACAGTAAGGTATATGTATATTTATATTGTGTTCACCTCCCATAGTTAGATTTCTTTCTGTCACCACATATTTGACCCCTTTTACTCTGTCTACCTCCTCCCTCCCCCCTTCAAATAGATGTTTTAGAAAAAAAAGAATAACAGTATCATCCTAATCCCTCCCAGGGATAGTAATTACTGTTAATATTTGTATCTATTGTTTCAAACTTTCCCTATGCATATAATAAATAACTTTCACAAAGTGAGATTATAACATACTTTCAGTTTTGATTTCTTTCACTTAATAATATAAAGTAAATATACCTCTTTTGGTGTCACTGAATATTCTTTTGCATAATGTTGTACCTTAAGAATCATTTAATTAAACCAAGCCCCTATGTTGGGTATTTGGGTCTTTTCTAGTATTTCCACTATTATAAACAGGGGAAGGTAACGAATTCTGTAAAGTTCTAGAATAGAGCTCAGTGAGCTTTGAAATCACACTTAAATTCAAATATTAGCAGTTCCTGAGGTTCCCCACAACCCCAGCGGCTACGCAAACTGAGTAAGTGCCGCAGTGCCTCCCCAGGTGGAGGACTGGGGGAGGCCAGTGGGGTTTGACTTGTTAAACGGTTGGATCCCAGCCTCTGCCCACTACACTTAACAGCTGTGTGACCTTGACCGATTACAGAACCACTCTGATCCTCAGTTTCCTGGTCGAGGAAACTGGGACGATAATTCCAGTTTAAGATGGAAAAAGACACTGCGTGTGAATTCTAGCTCATAGGAGGCACTGAACAGAAGTTGCACCTTAGTAAACCACCTCTTCTCCCACCTCTAATGGACCTCCCTGGAACTGAATTTCGGGCCAGGCCTCTCTCACCTCCTTATAGTTGGGTCAGACTTTGGCTAAACACCTACCTGGGTGGTGCTGGGGAAGATACATGAAAGTTTGCTTTTTATTTTACAGTCACTAGCCAGCACCTTCTTGGCACCCACCCAGCATTCTGCCAATAGTGTGGCCTTTACTGAGTACCTGTTGTATGCCAGGTACTGTGCTAGGATGCACAAACGAATGAGAAAAGTCCTTTCTCATTCTCATAAAGGAATTGCCAGCCTGGGGCAGAAACAACCTGACCACCTAGGGTTGGGAGAGCTGGGGGTCCAGGAGAGATCTCCAACAACAGCCCCTTCCAGGCCCCTTCCCATCTTTCTAACATGTCAGACCGAAATATTTTAACAGCTCTGCTTCATTCACTGGGTAAAGTATAAACACTAACTCAACTTAAAAAGCTTTGACGTACTGGCCTTAATTTGCAAGGTACATGCCTTTCCCTTTGCCCCTCCTTCAGGCCAACTTGACCCTGCAGCCACATTGAATGAACTTCAGTGTAGTTGCCGGGTCTGTAACACTTCTGAGCCTCCTGAGCCAACTGCTGAACCCCAAATCCCTTTCTACACCCTCTTCCCAACTCCAACCACCCACACCTTTCTTTAACCCTCCTGAAAAACTCCTTGTGGTTCTTATCAGTCAAGCTCAGGACCTATTCTCTCAGGAGCTTCATGGCTACCTCTGATACATTATCTAAACTCCTTCTGCTTTGCACATAGCCTGTTAAACCTATGTACTTATGGCACTACATTGTAATTGTTTAGCTGTCTGTCTCCTCTCTGGACTGTAAGCATCTTGAGAACAGAGTCATCTTCCTACCTGAGTGGGTAAGGGGAGGACTACACATGCACTTGAGATGAGGTCATTATAGATGGGCTTTACAGGGAGAACGTGAATCTGTTGGAGAAGAGATGCCGCAGCATCAAGATCTGGGTTCAGTGCAGACTAGCTGTGGGACCTTGGAAAGTCAGTCTCCCTATCAGTCTTAGTTTACTCCTCTGTCAAGTGAGACTATAATATTGTATACTTCGTAGAATTGCTATAAGGATTCAATGAGACAATATATCTCAGGCACTCAGTATGGTGCCTGGCACTTGGTAAAATTAAAAAAGTTTTTTAAACAGGAAGACTGCACAGCATTAAGCATTCAATGGTACCTCTTATTCCAATATCTTTATTGTGTTTATAATTCTAAACATTCCTGACAAAAACATGCAAATGATACAAAGGTAAAGAAAGTAAATATTCCTTTTGTGTGCCTCTCCTTTGCTGCCCCACCCTCACACCACACTCAACACCCTCTACCCTTAATCCTACCTTCCAGGGCAGCTAGTGTTAAGTTTTTCATGTCTTACAACGTATGTCCAGAGAAAGAAGGAAGTTGCAGAAAATTGCATATCTATAATGTATATGTAATACCTGGATTCTGCATAAAAGATAGTCAGAAAGGGGTTCTGCCTGGAAAGTAAATTGGGTGTAGGATGGGGGACTAAATACTTCTGCATTGTTCTAATTTTTTAAAGAATACATATATATATATAACATTTTTCGAATTTTTATTGAGGTATATTTATATATCATGAAATACATGCATTTCATGTGTACAAGTCAAGGATTTTTAGTAACTTTACCCAGTAGTGCAACATCAATATAAATCAGTTTTAGAACATTCTACAGATTCTCCATAAATTCCCTCATACCCATTTACTGTTAATCCTCATTCCTATCCCCAGCCACAGGCAACCACTAATCTACTGTCTCTATACGTTTTCTTTTTCTGGATATGTTAAATACATTTTCGAAAAAAAATCAAATAGATGGGTTTTTAAATTAATCTATTTTTATGGTGACATTGTTTAACAAAATCCGATAAGTGTCAGCTGTACATTTTAACAGTAAGGTATATGTATATTTATATTGTGTTCACCTCCCATAGTTAGATTTCTTTCTGTCACCACATATTTGACCCCTTTTACTCTGTCTACCTCCTCCCTCCCCCCTTCAAATAGATGTTTTAGAAAAAAAAGAATAACAGTATCATCCTAATCCCTCCCAGGGATAGTAATTACTGTTAATATTTGTATCTATTGTTTCAAACTTTCCCTATGCATATAATAAATAACTTTCACAAAGTGAGATTATAACATACTTTCAGTTTTGATTTCTTTCACTTAATAATATAAAGTAAATATACCTCTTTTGGTGTCACTGAATATTCTTTTGCATAATGTTGTACCTTAAGAATCATTTAATTAAACCAAGCCCCTATGTTGGGTATTTGGGTCTTTTCTAGTATTTCCACTATTATAAACAGGGGAAGGTAACGGATTCTGTAAAGTTCTAGAATAGAGCTCAGTGAGCTTTGAAATCACACTTAAATTCAAATATTAGCAGTTCCTGATTCATCCTTTCATTGCACAAATATTTACTGAGAGCCTACTATGTGCTAGTCCCTAGGGACACAAAAGCAAGCAAACAACTGCACAACCCTCCCCTTGTGGGGCTATAGGCCAGTGGGAGAGACGTACGTTATCATATAATAACCCTGAATGGCCTACAGAGAACAGAGTAGCCAATGGAGGTGGGGAGGTAGGGTCCTTAAAGGCGCTCTGAGGAGGCATCTTTGGAGCATATCCTTGGCACAGAACTGTGCCATTCTTATAAAAGGCATCTAGTAAAGGGACGTGGACTGGCTCTCCTGCATGACAGTGTGCAGCCTTTCACAGTTCCCGGTGCCTTCATATGCTTAGCTCTTTTGATCTTCTCACCTCCCCACTGGAGAGAAGAAAACAAAGAATATTGAGGCACAGAGAAGGAAGTGAATTGCCCAAAGTTACCAGATCGGGAAAGGGTACAGCTGAAACTGGACTCTCGTCTGACTTCTAGTCCAGTGCTCTTGGTCCCAAATGACACTGCCCTTTTTAAAGGGTGCTCATCTTTGAAGAACGACATCGAGACAGGCAGAAAACATGTAGAGCTGCGCTATACAGTACAAGAGACACTAGCCATATGTGGCTATATAAATTTAAATTAATTAAAATTAAATAAAATTTTAAATTCAGTTTCTCAGTTGCATTAGACATGTTTTAAGTGCTCCATAGCTATGTATGGCTAGTGGCTACTATATTGCATGGCTCTGATATAAAACATTGTTACAGATAGTCCTTTTGGCCAGTGCCGACCTAGAGGAACATAATAATAATTATAGAGTAGTCATAGTAGTAATACCTTACTGTATTATTTTCCAAAGCACTTTCTCTGGGAGGTAGAGAGGTTGATATGGTCTCCCTTCATTTCTCCACCCCTCCCCAACCAGCTTTATAGAAAGAAGCTAAAGACAGAAAGGTAGCTAGTCTTGCTGTGGGAGAGGGATAGGACATAAGGGATGTGACATCCTTCAACTTCCTGCCATCATGTTTCTAAATGTACCTACATCTCTAGCCATTCTCTCCTCCTCCCCTCCTTTTACAAAAACCAGCTCCTCTCAACAAAGGCCAGGTGCTTTTACTGTGCCTGGATGCCCTCCTTTTCTACCCTCTAAGCAACTTCACTCCTTAATCTGCCCCTTCTCTGTTATGGTCAGCCTCTCCTTCCCTTTCTATTATTACCCAGTCTTCCATTCAAGAAAGGAAAGAAAGGAAGGCGGGGAGGGGAGGGAGGAAGGGAAGGAAGAAACAAGATACCCAGGTGATCACATATACCATACAGTTTGAGAAGCACTGACCTAAAATCAACAGCTACAGAAGCCAACTGGAGACTCAGATACCAGAACAGAATTGCTGTTGCTGACATGATGTTCTGAAATGGGGGAAAACTCTTGGTAGCGTCTGAACACAAATATAATTTTCAATCACTTTGCATACTATTTGCCTCACTAAAATATTAAAATCATGCTAGAATGTATTTTGTTTTTATATGAAAAATGGACTTAGTTGTTAGGCTCAGATAATTGTATATAGGACTTTCACCTACATAAATGCACAGTGTGACATCTAGCATTTGTGGCTTACCCCCAATAAATGCCATTATGACTACCCAAACTCCACCACGAATGTCCAGAAGCCCCAAGTAAAAACTATGGCCCTAGGCTCTCATTCAACGGCCTATTCAGGATTTGTTTGGATGTTTCACACGCTACTCAGCTGCCTATTAACTGCCAGATCTTTCCTCTAAACCCCAAACCCATTTCCCCAACTGTTTCTCGTTTCAGTTCTCTTATTGAGGCTGTCATAGCTACAGATATTGAATGCTCAGAAGACTAAAGGTCTCATGTGGGCAGAATGGGTTTGTTTTGTTTTCTTTGTATCCCTTAATATGGCGCCAGGTATATAAGAGTCACTTAATAAATATTTATTGAATGAATACCCAGCAGATCTTCCCATTCTCCTTTCTCAAGTAACAAACCCAATGCAGTGTGGAAGGAAAGGAATTGACAAGAACAGGGGTTCCTGGTCAGGAAGTCCCCACTTGTTACAGAATTTCTTCTATTATCCTTGATACTTCAATCAGTGCAAGATAAAAAACAGCCCAGAGCTACTTCTAAAACTGTCCCACCAAAGTTCTCTCAAGCAGAGTAGTCTGAGGCAGCCTCCCTGTAGGTCTGGGGCTGAGGCCCAAATTCATCCATCATCCTTGCACATAAAATCTCCTTGAAGTCTCATATTTTATCTTTAAAATCCATGCCAACTTCACCATTTATTCACATGTTTGTTTTAACAAGAAAATAATGTTTTTAATGATATCCCTTTAGGAGAAAAATTCAAAGCCTATTTTTCTAACTCTTCAAGCAGAAACTCACACTCTAGGAAGATTTCCTTATCCTGTGATTCCGAGTATTTGCTAGCACATCACTAACTAGCTCTGGTGGTAACTATACTAACAGCCAGTATTTACTGAGCACTTATTGTATGCCATGTGGTATATTACGCACTTAACATGCATTATGTCTTTAATCTTCGAAACAATCCCATGAAGTAGATACAATTTTCATCTTAATTTATAGGCGAGGATACTAAGGCTTTGAGAAGGTAAGTAACTTGCACTACATCACAGAGCTGATAAGTTGAAGACCTGGGACCCAACTCAGTGCTCGCAATCACTGTGCTGTCCACCCCAGTTTGAAAAGCCAGCTTCTAGACTTTGTAAACAAGAAAGCCTTCAGACAGCAGGAGGGCTCTAAGAAATTACTCAGCCCTAGTATTCTGCAAAGCAGGGAAAGTTATGAGGTCTCTGGATCTCTGGGTGGACACACTTTCAGGGTCCACAAGTTTCTAAACACGTATCTTGGCTTCAGTTACAATCTACAAGTAATAATAACATAAGCATATTCTGGATCACTAGAACAGCCACCTTGTAAATGATTCCTGGCAACCAAAATGTAGTGTTCGTGTTGGTGCAAAGAGATTGCCTGAAGTGACGAGTGCAACTTAAATGCAGATGCTAAGACTAGGGGTCAAAGTTTCAAGCCAGCAAGAGATTGTTTCCCTTAAAACGCTCTCTCTCAACTACAGGTCATTTTTTTCCAGCTCCCACCCCAGGACATTTAGCGATATCTGGAGACATTTTTAGTTGTAACTAGCATCTAGTGGGTAGGGACCAGGGATGCTGCTAAACATCCTACAATATACAGGACACCTTCCCGCCGCCCTCCCTCCCCCATAACAAGGGATCATCTGGCCCAAAATGCCAATAGTGCTGGGGTTGAGAAACCACACTTTAGCAGCATTTCTATGTGGGAAAAGAGAACAGAGTAGAGGAGAAAGGATTGGAAGTGAGGCTTTTCGAAAGAAACTTTGTTAGATAGCTTCGACTTAGAAATCTTGTAAATGATTCATGTAAATATTTAAATCAGTAAATCATGTTAATTTAAAATAATCCGTAAATTTAGAAAAAAACAAGCCAAAACAAGAACATAACTTTATGTGAGGTTAGTAACATGACCACGCAGAAAAAAATAACTATTCCAATTGATGTTAAAACAAAGTATTTTGACGACATATCTTCAATGAAATATATTCTAAGGATAAAGGGGGAAAAAAAACAACAACAACAAGACATCTTAAACTTCTCTCAATAGTACTACTGCTATATGAAAAAATGTCTACCATGGGATAAAACGTTTTAGAAATTACATCAACATTGTTAGGACCCAAGATTTTCAAGACAAAAGAGATACAAATATAATATCAAAGAAATTGAGTAAAAAAACTTATAATCTTAAATTTGAATTAGAACTATCGACATTGCTATTCAATTCTCTCTTGGAAATATCATAAAAACTGGAGGGTTTTCCTTAAAAAATATTAAGCATTTATTCTGCCTTCCATTATGATCTATATTTCAGGGGAACCAACTAACTCTAGAGGATAAGGAAAAGTTATACAGAAGAATTTCAGCTAATAAATCAGAAAGAATACTAAGATTAGATCATCACCATTTAGCAGACCCTAATAATATACCTGATTAAGGCAACAATTATCAATAGACAGTAAAACCTTTGAACAAAAGGCTGATAGGAAACTTTTCAATGAAGAAATAAGGGTGTCACCACCTAAATTCTTTGATAACTGTTAGCATAAAGAAAAAGTGAAATGAACATTCTATGCCTCCTGATGAGACACATTCTAAAGTACACAGCACCTCTATCCTGAACAAAAAGGTTTAACCTGAATCCAATAAACTCTTTAAATAAAACTTATCATCTACAGGAAGTATAGGGGCTAGAGGTACCAGTAAAAATGACACCTAAAGGAAGCAATCAGCCCAATTCAGAATGTGGAATCTTCTACAGAACAACTGTCCCAGCTACTTCAATAAGTAAAAAGTATGAAACAGAAAAGTAGAGTTGAGAGGAGAAGAAAGGACTATTCTAGATTAAAAGTAACTTTAAGAGCTTTAAGAGCCAAATAATTGACGTCCTTATATCTCCATTTGAACAAACTACTAGTAAAAAGACATTTTTTGGACAATCGTGGAAATTTGGATATGTACTATACGGTAGATGCTATGAAGGAATTATTGTTGATGATGTTAGGTGTCGCAATGGCCTTGTAGTTATGTGATTAAAGTTTCTTTTTTAAAGCTGCACACTGAAGTATTTAGAATGGGGTTGCATGATAAAATACAATGTTGCATGGGACATACTTATACTAAAAATTATTTATAGTTATCAAATTTAACTTAGTATCCTGTATTTTCATTTGCTGAATCTGGCAATCCTTAGGAGTGAGATGATATGATGTCATATTCAGGAAGAAAAAAAAGAGGGGGCATAAATTAAAGTATGGCAAAATGGAAATGATTGTAGAAACTAGATAAAGGGTACATGAAGTTCCATTGTACTCTCCACGATTGAGTATGTTCGGAAAATTTCATAATAAAAGATTTTTAAATGGAGAAATTAATATATTATTCAGGTTTGAGAAACAGTGGTCTAGCCCAATTCCCTTATTCTCAGAAAAGTAAACTAAAGCCCAGAGAAGGGAGGTGAGTTGCCTAAAGTTAGACAGCGACTGAGTGGCAGAGCTGAGACCCAACTGCAGGCCTCCTGACTCAGGATCGAGGCTGCTTTCATTTCCACAAAGTGGACAGACAAAGGCAGTGCTAGGTGTTTCAGGCTACAAGCCTGGGTGGCATAGCACCACTCACTGAGCTAGCATGCTCAAGGTTGGGAGAACGTGTCCAGCTGTAGCACCTATGGGACATGTGCTGGAGCAGTACGTGGTCAGTTCTGGAACACCTCTTGACATTGTTTCATCTTCCAAAAGGAAAAGAATACTATTAATCTTCAAGTCGACATGAGCATTAAAATGAAAAGTACCTAGCTCAGTGTCTGGTCTTAGCAAAGATCAATGAAAATAGATGGCATTCTGGTTATTGCTGTGTAACAAAACCACCCTAAAACTTGCTGGCTTAAAACAACAATTCATTATTATTTCTCATGATCCTGGAGGTTGAAGGGGCTTAACTGGGTGCTTGTCACTTGGGGTCTTTCATGCAGTTGCAGTCAGACGACAGCTGGGGTTGGATTCATCTGAAAGCCCAGTGGGCTAAACGTCCAAGATGCCGGCCGTTGGCTGGGGAGCTCAGTTGAAATGTCAGTTAGGCTACGTATATGTCGCATCTTCATATGTCGTGGGATTTTCATAGCGATAGCTTTTAAAGACTCTTAAAGACTAGTCCAAGGACTGGCCCGCATCACTTTCCTTGTGCTCAACTAGTCAAAGTAGACACAGGCCAGACAGATTCAAGGGGGTGGAGGTATAGGCCCCATGGAGGAGTGCTGTGCCTGTCCAGGGAGAAAAGGAACTGATGGTCCATACGGGGAGGAGACAAGCTACGTAGACGGGTACGGTGACACTACTGAAGAGTGGGGACATGGCTTTTCCCCTGTTCACAGCATCGGTTAAACCCCACTCAAATCCATCCCCTTCTCTCCATCCTTTCCGCCATTATCTTAGTCTACCTCTGAGAGAGTGGCGGCCTCAGCTTCCCTCATTCTGTTATCAGATAATTGCCGCATGCTCCCTGAGAGTTTTCCAGAAGACCAGAGAGCCAAGATAAAATGTGCAACTTAGTAAGGTGAGACTACTCACTGACTCACTGAAACATTTAAAGGAAAGAATTGCCAGGTCCTCTGATTCTGCCACCGCTGGTCACTATGTTCCTTTCCAAAGCTCACTTCTTAAAAAGAGGTCACAGAATTCGTCCTTGCTGAATCCCAGCGAGTTTGGATTTCTTTAAAAATAGCTTGTTCTTCAAGTGCAAAAAATAACATCTGAGACGTTTGTTTAAGTGTGAAACACACCTTTGTCATGACTCAGTACAGGCTGCACAGAAGTTTATTAAACTTTCCAAAAAGAAAAATTTCCTCTCGAAGCTTGGGAATGGGGAGGGGTAAGAAAAAAGGTGGAGCAGTGAGAAAAGCAGTAAAAGGATCTTTCTCATCTCTGTGGCTTTCACATGCCACTCTCTCCATCTTGAATGTCCTTCCTCCTCTAGCCTGCCTGATAATGTTCTTGTCCTCCTTGAAGCCTAATTTAAATTTCACCTCCCCAAAGCCTTCTCTGACCCCTTCAGGCAGAGTTACTCACACCCTCTTTGTTCTCAGAACACTTTGTACATGTCTTTATTATTAGCACGTTGTATTAAAGCTGTCAGTTTACAGGTCTGTGTCCCTTCTTAGACCGTGAACTTCTCATCAGCTGGGACGCTGCGTGAATCATCTGTGAGCCCCTGTGCCTGGCACCGATGGGATGTTGGGAGAGGTTGTTGATAAGAGATGGTGTCACTGAGAGAGCTTTAAATCCTTTCATTCCCCACTTCTACTTTGCAAATGCCTCCTGACTCTTTCCACACCTTCCTAAGCCAAATCTTTCAATCCACCTGCGTCTGAGCCCATATGCTCCGCCTTCCCCTGGATACAATGGAAGAACTGTCCTCCCCACTACCCAAGGCCAGCTGCTCCCTGTGTCCACCAGATCACATGCCCTTTGTTCCTGCAATTGTCCCTCTTTCACTTGCATCGGTGATTATTTTCCCTTTCTAGTAAATTATTTCTACCAACATACAAGTACTCTGTACTTTTTCTCAACATGTGCGCACACACATGCGCACACACACGCACACACACACACACACACACACACACACAGAGCCTCATTTCTCTGCTATTATCCTATTCTCTCCTCAACCCACTCCACTCTGCTCCATTTAATCCTGAGATCACCAGTGACTTCCGAATTGCCAAACCCAATCAGTTCTTTCTCTGCCTCGACTTACCTGACTGCTCGGCGCCGTTCAAAACCAGCGATCTCATCCTTCTGGAAACCCTTTCTTCTTCGGCTTCCAAGATTCCACACCCCCTTCCCATCTTCCTGCCTCACTGGTCACTCCTTCTCAATCTCCTTGAGCTGGATCCTCATCCTCGACCTACCTCTCAATGTTGGAAGTGCCCAGTCTTCAGATCTTACTATCAAACTCACTCCCGAAGTGGTCCATCCAGTGTTAAGGTTTGATGTAGGCCTCGATAAAAAAAAAAAAATAAAGAAAAACAAATAAATAAAACACCCAGATTTATGTCTGCAACCCTAACCTGGACTCCAGACTCAATGGCTGACCACCTACCCAGCATCTTCACTTGAAGATCAAAAAGGCATCTCATATTCAAAACCAAACTCGTGATTCCCTTCAACACATTTATTTCTTTCTCAGGGTCCCCCATATCTCAGTAAAAAGCACCAAAATTCACCTAGTTACTCAAGCCACAAGCTTTGGACTTCTTCTTAATCTGTCCTCCCATACCCATATGCAATATTTCAGTACATTCTATTGGCTGTGCCTTCAAAATATACCTAGAATCTGACATCTATTCACCACTTTCTCTCTACAACAATTGTTGAAACAATGACCTCCTAGTTGGTCTCCAACCTTTGGTCTTTCCATCTTTTTCAACCTAGTAGCTAGAATGAGTCTTTTGAAACAAAGGATCATGCTCAGTCTTGCACACAACTTCCCAATGGCTTCTCCCTTTACACTCGAAATAAAATCCCAAGTCTTTATCCTGCTCTACAAAGTCCCACATGCTTTGATCCCTGCCTGCCTCTCCTCTGTCATCATCTTTCACTCTCGCTCTCACTCACTCTGCCCCAGCCACACTACACTCCCTGCTGTTTCTCAAACAGATGAAGTGTGCTCCTGCCTCAGGGCCTTTGCACATGCTATTTTCACCCTCCAAATATTTGCATGGTTCACTTCCTCACTTCATTCAGCCTTTATTTATTCAATAAAGGGGCCTAAAATAGTCCTCTCTAATCCCTTACCCCACTTTATGTTTCCTCACAGCACTTTTGAATTTCACATTATATGGTGTATTGATTTGCTTTTTACTGTACACCTCCCTACCCTCTGGACCGTAAGCTCCACAAAAGCAGTACTACTCTGCCATTGTCGGTTACAGCTTTATCCCCAGTGCCTAGAAAAGTGCCTGGTATACAGGAAGTGTTCAATAAATTATTGAATAAATGACTATCACCCTGACTGAATGGATGAGTTCACTTCTCTCTAGTGCCCCTGCCTTAGGCCAGGCTTCAGGATCTTCCATCTGTGTGGCAGACTGCAAAATATGGCTACAAATTCCTCCTATCAGATGCATCTCCCTGGCGATGGGACTTTGCCATGCCACCTGTCAGGAGGTGGAGCCTATTTCCCCACCCCCTGAATCTGTGCTGGCCTTGTGAATTGCTTTGGCCAATGGAATGAGGCAGAAGTAACATTATATGACTTCCAAGGCTAAGCCTTAAGCGACCTCGCAGTTTCTACCACAGTCTCTTGCAGAGAAGAACTCTTCTCATGCTGAGAAGAATTCAAGGATGTAAGACCATGCGGAGAGAGGTGCAGCTGTTCCAGCTAGCCTAGCCCCCAGCCAGCCCTCCAAACGAATGCAGCTGCATGAAGGAACGTAGGCAAGAAGCAAGAGAAATAAATCATTGCTTTAAGCCACTAGATTTGGGGGCTGTTTTGTTATATAGCAACAGATAACTGATACCATCTGGATGGCTGCAGGGGCCTCCACTCTAGATTCTCTTCCTCCAGCTCCACTCCACAGGTCACCAGAGTGGTCAGTCTAACTTGAAGTCACACTGGATTAACAGTTTTGTTAAAAGTCTTCTGCAGCTCCCCAGCTTCCAGGATGATGCCGAGCCTCCGTGTTGCACTATATGCAACCCTCCATGATCCAGCCTCTGCAGACCTCTTCAACCACATGCAGATGACACCCTCTGTGGGGTAGGTCCCTGCTGGGAAGAGCAGTTCTCAGACTCTCTGTGCATCAGAATTACTTGGGGAGCTTTGAAAAAAATTCCAGTGCTTGGGCTCCTCCCTAAGACTCAGATTCAATTGGTCTGAAATGGGACCCAGGCAACAGTATTTTTGAAAAGCTCCCAGAGGAGATGCTAATGTGTGGTCAGGGTTAAGAACCATTGAGCCAGAGGATCTAAAAGTGTATTTTAAAATTGCTGATCTTGCCTTCAAGGAAATTCAAAAGCTTCAAGGAAAGATTAAATTATACTCAGTGCCCTTTTAGCATTAAGTAAGCAATATTATGTTCTAAGTTTTGGGAAATTGGTAATAGACTCTATGAGAACATTCTTTAGTTATTCGAAACTATCAATACTTTATTTCCGCAATTCTAAGACACACTCCTCTCCTATTTAAATGTTTCTGAAATCGGGCTCCATCTTATTATTACATGTGTCCATTTAATGTTACTTTATTTCATGAAAAAGAAAAAAACAATAATTAGATTAAAAGTGTGTCTTACTGTCACTGGCGATCACAAGCAAGAAAACATCCTTCCCGGAGAGAGCTCCGTGCGTGTGCAAAGTGCCATAGCCTCTTTGATCCCCATTGATCCTCCCATCAACCTGGTGAGTGGAGCTCCTTAACTTCACTTAAAGTATAATGACTACTACGATTTATTGAGCATTTACCTTGGGCCAGACACTGTTCTAAATACATTGCAAATACCATCTCATTTAAGCCTCATCAATCTGAAACGTGACCTTCTTTTATGCTCAGGGAAGCTGAGGGCTGGAGAGGTTAAGTCAGTTGCCCACGGTCACCCAGCAGGGAGGCTTGTGGCATGTGACTACAGTCCACGGGGACTCTGAGCATGCTGCGGGATTGTCAAGAGATGGTCCTCCCTGCTTATTCCTCAGAATGAAGGGCTGATACCTTAACATGGCGTTCAATGCCTTTCACAATCCGTCCCAAACCTATATTGCAATGGTAACGAAAAATTCAGAGCCCCAGGTAAAGAACAATCATCAGCTAAGAAGAATTCCAATAATTGAGGGCCCACTATGTGCCAAGCATGTCACACATATTATCTCTGAGCCTCCTAAAAACCTGTGTGAGGATATTTGTAAGGGATGTGAGTCGGTTTTGCTATTAAGCTCTCTCCTCTTTCTTCTGGATTCTTCTTTAGGTATCACCTTGGTCCTATAGCTTGAAGTCTTGGTTAGGTGTCAATCAAGACGCCCCACCTTCCCCTGGCCAAGGAGTATGTGAGTGACCCTAGCTAGGCCCATCACATTCTCTAGGGATACAAACTTCGAACAGAGCCAGGCCCAGTCAGAAAAATTGAGTATAACTGAATCATCCTCCCAGAGACAAGGCCCTGTCAATAATATTCGATGAGAGTTTAGACTGCAAGGCACTGTGATACGTGTTGTACAGATATTAATTCATTTAATTCTTGCAACAGTCCTATAAAGTAGGCCCTGATACACTCTCTACCTTCTCTATCTGGCAGATGAACAATCTGAGGCAACAGCACAAGGCCATACAGCCTTTATGAGCAGAGTAAGAGCCAAACCCAGACGGCCCCACTCCGTGACCACATGTGTCACCAGTAACTTCATAGCTTCTCAGTTATAGTCTTCCTTAGGTTCTGTCCCCTGGACCTTTTCTTTCTGAGCCTGGATTTATGTCCTTCCCTCTAAGTCAGTCATCTGCCATGCAGCCTTCTAATAAATTCCCTTTCCATTCATGAGCCAGAGTGGGTATCTGTTGCCTGTGACTAAGAAACCCTAACTAACTGAAGTATCATTATTCCTGCTTACAGGTCAGGAGTCTGAAGCTCTGGGGAGGTTAGGAACTAAAATCATTAGCTAGAATAATAATGATGATACTAGTAATAGTAGCTAGCATTTATTCGAATTGTTTAGCACTTAATGAGTGCTTACTGCAAGGCCGGCTCTGTACTAGGAGATTTACATAAATTACTTCATTTAAACTTCACAGCCCTACAAGATCAAGCTGTTTTTATTGAAATATAATTCACATGCCATAACATTCATTCTTTTCAAGTGTACGAGTCAGTGTTTTTTAGTGTATTCACAAAGTTGTGTACCCATGACCACTGTCTAATTCCAGAACATTTTCATCACCCCAAAAGAAATCCAATATCCACTAGCAGCCATTCTCTATTCTTTCCTCAGGTAACTACTAATCTACTTTCTGTCTCTGTGGATTTGCCTATTCTGGAGTGGCCTTTGCCTATGGATTTGCCTATTCTGAAAATGGAATCATACAATATGTAGTCTTTTATGGCTGGCTTTTTTTATTTGGCATAGTGTTTTCAAGAGTCATCTATGTCGTAGCACATATCAGTACTATACTCTTTTGTTGCAATATAAAAGTTCATTGTATTTTGTTTATCCATTCATCAGCTGATGGAGATTTGGGCTGTTTCCACTTTACAGCTGTTATAAATAATGCTACTATGAAAATCTGTGTACAAGTTTTTTTTTGTGTGTGGACATCGTTTTCATTTCTCTTGGGTAAACACCTAAGAGTGGAATTAATGGGTCCTACGGTAACTCTGTGTCTAACCTTTTGAGGAACAGGGTAGACTATTATTACCCTTGTGTTATGGTTAAGGAAATGAGGTTAGGTTGCTCAGAGCCACACAGCTAAGAAGTGGTGCCTGGGCTTTGAGTCTGGTCTGGCGGTCACAGGAACAGACATCACTGCTCACCCTGAGGAAAGCAATCTTTGTTCTAAAAACAATCACTAACGGTGTGGGATTTTCCAGAATTTTTGACACTTGAGGAAGTTAATGCCATTTCAACACTCAGAAAAGCACAATTTCATCATCATTGTAGCCACCATCATCATCATCTGCTACCATTTGTTGAGTGCCTACTGTTTCTCGTATGTTACATACTATTTGTTTAAAATTTTAAAACAGAGAAGCCTAATAGGGGCTTGGGGGTCAGAAAGCTCCCAGGTTTGTGTTCTGCTCTGCCATTTAGGCAAGCAATGTAACCTCTCTGAGCCCCAGTGTCTTCATCTGTAAAAGGAGGACAATAATAGTAACTATCTTATGGAATGAGTGTGAGGTTACATGAGTTGGCACAGTAAGAGAGCAACAAATGCTAGTTTAACAAGAGCTTGCAAAAACCCTCTATAACCCATCTCCCCCACACACTGAACAGATGAGAACACTGAGAGATTTGATGTCACCTGTCCAGAGTCCTAAAGATAGGGGTGGCAAAAATGATGCATTTTATTTCATCTTTGCTGCTTCTGTTATTGGTCTATCCCTTGCTCTCCCCACTCCATCCCTGGACCACTCTGACACCTGGGATTTCTCCATCCTGCCCTCCTTATAAAAACTGAGTAAATGCTATCTTTTGGGGACCTGACTAATTCCCTGCTCATACCCCGTCCCCCCGTCCTACATTAGACTGTCTTTGTCTCCCAGGGCAGCTCCCCTGGAATTCTGGCTGCAGCTTTCACTTCTCAGTACCTAGATGCTATGTATGCTCTAGGAAGACAACTTGGTGGAGTGGAGAGAGGGTTGGCTTTGGGGTCCTGAGTTTGATTTCTAGCTCCGTCACTTAGACAAGTGGCTTAATTCTCCTGATTCTCAGCTTCCTCAAATGTCAAGTGGGAACAATGGTTATACTTTGTGGGATTGCTGTGAATATTTGAGAATGTATGTAAAGCACCTGGTCCAGGTACCTGGTGACCACAGGTGCTCAATAAATGCTCATTATTCTTCTCTAGCCCTGTTCCCCTCTTGGGGTGGCAAAGAGAGGCTGAGGCTTCTGGAAGACAAAGCTCAAAGATTGAGTCCACAGGGATGGAGAAACAGCTTGGCAGCTGGAGTGAGAGCAAGGGATGTTTCTGGGGTGGCAGAGATCAAAGGCTAAATTATGCAGATTATTCCTTTGTTCCTTGTAGTTTGCACTTGCTTTGGTGCCTCCTGGGGTGTGAGGAGAGGCAAACTCACACCATATGCACAAGATACACAAAAGCATCATCTGAAAACATACATACAAACCTAGATGCACATAAAAAACCACGTCAGACACACATAAACACACACAGTCATGGGCATGTATGTAAAATGTCATCCAAAAACATACTCATCTACATGCTCAGGCAGTCATTCAGAAGCTCACGTGCTCATTAACTGTGTAAATGCACAACCTTGAGGGTTCATGCAAACACATACATGCAGCCAGGCACACACATGTTCACAACCGTAAGCCCACAGGAGCATGCACACAAATGCTTATCTGCGTGTACACACATTCTCTTTTCAAATTCCTAACTCTAAATAGAAGCATAAGCTGCAACATATGTGCCTCCCTGTCGTTCAGGGAGAGGAGGCTTTAGAAAGACAGCTTTGCAAAATAATGTAGAGAAGCTGGCAGGGGTTCCAAGCAGGGCAGGGAAGGTTGAAGGCATGGAGACTGTCCAGCACCTGGGTGAAAGGGAACAGGGGATAAGACTGGTCTTTTTAGGGGGAAGAGACAACCCCTGAGGCCACCTACTGTCAACCTGAATCCAGATTAACCAAAGGCTTGTGCCACGGGCTCCCAGACTTATTGATCACCAAGGCTATTCGATATGAACACTTAGCACCTCCAATAGGTCAGGCACTGTTCTAAGCCCTGTACATGGATTAACTCATTTAATCCTCCAGAAAAATAATCCTCAACAATACAAGAGCTATTAATATTATTATTATTCTCAATTTTAAGACTGGGGGAACTGAGGCAGAGTACCTGCCCCCTCCAAATGATGGGACACCCAGATTCTGGCTTGATCTCCAACTTCTGAGTACCTCTCTAGACTTGTTCATCTCCAGATCTGCCATCTCCAGATTCCCTGCTGGCTAGCCCCCTCCTAACTCCTGGAGACTCTGCTGAACCTCCTTTGCTCTCATTCATTCATTCATCACCATGCAGAACATGAATCATTTATTCATACTGATGGTACATACTAGAGAACGCTAATACAGTCTGGGGGCTGGAGGTGAGGACAGGGCGAGTCCAAGACCCATCTCACTGGGGAAGTGACTTTTTTTTTACAGCTTGGTTGAAGTGTAATTAATATGCATTAAAATGCACATATATTGAAAGTGTGCAGTTTGATGCATTTTGATGTATATTATGCCCATAAACCATCACCACAATCAAGATAATAATCACAACTATCATCTCCAAAAGTAAGTAGTGACTTTTAAGTTGAAACGTGAACCAGAAGTTGCCAGGTCATGGGGGACTGAGAAGGGAAGAATATTTCAGGGAGAAGGAACCCTTCCAGCTATGGAAAGAAAAAGCAAATTTCAGCTGAGAAACTGAAAGAAGCTCTGAACTGCTGGAGTGCAGGATTGGGACTTGAAGAGGGGGAGCAGACAAAAGGGGGTGGAAGCAGTTCCAAGGGGTCAGATTACTGTGAGCCTGCCCTGGGCGTTCTTGCTGTCTAGGCCTCTCCCAGCCTCCCCATCCTGCTACAGGTCAGACTGGTCCCCAGGATGAAGGCAAATAGAAGCAAGTGTTTTTTCCATCAACCAAGAGAGCAGGGCTCTCCCTCACGCAGGGAGGCTGCTGTAGACTATTTCTAGAGGCTAACCCTGCAGAAGCCGTGGGAGCACTCAGCTCGCCTGTTAACCGGTGGGTTTTAATTTTTTTAATCTGTATTTTAAAATCTGTAAAGATTTTAAAAATAGGTTTTAAAATTATTTTTTTGAAGGTAGCTAAAAATAGCGATAATCCCACCTACCCAGATATGACCCATATCAGCATTTAGCTGTGACAAGAAAAGAATTCTGAGATGTCCTAAATTAAAATTAAAATTACAGTGGCCAGAGAGTGAGAGACAGAACAGTTAGCCTGTTAATAGCTGTGGACCTGCTCTGGCAAAAGACTTCTCACATTCCTGTACCTCTGTTGGAATTTAGGATTACTTTCCAGGTGGCTATTTCCACGATTATCTAAAAGAGAGAATAGCCAGGTGCCATAGAACCCCGGGAGCCTCTGCTTCTTATTTACACGTGAACTGTCCAGTCTGCTGTCCACAGCTAATCCACAGGAGTGGATACTTCCTCTTTGGACTCTGCACCTATCCCAGAACTAGCCCCACCTCACCTTCTCCCACCCCCTCTGTCCATAGCTAATGTAAATCCTTTCAGAATGGCTGACATCTCTCTCCCCACTATTTGATGTATAAAAATGCTTGCAAATTTCCTGGACGAGGGGCATGTCCTCTTTCTGACCTGGCCATGCCGTTGGTGTTTTTGACTCCATGTCCCAAGACGGGTCTTTTCTCTTGTTAGCAATGGCTTAATAAATTCTTTTGAAAAGACTTTTAGCCATGGAAGTTAATTGTTTTTGTTTAACAGGTGTATATTTTTGAAGACCCTTTCTATGCCTAAATATATATACATATATATTTAAGAGATCATACCAAGTACAGGTTTTGATCTATATTTTAAAATTTAACAATATATTATACACATGTTTCCATGTCCATATAGCTCTATAACATTATTTTGAACAACTCATTACTCAAAAAAGTGCTGTGATAGGCCTTCTTGCTCATACACCTGTACACAATCCCTTAATTATTTCCTCAATATATCCAAGGACTACAATTACACATCTTTAAAATCAACGTTGTTGAGAAATGACACATTTTAAGGATTTTGACATATATCGCCAAATTGCTCTTCAGAAAGGCTGAACTGAATTATATTCAAATTTTCAGTATACAATTGTTCTCTTAACCACACTGTTGCCAATACGTATTGTATCCTAGTAGACTTTCCTTCTAAAGTTGCTCAGTTAAAACACAGTAGCACAATGCTGCATTAAGTTTGCATTTTTAATAATTAGCATGGTCGAATATTTTTCATGTTTATTAGACATTTACATCATTTCTACTTTCATGGATTTCTTCTGCCTTTTTTTAATGTAAAAAATAATTTCATTGCTCTTTATAATTATTAAAACACTACATCCTCATTGCAGAAAATTTAGAAAATAATAAATGTAAAGAAGAAAATAAAATTTAGTCAGATACCCATAGTTAACAATATTGTGGATTTTTCCCAGATAGAGAGGGTTAGAAACAAATCACATATTTAAAAACACAAAATAGAATCATATTCTATATAGCTTTATATACTGTTTAAAATGCATTGTAGACTAGAGAAGTAATTTTCCTATGCTATTAGGTATTGTTTTAAAAACACGTTTTAATATGTGTAATATGTAGTTATAGCATGAATTACTTAGTGATTGCCCAAATTTAGATATTAAGTTCCTCCCACTTTTTTGCTTTCTTATATCACAGAGAAATAAACCCCAGACTTCTACGTGCTGTTTTCCATTCAAATGTAGAGTATTTACCCAGACTGTTCTCTGTATCTGGAATCTCTTCTCCCTTCTTCACCTGGGAAAGGCCTCCAAAGCCCTTGAGGTCCAGCTTAATGTCCACTTTCCCAATTCTCCAAAGAAAAAGAGCTTGGGTCCCATCCCTGTGCCCTCATAACACCATGTTCACGCCTCTTTGTCACTGCATGAGTTCCCAGCTCCTCCACCACTCTGCATCTTTAGCAGCAAGAACTCACACCCACCTCCCCAGTGCCCGGACTAGTGACTAGTGCCTGGCAGAAAGGAAGGGCTTCATACGTGCTTGTTGTTCGAGAGCTGTGTCTCTCTCAGATAATTGAGCACATGCTTTGACACCAAAGCTGTCATTGAAGACATACAAGTTAAAACGCAACACTTCTCATCAAAATGTCTCCCAGGAACAGCTAGGTCAGAGCAGTTGGCTAGCTGCTAAGGTGTTTAATAAAACCCCAGTTAATTAACAAGAAAAAGATTCCTCTGTGGTTTGCTTCACAGCAGAAGACAGCAAGAAGCCAGGCTGGAAACAGATTCGCTTCAGGTTTCTTCGAGAACGTTTAGAGTTAACAGGTTAGAGGAGACAGGTGCTGTTTCTGACTCTAAGGGGCTGCCCTAATTCTCCCATGTCTGGCGTTCCCAGCCCTCCACACGCTCCTTCAGTGATGGTGGGAGAACAAATTAATTGATATAATGTCTTCGGAGAGCGACTTGACAGTATGACAATGTTCAACCGTTGTGACCTCACATCCCACTTCTAAGAACCCAAACTATAGAAATACCAGCTCGAGTGTATGAGGGTATGTGTATGAGGATGGGCTGTTATTGCATTTTGGGGAAAGAATAAGCAAATTACGCTTTATCCAGCTGTAAAATCCAAGGAGGTGTTACAAAGTATAAGGTAGATCTGCATGCTATGAGATGACAGTGAAATCCTATGTAGGATTACATTTTGCAAAACAACAAATTATGCATAGATGTACACACACAGAGGTTTTATAAAGGTATGAGAAAAGATCTAGTAAGATACACACCTAATCTCTGGGGAGAGAATTGTGAGGGGAGAGAATTGTGAAGGAGGAGAATTGTGAGGGAGAGAATTTTTACAATCAAAGCTGTGGGTTGTTTCCATTTTTACAAGGATATGTCAATTTTGCAGTTAAAG
The DNA here is from genome assembly GCF_000151845.1 of Pteropus vampyrus. Lineage (NCBI taxonomy): Eukaryota > Metazoa > Chordata > Mammalia > Chiroptera > Pteropodidae > Pteropus > Pteropus vampyrus. The sequence continues at coordinate 5,398,696 of NW_011888876.1, read as the reverse complement.
AGAAGATAAAGCTCTTTGCCAAGGTGGCTTCCAGTGATCTTTCCAAACTCGACTCACAGAGTTTCCTCATTCCAGGAATAACTGAATTAGAATAATTACCAACAACTGCAAATTGCATTGTCTTTTTAAGCATATCATACCCACTATGTGTTTTGATTGTCGCAATTAACCCACGATAGATATCATTATTATCAGCTCCAATTTATATCTCAGGAAACTTGGATCCTGGTTTTGAACTTACCAAACTGACAAAGAAGAAAATTCATACCTAATGTTGGTGGAAACACTAGAAAATGAGCACTCTGTTCTGTGCTAGTAGGAGGGTAAATTGGTACAAGGCTTCTGGGGAGCGATTTGACAATGCATATTACAATTCTTTCAAATCTGCATCCCTTTATCCTAGCAATTTCTTTTCTGGAAATGTATCCCAAGGACATAATTAAGGACGTGCACAGAGTTTCAGCCACAACAATGTTCATTTAGAAGATGCTTATGATATTGAAAAATTGGAAACCACTTAAATATCCAAAAATAGAAAATTACTTAAATAAATTATGTTCCATTCATATGAGAGAGTACACTAGAGGCATTAAATAGTGGTGAAGAAGAATATTTAATGACAGGGAACACAGTTCATGATGCATTTTTAAAAGTAGGTCACAAACAGTATGTATTATATGAGTTCATTTTTGCTTAAAAAATAATATATGTAATATATACATGCATAGTAAAAAGGTGGAAGAAAGCGCACCAGAATGTTTGTACTAGGTCCTCTGGGGAGTGAGACTACTGAAGTTTTTTCATTGCCTCATTGCCTTCTTTACTTAATTGTATTTTCACAATCCCACCCCCTGCTAAATGTCTTACAGTGAAAGTTCATCTCTTTGAATAAAACAAAATTATATTACATTTTTAAAAGGAGATTTAGCTCCTTGCTCTTCCCCCAGAAGCAACTTTTGTGGTCCTGCCTTTGTGCCTTCTTCCCTCCCAGATCTCTGCCCTCTCCACTCCCCACAAACCCTGTGTATTCTGCAAGGCCAGCTCCTCCAGGAAGCCTGCCGTGATCTCTCCTGGCTTCTGGGCTCCCTAGCTCACACTCAGCTTTTTGTCACTGTGTCATGTAATGCTGCCAAAGCATGCTGGGATGCTGCTTATCAGCCCAGGAAGCATAAGACACCTCCACAGGGGCGACTCAGTCCCTGATCCTTTAAATAGTCTGGTGACTTACACAGCAAGTATTTGGGTGCCTACTAGCCCAGCAGCCTTCAAAGCCCCTGCGTCTGGCTTTCATGGGAGACTCTCCACTCAACCAGTCTCACTCAGTTCTTCATGCTCAGCTCACTAATCCCTTGGCTCTGTCCCAAAGCTCCCAGCATCCTGTGGGCTCACCTAGCTTTGACCACTGATCTGCTTGTGCCCTGGAGTCCACCCTCCGTTTGCATTTGTGTCTGGGTAATAAGCAAGGCCATCTTCCATCTGGTCTTCAAGCCCTTCACCAATCATCTGCACGAGGTCGGGGATGATTAAGTTGTCATCTAGGAAACATCCGTTTTGTGCTAGGCACTCTGATAGGTGCTTCACATGCCAATCCCCTTTTATCTGCATAATAA